>NC_091986.1:141778771-142087182 GCF_044704955.1 Pristiophorus japonicus
AAGTGATGTTGTTTTCGAATTGCAATGTACAGGGCAGGTCACACATACCTGCAGCTGCACGTCCGCAGATTTCTTAGAGTCCACCATCAAGGGTGATGAATGCAAGGCCATTAACACCTTATTGGTGCTGCGGGGGTGAAAATCGTTTCCAAAGGGTATGTTTGCAAGGGCTGTGGAACAATGGAATATCTCCAACGAGTGTGCAGGCGAGCTGCTAATCCTGTTAAACCTGCAAACCACCATGTTGCAGAAGAGGACAGATCCACGGAGGATCACGATGAACCAGAGCCTCAGACCGAGGAGGCAGAGGTACATGGGGTGCATACATTCACCACGAATTGTCCCCTGATAATGCTGAATGTTGAACTAAATGGACTCCCGGTGTCAATGGAACTGGACACGGGCATGAGCCAACCCATCATGGGCAAAAAGACTTTCAAAAGATTGTGGTGCAACAAGGCCTCAAGGCCAGTCTTAACTCCAATTCGTACGAAACTCAGAACTTCCATGAAAGAACTGATTCCTGTAATCGGCAGTGCTACCTTAAAAGTCTCCTACTGGGTGGTACCGGGCGATGGACCCACGCTGCTCAGCAGGAGCTGGCTGGGAAAGATACACTGGAACTGGGACGTCGTCCGAGCGCTATCGCCCACTGACGACACTTCGTGTGCCCAGGTCTTAAACAAGTTCACTTCGCTGTTCGAACCAGGCATCGGGAAATTCCAAGGAGCAAAAGTGAAGATCCACTTAATTCCCGGGGCACGACCCATCCATCACAAGGCGAGAGCAGTACCATACATGATGAGAGAAAGGGTAGAGATTGAGCTCGACCGGCTGCAATGAGAGGGCATCATTTCACCGATCGAGTTCAATGAGTGGGCCAACCCAATCATTCCTGTCCTCAAGGGAGACGGCACCATCAGAATCTGTGGTGATTACAAAGTAACTATCAATCGTTTCTCCCTGCAGTACCAATACCCACTACCAAAGGCCGATGACCTCTTTGCAACGCTGGCAGGAGGAAAGACGTTCACGAAGCTGGATCTGACTTCAGCCTACATGACGCAGGAACTGGAGGAATCATCGAAAGGCCTCACCTGCATCAACACGCACAAAGGTCTTTTTATTTATAACAGGTGCCCGTTTGGAATTCGATCAGTGGCGCCGATATTCCAGAGAAACATGGAAAGCTTACTGAAGTCGGTCCCGCAAACCGTGGTCTTCTAGGACGACATCTTGGTCACAGGTCGGAACACAGTCGAGCATATGCAGAACCTGGAAGAGGTTCTTAGTCGACTCAACTATGTGGGGCTCAGGTTAAAATGCTCGAAGTGCGTTTTCCTGGTGCCTGAAGTGGTGTTCCTGGGAAGGAGGATTGCGGCGGGCGGTATAAGACTGACCAATGTGAAAACGGAGGCAATCGAGAATGCACCGAAGCCATAGAACATGACGGAGATGTGATCGTTTCTGGGACTCCTATATTACTTTGGTAACTTCTTACCAGGTCTCAGCACACTGTTAGAACCACTGCATGTCTTACAACGAAAAGGGGATGAATGGGTTTGGGGCAAAAGCCAAGAAAATGCCTTTGTAAAAGTGAGAAAATTGTTATATTCAAACAAATTGCTTGTGTTGTATGATCCATGTAAGCGTTTGGTACTAGCATGTGATGCGTCGTCATATGGCATTGGGTGTGTATTGCAACAAGCTAATGATTTCGGGAGACTGCAACTGGTTGCTTATGCATCCAGGAGTCTGTCTAAGACCGAGAGAGAAAGATTGAGAAAGAAGCGTTAGCGTGTGTTTATGGGGTAAAGAAAAAGCCACTAATATCTCTGTTTTCCTAGAGTAAAGGTCGAAATAACAACGCATCGGCCCGCATCCAGAAATGGGCGTTCACGTTGTCCGCATACAACTACGCCATCCGCCACAGGCCAGGCACAGAAAACTGCGCTGATGCTCTCAGTCGGCTGCCATTGCCCACCACAGGGGTGGAAATGGCGTAGCTTGCAGATCTAGCCATGGTTATGGAAGCATTTGAGAGTGAGCAATCACCCACCACTGTCCGGCAGATTAAAACCTGGACGAGCCAGGACCCCTTATTATCCCTAGTCAAAAGCTGCGTGCTTCACGGGAGCTGGTCCAGTGTCCCAGTGGAAATGCAGGAAGAGATAAAGCCGTTCCAACGGAGCAAAGCTAAAATGTCTATACAGGCAGACTGCCTTCTGTGGGGCAATCATGAAGTGGTTCCCAAGGAGGGCAGAGATACCTTCATCAATGACCTCCACAGTACCCACCCAGGCATCGTAATGATGAAAGCGATAGATCCCACGTGTGGTGGCCTGGTATCGATGCGGACTTAGAGTCCTGCGTTCACAGATGTAATACATGCTCGCAGTTAAGCAATGTACCCAGGGAGGCACCGCTAAGTTTATCGTCTTCGACCTCCAAACCGTGATCTAGGGTACAAGTCGACAATGCAGGCCAATTCTTGAGTAAAATGTTCCTTGTGTTTGTAGACGCGTACTCCAAATGGATTGAATGTGAGATAATGTCGGCTATCATATCTGCTGCCACTACTGAAAGCTTGCGGGCAATGTTTGCCATTCATGGCCGACCCGATGTCTGGTGAGCGACAACGGACCATGTTTTACCAGTGCTGAGTTCAAAGAATTCATGACCAGTAACGGGTTCAAACATGTCACGTCTGCCCCGTTTAAACCAGCGTCCAATGGTCAGGCAGAGAGAGCAGTGCAAACCATCAAGCAAGGCTTGAAGAGGGTAACTGAAGGCTCACTGCAGACTCGCCTATCCCGAGTCCTGCTTAGCTACCGCACGAGACTCCACTCGCTCACTGGGATCCCACCTGCTGAACTGCTCATGAAAAGAGCACTTAAGACAAGGCTCTCGTTAGTTCACCCTGATCTACATGAACAGGTAGAGAGCAGATGGCTTCAACAAAGTGCATACCATGAGAGCGCAAATGTGTCACGCGAGATTGAAATCAATTATCCTGTATTTGCATTAAATTATGGACAAGGTCCCAAGTGGCTTCCCGGCACTGTCGTGGCCAAAGAGTGGAGCAGGGTGTTTCGGGTCAAACTTTCAAATGGACTCATTCACCGGAAAATCTAACTCAGATTCACGGACTATCCTGAGCAACCCACCTTGGAACCTACCTTTTTTGATCCCCCAACATACACACCAGTGGCAACTGGCACCACGGTTGACCACGAAGCAGAACCCATCATGGGATTGCTGATAGTGTGCTGACGTGGATTGAGAACTGGTTGGCAGACAGGAAGCAAAGAGTAGGAGTAAATGGGTACTTTTCAGAATGGCAGGCAGTGACTAGTGGGGTACCGCAAGGTTCTGTGCTGGGGCCCCAGCTGTTTACATTGCACATTAATGATTTAGACGAGGGGATTAAATGTAGTATCTCCAAATTTGCAGATGACACTAAGTTGGGTGGCAGTGTGAGCTGCAAGGAGGATGCTATGAGGCTGCAGAGTGACTTGGATAGATTAGGTGAGTGGGCAAATGCATGGCAGATGAAGTATAATGTGGAGAAATGTGAGGTTATCCACTTTGGTGGTAAAAACAGAGAGACAGACTATTATCTGAATGGTGACAGATTAGGAAAAGGGGAGGTGCAACGAGACCTGGGTGTCATGGTACATCAGTCATCGAAGGTTGGCATGCAGGTACAACAGGCGGTTAAGAAAGCAAATGGCATGTTGGCCTTCATAGCGAAGGGATGTGAGTACAGGGGCAGGGAGGTGTTACTACAGTTGTACAGGGCCTTTGCGAGGCCACACCTGGAGTATTGTGTACAGTTTTGGTCGCCTAACTTGAGGAAGGACATTCTTGCTATTGAGGGAGTCCAGCGAAGGTTCACCAGACTGATTCCCGGGATGGCGGGACTGACATATCAAGAAAGACTGGATCAACTGGGCTTGTATTCACTGAAGTTCAGAAGAATGAGAGGGGATCTCATAGAAACGTTTAAAATTCTGACGGGTTTAGACAGGTTAGATGCAGGAAGAATGTTCCCAATGTTGGGGAAGTCCAGAACCAGGGGTCACAGTCTAAGGATAAGGGGTAAGCCATTTAGGACCGAGATGAGGAGAAACTTCTTCACCCAGAGAGTGGTGAACCTGTGGAATTCTTTACCACAGAAAGATGTTGAGGCCAATTCACTAAATATATTCAAAAAGGAGTTAGATGTAGTCCTTACTACTAGGGGGATCAAGGGGAATGGTGAGAAAGCGGGAATGGGGTACTGAAGTTGCATGTTCAGCCATGAACTCATTGAATGGTGGTGCAGGCTCGAAGGGCCGAATGGCCTACTCCTGCACCTATTTTCTATGTTTCTATGTTTCTATGATCCACAGCAGCCCAGCAGGACCCAACAAATGATCGAACAATATCAGCTTTCACACTGAGACGATCAACCAGGGCAAGAAGGGCCACAGATCGACTCACATTATAAATAGTTACACTATTGACTTTGGCGGTGGGAGCGGGACGGTAGTGTTGTTATAAATGTAAACGTATTTACTCTGTACAGCCAACAGAGGGCTCATCCCCTGGAGTCCCAAGGGATCCCATAATCCTTTGGGAGCACAGGTATTTAAGCAGGCCTCACAGGTTGGAGAGACACTCTGGAGACCTGCAATAAATGTCTGTCACACTTTACTTTGAGCTCACAGTGTTCCGTCTGACTCTTTCTCCATACATAACAGGGAGGATTCTGCCTAATTCAGTTACAATGTTGGAAAAGTGGTGGCACTGCCTGCCTGAAGCCAGCATTGGGAGATACAAACCATTTAAATGTTTGAGCCTTATTTGCATGTAGCTGGAATAAACCGAGTGGTCTGCTGCAGTTTGCTGGTAGTGGAAATCACCCGACTCCCATACTGGGTTGCTCCAGGGGAAAGTTAGGAGCCAATCCTGGATGGAGTCGAGCACAGCCAGCTCATCTGTAGGCTGCAGAATTCTGTTGAACCAGGAGAAATACTCCTCCTCCTTACTCCACAAAAATTCAACAGCAAGCAACAGCTCGCATCCATATAGTGCCTTTAACGTAAGATAACACCCCAAGGCATTTACATAGGATATACAACACAGAAACAGGCCATTTGGCCCATCCAGTCCATTTATGTTCCACTCAAGCCTCCTCTTGTCTATCCTCATCTTAATCTCTCCGTATAAGCCGCTATTCCTTTCTCCCTCATATGCTTGTCTAACCTCCCCTTAAATGCATCTATACTATTCACTTCAACCATTCCCTGTTTTAACGAGTTCCACTTTCTCATCACTCTTTGGGTAAAGCAGTTTCTTCTGAATTCCTTATTGGATTTCTTGGTGATTATCTTATATTGATGGTTTCTAGTTATACTCTTCCCCACAAGTGGAAACATTCTCTCTGTATCCACTCTATCAAAACCCTTCATAATTTTAAAGACCTCTGTTAGGTCACCCCTCAGCCTTATTTCTTCCAAGAGAAAAGAGACCCAGCCTGTTCAATCTTTCCTGATTATGCATACCCTCGCATTTCTGGTATCATCCTTATAAATCTTCTCTGCACCCTCTCCAGTGCTTCGATATCCTTTTTATAATATGACGACCAGAACTGTGGTCTAAGTGTGGTCTAACCAAGGTTCGATACAGATTTAGCATAACTTCCCTACTTTTCAATTCTATACCTCTAGAAATAAACCCGAGTGCTTGGTTTGCTTTTTATGGCCTTGCTAACCTGTGTCACATTTCTCAGAAATGTAAGCAGACAAAAACTGACATGAGCTAAAGAAGGGAGATATTAGATGGGGTGACTAAGAGCTTGATAAGAGGTAGGCTTTAAGGAGAATCCTAAAGGACAAGAAGAGGCAGAGAATTCCAGAGCTTGGGGCATAGATGGCTGAACACAGGGCCACCAATAGTGGGACAAAAATAGTAGGGCATGCATAAGAGGCCAGAGTTAGCGGGATGCAAAGCTCTGAGGATTGTAGGTCTGGAGGAATTTACGGAGATAGGAAGGGGCAAGGCCATTACGGGATTTGAACACTAAGATGAGAATTTTAAATTGGAGAACTGTAGGTCAGCAAGCACGGGGTGATGGGTGAGTGTGACTTAATGTGGGATAAGATATGGGCAATGGAGTTTTGATGAGCTTAACTTAATGGAAGGTGGAGGATGGGAGACTGGCCAGGAGAGCATTGGTCTAATCAAGCCTGGAGGTGACTAATGCATGGCTGAGGTTTTTGACAGCAGATGGACTGAGGCAGGGACATAATTCATTTCCAAATTACCACACAAAGATTTAGACCTCTATCAGCAGCCTTGGAGTTGGTCACCTGTGTTATGTCTTTAATACTCTTATGAATGACTCCACGAGGTCTAATAGTGTACTTGAGTTGTTGTGACCTTAGTCCCATTTATTGTAACTCCAGAGTGAGGCACAAGCATGGTGGGCAGCCTTTTATACTGGGCCCTGCACACCTATGCAGGTGACCCTCAGGTCTCCCACCGCAGTGCCCTCTGGTGGCACACCTTATGTGATTATACAGTTAGCATACATGGTCTACATACATGGCATCACTCCCCCCCCCCCCACCCCAAGTCTTTAATGCAAATTGACTCGTACATTGACGGTGACCTGGGCTTTGCTCTTCCTGGTTGACCATTGGAGGGCCGCTTCTAGCTTGGGTGGGTTGGTAGTGAGATTTGTTGCCAGTGGAGGTCCCCGTGGTTTCTGGTTGTGAGTCCATGACAGCTCCATTCTTCCCCCCACACAGAGATCATGCTAATGGCCCGTTACATGCAAGTTACATTCAAGTTCATCATATGGGTTTTACATTTACATTTTGGTACATTTGTTGGGTGGATTACAGTTGCGTTTCTTTTTGTGTGGTACATTTACATGAGCAGTACAGATATATCAGTATAGGTACACAAGGACAGTCTAGTTCCAGCAAGGCTGGATGAGATCTGGGTCGTCTGGTGGCGGCGCAGCGCCCCATGCTAGTGGGTCTGTGGGCGAGGTGAGCTCATTTTGCTCGAGTTGCTGGAGTTCAGGGCTCTTGCCGTTACTCCTAATGTCAGGCAGGCCCAAAGACAGCTGATGTGTCTGTGACCTCCCTGTCCTTTTCGTTTGCACAGTGTCGCTGCTGCTCCCTGGGAAGCGGTCTGAGCAAGTGAGCGTTTCGTCTAAGCGATGGTGGGGCTGCCTCGTCTTGTCTAGCAGTTCGCAGGGGACTGCTGACTCGCTTTCCTTGAGGGCACCGTTGTGAGCACTCTCTAGTTTGGGATACTGGCTGGTCCAAGTCCCATTTGGAGGAGCCGTTGTGGGTGATCCTTCGCTCTTTGGTATTGCCGTGGTGACGAGTGGGTTTGTGGGCTGCGCCTTTTCCACCCGGGTGTTGGGCGACAGTAGCCGACTGCAAGCATAGGCGCAGTTTACTGTTTCTGGCCCATGGCGGTTCATGCCATTGGGTGCCTGCAATGTTAAACCGATCTGAGGCAGGGTATTGCTACTGGTGCCTCTGCTCTCCGGGGATCGTTTACTCTGCGGCTTGTCTACTTCTGTCAGCTGTGGGACACTTTATGATACATTGTTCTGGTCCAGGGGACGCAGGCTACAGCATTGGATAGCCCGTTGGAACTGTATACGACCGTTAGGTGTTCGCCCGCTACATTGGCTGATTGCAATTTGCACTCGACATCGCTCAACAACATTTTGCTCGTTACAGCTGGACTTTTACATTGGTTACCAATTTCAAGCAGTTCATTCAAAAATGGCGGGTTGCTGGCCTCCTTTAAAATGGCCTTACTATTTTTAACCGAATCGTCTTCCTTGCGTGGAACCACGTGTTGTTGCTCCATTAGCGCTGCACCTCGTGGTTTGAACGCCATCTTTTCCCTCTCCATGATGTTGAATGCCGCGATCTTCTTCCCCAAGGATTCTGCCACTAAAGCTGGGAAGGTGCCCTCGGATCCAATCTTCATCCCCAGGAGTCCTGCCACTGAAACTGGAAAGGTGCATTCTGGTCGTCTCGGCCGGATCATCGCCACTTGTTGTGATGAACGGTCTGTGCCTTGGGGGCTGCGCGGATCTGCTCACTGGTGCCTGGTACAACCGAAGGTGGGGGCCTGCTCTGCCTCTAAGCATAGAGGACATTGATCGTTGGAGGGATGAAGTCTTCCCAGTTCCAATGAATCTTTCCCATCCAATTTCTTCCAAGTAGTGTTGGTCCATCACCTGAAACAATCCATAATAGTAAATTGTGCACCGCACCATCATGGGATACACCTACATCCGCACTACCAACAACTGATATCAGTTCCTTGGTGTAGGTACGCAGCTTTGCCTGAACCGGGACCAGCTTGGGTTGTTCAGCTTGATCGTTCCATAGCCTCTCAAAGGCTTCCTGGCTTATTACTGACTGACTCGCCCCCGTGTCCACTTCCATGAAGACTGAAACACCATTTATCTCAACTTCCATTATTACTGGAGGACAATCTGTGGTGCAGGTATATACTTCATACACTTCGTCCTGGGACTGAGCTGCCTCTCTAGCCATCTCCTCGTAATCCGCGCTGGATTCACAGCCATCTGCTGACTCCCCTTCCACGTGGTGAGCTCTTTTGCACATCCGCTGGAGGTGGCCCTTTGTGCTGCAGCCTTTGCACACAGTCTCTGAACCGACACTGATGAGTCTTGTGATTACCTCCACAACGCCAGCATGGTGCTACTCGACTTAGGTTCGCACCCCTCGGCGGACTCTGAGTTAATGTACACTCTGCCCTGGGCAGATTCACGTTCAACAGTTCTGCCTGTGAAAGGCGCCATTCTATTTACAGTACTTGCCGGGTTTGAGTCCTGAGAGTGAATCATCATCTGCTTGGAGCTACAGCTTGAGGTCATGAACGCATGGCTGATGCTGATGGCCTTCTGCAGAGTGACGGTGGTTCGGCAGACAGTAGCCTGTGAAGAAGGGCCTCATGACCGATGCCAATTACGAAGACGTCCCGCAACACATCGGCAAGGGATGCGCCGAATTCACACGGTCCTGCCAGCCTCCTGAGGTCGGCAGCGTACTTCGCGATTTCCTGGCCCTCGGGGCGGCGGTGTGTATAAAATTGATGCCTGGCCATGAGGATGCTCTCCTTCGGTTTGAGTTGGTCCCGAATTAGCACTTTCAGCTCCTCGTATGACTTGGTCATTGTTTTCTCTGCAAGTCCCTGATGAGGCCATAGACTGCGGGCCCACAACTGGTCAACAGGATAGCTCTGTGCTTATCTGCCAGCGTGGCCGGATCATTGCCTACCAGGTAGTTTGCTACGAAATATTGGTCAAGCCACTCCGTAAAGACTTCCCAATCTTCACCCTCTGAGAACTTTTCTAATGCACCAACGTTAGTCATTTTTGCGTGAAAGTTCGTAATCTCTGCTCCAGTTGTTATGCCTTTAATGTTCTTATGAATGATTCCACGAGGTCTAGTATTGTACTTGAGCTGTTGTAGCCTTAGTCCCATTTATTGTAACTCCAGAGTGAGGCACAAGCATGGTGGGCAGCCTTTTATATTGGGCCCTGCACACCTATGCAGGTCTCCCACCGCAGTGCCCTCTGGTGGCACACCTTATGTGACTATACAGTTAGTATACATGGTCTACATACATAATAACAAGTTTGCTCTCTCATCCAGCAACTGAATGATGGTAGGGAAGGTGACATGATGAGAGAAACTTCTTAAAGTGGCTCCATTTCAAACACACAAAATTTCTTGGGGTAGAGTTTCCGCTTTGGGTGCAAAATGCAAAAAGGGTGCAAATTGCGCCCAAAATTACACTAGTTGAGAAGTTTTTTTCCCCTCAAGTTTCTGCTCAAACTCATTTACTTATCGCTAAACATAAGATCTGCCATGAACCTGCGCAATCAGGCAGTGTTTTAGAAGTTTTATAAAAAAAAAATTTTTTTTTAATTCCTCAATAAATTTCAAGAGTGGTAACTTGGTGTAGTTTGATTAATACAGCTGAAAATTGTTTATCACAAAAAATAAATATATTTAATCAGAGTGTCTTGCCCACCACCTGTGAGCAATGTTTCCGCTAAGCTGCGTGGCTGGGCAGTCATCTGCAAGGTCCCGCGAAGGCCACTCACTGGCTTTTACATTGTAGAAACCACACATACACAAAATCTTGAATGGGCTGCGCATTGGTGGGTGGCAGGTCGCACAGGAGCGGCTTATAGGGGACATTGCCTGTAACCCAATTTTAAATAGTTGAAAATTATACAGGACCATTTGCTAGTTATATTGGTATACAGTAGCCAATTTCTTAGTAAATTAAACACTTTTAAAACATACCTATTAGGCGTCCTTGCATCCAAAAAAAGCTTAATTTTAATAGGCCCTTCAATTAGAGAAACTCGCAATGATGATTAATTCAATCTGGGAGTGTAGCCAGTTTTATGGTCGGGGCCAGTTTCTAGTGTGATGTTTTTTAAACTAGCGCAAAAGATTGCGGAAACTCTATTTTCGCTGGATGTAATTTGCACTTGAAATGCTGTGATCTTTTGCACTGGTTTGGCTGATTTTGGGTGAATTGTGATAGAAAATAAAAGTGTAACCTAATGGAAGCTCCAGGCCCTTATGTTTAACTAAAATAGCACAAAAATATTGGTCACCGCTGACCCTGAAATAAGCTTCTCGTGATCTCTGTGGCGAGAAGTTAGGCTTTTCCAACATTCAGTTGAGATCAGTGTAAGTTAATGGGGAATCCCTAACGCGAGCTTTCGTGATGTCAACAAGCTGTCTAAGCAGACAATCACAATGCAGAATTCTTTTGATTCTCACCTTTTAAAAATGTTAGCGAGCAAAACATAGATTGGGGCTCTCACAGGGTGGAAAAGGTAAACTTGAAATAAAGATGAACAAACTTTTAGTTTCATAATTTTAATTTTCATTAAAATGGACAAATTTAACACTCTACAAATTAAAATTAATGCTTCAGGGCCATAATCTTTGTTTAGCAGTCAATATGCTATTAAAACCTCAGTTACACCTAATTCAAAAGGGTCTAACTTTTAATGGGGTATTTAACAGCAATATTACAATGGAAAATACAAATTTTATGTCAGTTTCAATGATTTCTCTGATTGCCGGGGGGGGGCGTGGGGGCCACAGCGCAGCCAAGATCAGAGCAGTGAATGTCTGACCACAACTTCAGGACTTCCACATTAAGATACACATGCGCTAAATCCTGAACTTACGGTCAGCTTCAAAAGGATAATAACAGCAAACACTGTTCATTCCGAGCCATTAATCTCCCGAAAATCAGCCATTAAGATGTCAAATTTAGCTCTAATATTATAGAGAACAGTAAAACATGTGCGAGTGATGCTCTCTCTTTTTAAGGACTGGGTTATAAAATTGAATAAAGTCACATTTTCAGTTTTAAACACACTACCAGTCTTGATGATCTTACATTCAGTCCACATCTAGAAAACTTGACTGAAACCCAGGCTGGACCGGTATTTTTAATATAACCTGGTACGGGAATAGACACTTACAGTTTTTCTTCCCTGCAGAATCAGTACAAGATGATTAGGACAAGTCAGTAGAGTTGAGATAAGAGACATTTCCAGATCAACAGACACGTGATATTGCCAGGGATCTGTGTTAGGCCCTAGCTTTTCACTCTAATAATCTGGATTTGGAACAGAGGGGAGTATATCTAAGTTTGCAGATATTACTAAGCTAGGAGGTATAGGCCTGGAATTTTCTAAGGGTGGTTGGGGACTTATGGATGTAGAAAACAGGGTGGCACCTGTTAACACTGGGTCTCCACCATGAAGAAACTGGCTCAGGGATTTGCTGTGGGGGCAATGGTAGATGGCATTTGGTGCCATTACGCAAACTGCTGGTTACCAGGGACTCAGACTGGGTCAGGTATTTGGGTCGATGGTGTGTCACAATTCCTGCTCTGCCATAATTATGGTAATGGAGTGTGTTTTTGGGCCCATAGTGAATTGCAAAAATGACAATAGAAAATTGAAAAAAAGCAATAACATGATGGGGAGAACAATAGTAGATGTAGTTTATTGTAAAAGTGTGAGGTAGTACACTCTGGATGCAAGAATGGCTGATGGGAGTACAGTCTAAATGGGGAAGCACTAGCGGGGATACATGAACAAAGGAATTTAAGCAACCCAGATACATCTACCTATATTAAAAGTCAGGCTACCACACATAACTCCTGTTCATCATATATATTTCTTGTGTCACAATTCGATCACACCAAGGGTGTAATGCCGGGATTAACATCTGAGTATAATACTTTTCAAACCTAGAGAATGGATACATTTGGATTATAAGGAGTGATCTGACTGTGATGTATAAAATAATGAATGGAATTAATAGGACAGATAGGAAATGATTCTTCCTTCTAGTAGGAGAATCTTCCATTAATTGGGGCACATTCTTAAAATTCCAATCCAGAAAAAAAATCTTCATACATAGTTTTGAGAATGTAGAAATATTGCCCCAGAACACCACAGATGCAGAATAAATTGAGGTACTTACATGTGTTATGGACAATTACTTGGGAAGTGAGGTTTAGAGAAAGGATACGGAATTAGATTAAAAAGGTAATGCCATGGCTAACAAAATGGTAGAACAGACTCATTGTGCCAACCTACTCCTGTTCTTATGCTTAAAATTAACAGCATATTCGCACTCCAATGTTCACACTCGCTTTATACTCTAGGCCAATTAAGGTTAAAACTATGAGAGGTGTTACTCTAAATATATGAAGCTCATGAAGATAAAGGGTTGTAGCGAGAGAGAATAGGACAGTGGGATTAGTTCTGGATTTCTCCAGCAAAGAGCTTGCACAGACATGATGGCCTGAATGGTATTTTCCTATGCTGTAAACTTCAACAGAGATAGAAAGATGAAGCAGAAAAAGAAGGTATGGGACAGATGCCAGGTTGAGGATACAAGTGAGAAACAGGCTGAATATAGAAAGTTCAGAGGGGAAATGAAAAAAGAAATAAGAGGGGCAAAGAGAAAGTATGAGAATAGATTGGCTGCTAACATAAAAGGGAATCCAAAAGACTTCTATATGCATATAAATAATAAACGGGTAGTAAGAGGAGGGGTGGGGCCAATTAGGGACCAAAAAGGAGACTCATGTATGGAGACAGAGGGCTTGGCTGAGGTACGAAATGAGCATTTTGCATTTGTCTTTACCAAGGAAGATGCTGCTGCCAAGGTCATAGTGAAAGTGGAGATACTAGACGAGATAAAAAATTGATAAAGAGGAGGTACAAGAAAGGCTGTCTGAACTTAAAGTTGATAAGTCACCATAAGGAGTGATCTGACTTAGATACAGAAGTTCTGCCAGAGAATTGCAAATGTTACACCCTTATTCAAAAAATGTTGTAAGGATAAACCCAGCAACTACAGGCCAGTCAGTTTAACCTTGATAGTGGGGAAGCTTTAGGAAATGATAATCAGGAACAAAGTTAACAGTCATTTGGATTAATTAAGCAAAGCCAGCACGGATTTGTTAACTTGATCAAGTTTTTTGATGAGGTAACAGAGAGGGTTGATGAGGGAAATGCAGTTGATGTGATGTACATGGAATTAAAGTGCCACATAATAGGCTTGCCAGCAAAGTTGAAGCCCAAGGAATAAAAGGGACAGTAGCAGCATGGATACAAAATTGGCTAAGTGACAGGAACAGAGTAATGGTGAACAGTTGTTTTTCAGACTGGAGGAAGGTATACAGTGGGGTTTCCCAGGGGTTGGTACTAGGACCACTGCTTTTCTTGACATATATTAATGAATTGGACTTGGGAGCACAGGGCACAATTTTAAACTCTGCAAATGACACAAAACTTGGAAGTATAGTGAACAGTGAGGAGGATAGGGATAGTGATGGCTGTGAAATGTACACGTGGCAGATGAAATTTAACACAGAAAAGTGCAAAATGATACATTTTAGCAGGAAGAATGAGGAGAGGCAATATAAACTAAAGACTACAATTCTAAAGGCTACGCATGAACAGAGAGACCTAGAGTATATTTGCACAAATCATTGAAAGTGCCAGGGCAGGTTGAGAAAGCGGTTAAGAAAGCATATGGGATACTGGGCTTCATAAATAGAGGCATAGAGTACAAAAGCAAGTTATGATGAACCTGTTTTTATAGTCTACCAAAGGCGACATCAGGAAAAACATTTTTACGCAGCGAGTGGTTAGGATCTGAAATGCACCACCTGAAAGGTTGGTGGAGGAAGACTTAATCATGGCTTTCAAAAGGGAATTGAATAAGTACCTGAAGGAAAAAAAATTGCAGGCGAAAGGGACTAGATGAATTGCTCTTGCAGGAATCCGGCATGGGCTCAACGGGCCGAATGGACTCCAGTGCTGTAACCATTCTATAGTTCTAAATACAATTCACTGGATGTGATTCGACTGTATTAATATGTTATCCCACATTGTGACCCAGTTGGAACTTTACTAATATACTTTGGAATCCTCAAAAAGATCACAAATACATTTTCATGCTACATTGCTCTTTCTCCTAGTAATATTTAATGGTCTGATTTTCAAGTCATAAGACTTTTCTGAATCAAACTCAGATGATGCCATAAGTCCTGTGGATTTAATGGAAGTATGGAACATGAATAGGAAAAACACATTTCAATATTGAATTCAAAAGGTTGAGGGTGAAAATAATTACCTTTATAACTAATATTACCAAATAATACTTTGAAGAAAATAACCTTTGACTCAGCCTTAGTAAACTACAAATAAAGATGTTCACTCCGTACAGCAGCTCTTTTTACTATAGTGTGTTGTTGGACGTCATTACATCATGGTAGAATATTTTAAAGTGGCCCAATGGTCAGGGTATCCCAGCTTGTTATGCTCCAGCATTTTAACCAGAGAGCAAATGTGGAGAAAATGGGTGGCAGGGAGTGAATTGCAGAATGATGATAAACACCTAGGTCAAGATATGGCCCACACCTAGATAAGGGACTAATTGTCACGAGATCCACATACCTAACATGCAAGGCCATAAGTGGGCTGGTATTATGCTAACCTGTAAAGAACCAGAGACTTGCAGATAAGAGTGTTAACAATAGCAAGCCTGTAAGGCAGAGTTGGAGAGGAAATTTGGATATTGCGTAAACAGCTCAAGCATGGCGTCAGCTTGGTGGGATACTGTTATGAGTACAAGCAGCCCAAGGTAGCCGAGTAGTATAAGGGTAGAACTTGGCCCCTGCAAAAGTTAGAGTGCTCTCGTAGACAGTCAGAAGTCCCTTTGTCTTAATGGTAGCCCACGAAGGTTACAAGGCTGATCAGCTTGGGCTTCATGAAGGAAAGAGGTTATACTAATTGCTTGTCATTTAATGTAATACTGTGTAAAAGTTATACAAGAACAATATTGTTATTAATCAATTTATATTAAAGCTTGTTGTTTAAAACTACATGGGCCTGAATCATGAGGAGATTATTGTTGCAGGATCAACAACCCTTTGTTGTGACTATAACCACGGGAAACACAACTTTCTTTTATAACAATGATTTGAAAAATGGTTTGTGTAAAGATACAGATATTTAGCCTTACATTTCCCTCTGGTGTTGTTCACTTAAAAGTACATCTGGGTAAATTGTTTGCATGTTTCAAATAGGTCACTTTGTAAAGTTTTATGAAGCTGGGGCCGGGTATTACAATAATATCTCCTCTGTGCAACCCCTTCCGCCCCTACACACAAAGTAGATGTACCAGCAGTGTCATAAATGGCTCTTGTATGCCCATTAAAAAAAATGCCACTAAAGCGGGAAGTAGGCCAAGATCAAGGTTGGGGGAGGAAATGGCTGGGTCGCAGTTTTGTCCTGCCAAAGATTTACTGTTATTGAGTGTAATGTCTGTAAGCTTGTAATGTTTGTAGCGCCACACTGAGGATGTGGACGTATTGTGTACTGCAACTGCAGAGTTAATAATAAACAGAACCAGGCAGATTCCGGAGGATTCCGAGAGAGCTGCCTGCCATGTTAGGAGCTGTGTGTGCTGTGCTCTGCGAATATATCACTTGAGGCAGACAGGAAATTCAGCCCCTTGCTATTTTGGATCTGCTACTGTTCACCTGAAGGAGCAAAAAGAACACCTGCTCCATTCTTTCTTTCACACTACTTGCTGATTTTCCGAGACAAAACATGAATTTTCAGCACATTATATCGACTTATTTAACTTATGCTCAGTCAATACAATTGTTTCACAGTGCATATTGGCGGGAAAAGGATATTTCACTAAGTATTATCTTATATTAAAATAGCTTCACGGTAGGACCATTATTTGATCAAAGTTGTGTAACCCAATAATCTGCATTAGATTTCCTACCTTTCAGCAGGTAACACCTTTTAAAAGCCTGCAAGAAAGGAGTTAAAATGTAACCAGATTATTTTAAAGTGGTACAGATCACTAGTAAGGCCACATATATAATATTGTATACACTATTGTGTGCCCTACCTACAGAAGGTTATTGATGCATTGAAGAGGGTTCAGAGAAGAGCAATGTTGCCGATTCAGGGGCCTAAAACTCCCAAGTTATAAAAGAAACCAAAGTACTTAACTTATTTTCATTGACATTTAACTTATCAATTCAATAGTGAAAGGCATAACAGATTAAGCAGGTTATTTAATTTAGACTGTGACCACAGAACCAGAAGAATACAAAAATAGACTCAAACAAAATGATTGATTAAAAGAATTATTTCAACATACGTAGTAATGGGCATATAGAAGAGACTTCCAGCAAAAGCAATTAATGCTATGTCAGCAAAATGTAAAAAGAGCCATGTCAACATCTCGGAGAGTAAATATAGTCATGAATGATCAAATAATACATCATTTTTATAGGATATCAGAACATGTTTAAGCACTTCACACAATGTATAGCTTTGAAGTGTAATAGTTGTTATGTAAGTACATTACAGTTTGTGCAAATAGTCTACACATAATGGCCTGAAATTTCCTTGATACGATTTACGCTAGTTTCCACATCGATCTTGCCAACGCC
Source organism: Pristiophorus japonicus (assembly GCF_044704955.1). NCBI lineage: Eukaryota > Metazoa > Chordata > Chondrichthyes > Pristiophoridae > Pristiophorus > Pristiophorus japonicus. The sequence continues at coordinate 141,795,866 of NC_091986.1, forward strand.
AACTTATGCTGCAATTTCCTGAAAACCTCATTAACATACGCTGGAATGTAAAAATAGGCATACAACAAGTTGAAATTAGTGTAAACAATTGAAACATTGAAACATAGAAAATAGGTGCAGGAGTAGGCCATTCGGCCCTTCGAGGCTTCCTTCTTTAAGTCCCTCTTTACATTATTGATGTTATAAAAATTTTACATTATTGATGTTATAAAAATTAAATTGTGCAGCCATAAAACTATGGGCGTGTTTAAGAAAATGCAATTGTGGAAGCTTTTCACTTTTTAATACAACAGATTCTGATGTCATGAAAAGGCATTCAAAGATATACAAAAAATACAGAGCTGGTCTCAGTGAGGAGAAATAAAAAGAAATCCCTATAAAAACATGAGAAATAGTGATTATGAATCCTTCAGCTCCTAGAATTTTGGGCGTAAATTTGCACCTATTCCGAACCAGTGGAAATGCAGGAAACTTGTGTTCTCTCGTTCTTTGCGTGTGTGTGGAGCTATGTTAATGCGCCAAGTAGGATTTTGGCAATCATAACTGGAGCATGCTACAGATCTTTAAAACAATGAGAGAATGAACAAACAAAAGAAAGAATGAACTTGCATTTATTTAGCACCTTTTACGTCCTCAGGACATTCCAAAGTTCTTCACAGACAATTAATTACTTTTGAAATGTAATCATTTGTTATGTAATAAAGTAACAGAAATGGTTGAAATAAGCAAATGATCGAGGAAATTCATTGGTAGCAATGTTTCTGTTGCAAATCAGTTGCACATTAATGTCCTCGGATAAAATTGCTGCAAATTCAATCTTACACCTGGAATTACACCAAAACATTCCAGGTAATCGATTCCTCTGCTGCTGGAGCCATGAAAATGTCACCTTTAGAATGCAACCAGTAAAGGATTAATAATTTAGTCTGTAATGTCAGAGTGAATCCTGAGGTTTGGTTATATTACCTTCAGAAATAAGAGTGACATTTCAGAGTTTCATCTTTTAGGAAGTTTTGCTTGTGTCTAGTTACCTCCCTCAGAAGATTAAATAAGTGTAAAGAGTCAAGCATAGAGCAAATTTGTCCATATCTGTGGAAGAAACAAACTTGATGCGATCAATGGTCTTTTCGCATTTTGCACTTTACATAATAGTTTCAGAATGGTGAAACAGAATCCTTATACTTGGAGACATTAAAGCAGAATAGGTGAGAATTTGTAATTTCACCAATGTACTCCAATCAGGTTATCTAAATAGTCTAAAAATAGTTCTAATTTGCAGCACACATTTTCCTATTTTGATTGCAAAATTGTCTTTCCTGTTTCATGGTCCATCAAGGTTTGCTTCTTTTTTACAGCATTAAATATTAATTCCATATTCCATACAAAGTCTACCCAGCTCCCAGTGGACTTGAGCCCATATCACAAAATTACTCACAGTTCAGCATAAATTGCCAGCTTCACCACAATCTGGCTGGTATGGAAATATTTATACTGTTAGTGTAGATGCTTTCTTGTGATACTGTGATTAAAGCATATTCTGCAAATTAAATGAGCACGTGCTAATATATTGCTGGCCCAGTTTTTGTTAATCACAAACAATGATTAACATTTTGCATCCATATCTTTAAAAAAGTTTCTCCATAAGATACCCATCACTAATGGAAAAATGAATGAATCACAGGATCACAAAACGCAGGTATAAATAATAATTCCAAGTAATAAAAACAGAATTGCATTGATTCAATCACCATAAAACAGTGGGCTTAATTGTAAGTGGACCTTATATAACTGCTCAATGCAGTGATCGAAACACCAAAATAAATCACGGAATTCCATTCAGCAGAAACTGAATTTGGCTTATTCACTCTCCATAAATCACTGGTCCTGCACGTCACTCAGCTTTCAGGTGGAAAGACTTGAGCATTAAATGGGATTTACTGGCAGCAGAGTTTCCCTGTTCTCAATTATAATTTCTCAAAACTAATGTCATTATTAGAAAAAAAAAACTCCGGAAATCTGCTTTCCCTCAGATATAAACAGGCAATCTTATTGGCAAGGAACTGTTTTAAAAAAAAGAGTGCCATTGCAATAAAAAAAATAGGGCAAACCCAGGAATGGCACATGTGGTTCAAATCTTTAAAGAATGGCTATCATTGGAAAATTAAGGTATACTTTACTCTGTGTAAAGTTTAAAAAGATTGTTTTCACTACAAACCTCCCCAGCTTTGCAAAATATATTTTAATTCTACACAGAGCAAAATATACCCACAGGTACTCAAAACTGGAAATTGATCTACAGTAGCTAAAGTTCCTAAAATCATTACTAAAAATGAGATTCTCCAAAATAATATTTATTTAACTAATTTCTCCATAAACACAAAGATTTCATGGAGGCGGATTCATCATCATACCATTTAATTATTTCACATACACACCTGTACTCATGGATCCAACAATGTTAAGTGTCCATAATGGAATAATTTACATATCACATATTTACACCTTAAAACAGCTCTGCAATATAGCTGTTCAATTACAAATTTACTGATAAACAATACCATGTATAGATTGTATTGCTATTGTTGCTGACAAAAACAATGGAACAAAAAGTAGGAGATGGTTTGATATTAAAAACGGAATATTAAGAAACTCTCAAACAGAAAACCTAACTATTTCTAATTTGATAATACAAACTCCATACTGCCAAACAAAATCTGAGCATTACAGACTCAACATAAAATCAGCAACCAAGATGCACTGTGATGGTACAAGTATTTCTGCAATACTAAAGATAATTGTGCAGCACAACATTATCCAACTGAAGTTCAAATATTAATTTTTTTTGTTTACATTTCACAGCCAGTGCTGAAGATGGTATTGCAAAATATTAATATGCGTTTACTAAGATAGAACTTGTGCTTTTATGTGTGTATTTTTCCATATTTGCACTAGAACAAAATCATGAAAATGGCATAATCAGCTATTCCATCTTTTACCCTCAGCTTTTTCAAAAGGCTTAAAAGTTAATTGTGATTCTTCGGCTTAAGTTATATTGCAGCTATTGGTCTCAGACTGGTATTTGTGAAGTGAGTGTGCAGTTGGTAGGCTGGAGTTATACTGTCAAATGCCCATGCCAAAACCTGTGGATTACAATGAGGTCAGTCACAAAGAAGCACTGGGTATTCGGGCTTGGACAAATAACATAATGTTATAAGTTTTGGACCGCTTGTGCACTTTTAAAACGCTGCTTTGCACCAGGATGGAGTTATAATGCAACAAGTGTGATCAAACCAGTACAAATGGCACTTGGAGGGAATTCTGGCTTCAGTGTGCTTTGGAGCCAGATGAGGACCCGACTCCTGAGTCATACTGCCACTTCTGCGTTAATGCACACCTAAAACCATTTTACATCAACATGAAAATAACAACATACACCTTTGTTTTCTCATGGGTCACATATATTGAAAAACTGTCATAGATTTGCTTAAGTGGATTCAGCATTCCACACTGATTTGGGAACCATGTGCATGCAACTTGAGTGAAATCCTAATGTTATCAGTATAGTCCATAAATTACTGATGTTCCATTAGTATCCGAATCTTAACATGCATCCCGCACCCTGTCTAACAATGCTACCCAGAATGATTGGTGCTACTATTCACCAATATTACCATCAGCAAATCAGAAAGCTACTTCATATAAATGGTACAATACTGAATTTAGTTTGTTTTACACTATTTCACTTCAAACAAAATCTACCTCTTACCTACTTTACTAAACTGGGTGAACTAGGGTTGACAAATTGCTGACATAAAATTACAGTACTTTTATTAATACCAGATAACCCAGAAAATCAGCACGATCTGAGTTGGCCTTTATACATTGTGATGCTGTGCATACATATCTGTTTTCGTGCTGTAATAAGTGTTCTGCTCAATTGATCACCATAATTAGTGCTCTTTCATTCTTCACAACTCTTCTCTGAACCAGCTCCAACAGAACTATCATCTTCATACTTTCTCTCCATGCTGTCTTCAGAGTATTTACTGCAACAGTCATATGTTTTTCCACCAGATCCTAGACGAGTTCGACAACGTGCTCCGGGTTGGTACAACTGCATAGCTGGGCGGTCCTGTACAACCAAAACCAGAAAAAGTGGTACTGTGCAAAACCCATGTGGCTGTATTGAGATACATGTTTTATAAGCACTGCATGATTGCATTTCTTTACAGTGTAACAATGTAATCTCAAGGATGGGAACAGGAGAAACTCCATGAGATGGTCCTTTCATGCACATTATTTTCTGAATAAACTGAATTACTAGCAGAGCTATCAAAATTATATTTTGTTGAAGTCATCTATTGATCTGAAAGTTAAATTACCAATTATTTAGTCTATAAAAAGAATATCAACAGGAAACCATTTTTCCAATTTCAATTTTCAATATTTTTGCAGCTGTGAAGTGCTATGTTCGCCACCTCCCCAACCCATAGTTTCAAGTGTACTGCATGGGATTATTTAATAGGGTAACACTTCACTTTATGATAAAAATCAGGGCAAATCAGGAAATAATTAACGAATTGGATGTTCACCAACATTGCCAACAGCAAGTACACTTAGGATTTTTATTGGCCAAATTGGGACTAAATTACCAGATCCTTCGTCATAAAATTCCTAATCTTACTCGCTCACATTAAGTTTAATTGTACAGTGCAATGTCTCTTTTTATAGAACATAATTTTACAAAGAAGTTTTAGTAATTATAAGCAAATTATAGTAATTATTGCCACAGATTTTTTGCATCGTTTCCTATGGCTAAGAAAACTATCTTCAAAGTTTAGTTATATCTTCTAAACACCAAGATTTGTTAAATAAACAGTATCTGAATATACTGTAGATGGCAAAGAAATTGTAGAAATCTCACACGATCAGATTTGTAAGAAAAAAAGGTTAGAAATTTAAACAGCATAGATTTTATTTTATTTGACTTTGATGCCGCATGATAGGAAAGATTTTTATAAACAACTCAAATATGTTTAGCTGCTTATATGTTATTAGGTCTGACAGTTTAAGGGGTGGGGGATTTTTCTTACAGGCAAGATTGCCGCTAAAAGTGGGTTGGGGAAGGAGTTCCACCTGCTTGTCTGACCCCACTGTGATCCCCCCAGTGTTACCTCAACACATTTTCCTGGATCAGGTTCAATTATATATGAAGGGCAGACTTCCAGTGGTATCTCGGCTCTTCAGTGGGACTTTACTGATGTCAGAAAGAAACTCGCATGGTGCAGCATTGGAACACTCACTGCAACACTAAAAATAGATGGGGCCAGTTTTAAAAAGAGCAGTTGCTCCCTAAATATTGAGCGATTCCAGCAGCCAAGAAACAGACATGTGGTGAGTTTGGAAGACAGACAGTTGCAAGGCTCTCCTTTTTAACAGTCAAAGAAAATCTTTTCTCCTGCCTCTATAGCCCCCTACTGTCTCCTTCTTAATATTCTACTCCATTGGTGGTGCAGAGGTAGGAACAGAGGAAATTGGCTCGAGTCTTATACCCCACTTCGCCATCTTTAACATGTGTCAGAGTAGGCAAAGTACAGGTGGCCAGCATCTGTTGCAGTGGGCGAAGGAGAAAGATTTTGGTCGTTAATTCTACGCACATGGATTCAGCGGAAGGCCTCCCTGCTCTACCTTCTTTAATTCTGCTAGCCAGGATAACTCACTTTCATGTGGTAATTCAGAGAAAAATCTTCCCTCAAGTCTTACTTTATTGTGTCATACTGCATTCCCAGTTAAGCAATATTTTGAACAATGATTTTAAATATTGTTAATACTTGTATCAAATCAGTTTTCCTGACTGTCTCAACAAACATCTTAGAGCTGGCAAAAATTTGAATATGAGAAACAGGCAAAGCACTTTTGGGAAGTCTCTTTGTGCTGCCCTGCCGCCCTTGGAATTTTTCTACTGGGCCTTGCATAGGGCCAGTTGATTAATCCCCTGCAGCAGCACTCCAAAATGCCTCAATTCTCCACGCACGGTGACTACCTCACCTTGCACAAACTCCTCCCCAACCTGGTAATGGAGAGTGACTGCACCAGAGCCACGGAATGGAGGAGGTGTGGGTTGGTGCTTGGAGTGGGGATTCCCTATTGGTACACAGCCAGTGGGGTGATCCGCGCACCTGGGGTCGACCCACTCACTCTGCCACACTTTCGGGCTATGGATGCCTTTTAAACTTTGACCGCTTTTCCATGTTTCCCTCCCCCTTTGCTAATCTGCTGTAACCATTTACACTTCCACTGGGCCCATCTTTTGTTTTTTTTTAAACTTGTCCCATTACCAGCCCCTTTTGCTTTGCACCATCATTCTTTTTGTCATTTAATCATCCCTGTTCTCCATCCTATCACAGACCTTCCCTTTGATCTTCCCCGCATCCGCCACCCCCTCTTTCCTTGGCTTGATACTTACATTAACACTATAGGGGGAGAAATTGGGGTGCTAACTTTTAAAAGTTTGGAAAATGTGCGCCAGGCGCAACTGTTTTCAAACTTTTTTAAAAATTGGCATTTGCACTCCAGGAAAGAAGTGCAGCTCTAAATCAAGCGCTCCACTTCATTCCTGGAGTGCAAGAGGCAGCAGGCGGGACGGTCCTGTGCAGCGCTGCACAATCGGCTGTGCAGCGCTGCCATATTGGAAGGCTCCTTCCCTCCCTTAAAGGGAAGGGCCATCGCTGCAGGCTCTGCAAAAGACTCCTCCTCAACGGCAGCCCTGATCCAGCCCGATCAGCCCGATGCACTGCAACAGAGTGCCGTGCTGATCAATCGCAGACACGAAACAAAGTAAAAAATGGGAGACAGAGGTTTGAAATTTATTTATTTTACTTACCTCAGCCACCTCGCCGTTAAGCGTTGCCCCTGATGCGCTTGGCCTCCCGATGGATGGCAGCTGCATCCATCGGTGATTTCGCCCGGCGGTGCTGCAGGGGACGGAATGCAAGTTCAGGTCCGGGGCGCTATCGGGGTATTTGACAAGTTGCCACATAAAAGGTTACTGCACAAGATAAAAGTTCATGGGGTTGGGGGTAATATATTAGCATGGATAGAGGATTGGCTAACTAACAGAAAACAGAGAGTCGGGATAAATGGTTTCTTCTCTGGTTGGCAACCAGTAACTAGTGGGGTGCTGCAGGGATCAGTGCTGGGACCCCAACTATTTACAATCTATATTAACGACTTGGAAGAAGGGACCGAGTGTAACTGTTATATATGTATACTTGTATTTACTCTGTACAGCCACTAGAGGGCTCATCCCCTGGAGTCCCAAGAGATCCCATAATCTCTTGGGAGCACAAGTATTTAAGGAGGCTTCACAGATTGGAGAGGCACTCTGGAGACCTGCAATAAAAGACTACGGTCACACTTTACTTTTGAGCTCACAGTGTTCAGTCTGACTCTTTCTCCATACACAACAACTGGCGACGAGATACAGATAGCGAACCCAAAGATGCAGAGAACAGTGTGCATCCTGGAGAAATTCTCGGAGGGAGATGATTAGGAAACTTTTATGGAGCGAGTCGACCAATACTTCGTGGCCAACGAGCTAGATGGGGAAGAGAGTGCTGCCAAATGAAGGGCGATCCTCCTCACCGTCTGTGGGGCACCAACATATGGCCTCATGAAGAATCTGCTCACTCCAGCGAAACAGATGGAGAAATCGTACGACGATTTGTGCACACTGGTCTGAGAGCATTTGAACCTGAAGGAAAACATTCTGATGGCGAGGTACCGGTTCTACACCTACAAAAGGTCTGAAGGCCAGGAAGTGGCGAATTATGTCGATGAGCTAAGACGCCTTGCAGGCCATTGCAAATTTGAAGGACATTTGGAGCACATGCTCAGAGACTTTTTCATACTTGGCATTGGCCACAAAACCATACTTCGCAAACTTTTGACTGTAGAGACCCCAACCTTGAGTAAGGCTATAGCGATAGCCCAGGCTTTCATTGCCACCAGTGACAATACGAAGCAAATCTCTCAGCACACAAGTGCTGCTACAAGTACTGTGAACAAAGAGATGATGTTTTCGAATCGTAACGTACAGGGCAGGTCACACATACCTGCAGCTACACGTCCGCAAATGTCTCTGAGTCCACCATCAAGGGTGATGAATGCAAGGCCATTAATACGTTGGCGCTGCGGGGGTGATCATCGTTTCCATTCATGCCGACTCAGAGTACGTTTGCAAGGGCTGTGGAACAATGGGATATCTCCAATGAATGTGCAGGCGAGCTGCAAAGCCTGTTGAATCTGAAAACCACTATGTTGCAGAGGAGGACAGATCCACGGAGGATCACGACGAACCAGAGCCTCAGATCGAGGAGGCAGAGGTACATGGGGTGCACACATTCACCACGAATTGTCCCACGATAATGCTGAATGTTGAACTTAATGGACTCCCGGTGTCAATGGAACTGGACACGGGCGTGAGCCAGTCCATCTTGGGCAAAAAGACTTTCGAAAGGTTGTGGTGCAACAAGGCCTCAAGGCCAGTCTTAACTCCAGTTCACATGAAATTCAGAACTTACACGAAAGAACTGATTTCTGTAATCGGCAGTGCTACCGTAAAGGTCTCCCACTATGGAGCGGTGCTCAAGCTACCACTCTGGGTGGTACGGGGCGATGGTCCTACACTGCTCGGCAGGAGCTGGCCGGGAAAGATATGCTGGAACTGAGACGACATCCGAGTGCTATCGCCACTACCAAAGGCCGACAACCTCTTGGCAACGCTGGCAGGAGGAAAGACGTTCACGAAGCTGGATCTGACTTCAGCCTACATGACGCAGGAACTGGAGGAATCATCGAAGGCCCTCACCTGCATCAACATGCACAAAGGTCTTTTTGTTTATAACAGATGCCCGTTTGGAATCTGATCGGCGGTGGCGATATTCCAGAGAAACATGGAAAGCTTATTGAAGTCGGTCTCGCACACTGTGGTCTTCAGGTCGAAACACAGTCGAGCATCTGCAGAACCTGGAGGAGGTTCTTAGTCAACTCAACCGCGTGAGGCTCAGGTTAAAATGCTTGAAATGCATTTTCCTGGTGCCTGAAGTGGAGTTCCTGGGAAGGGGGACTGTGGCAGATGGCATCAGGCCCACCAACACGAAGACGGAGGCAATCGAGAACGCAACGAGGCCACAGAATGTGACGGAGCTGCAGTCATTTCTGGGGCTTCTGAACTACTTTGGTAACTTTTTACCGGGTCTCAGCACACTGTTAGAACCACTGCATGTCTTACTAAGAAAAGGGGACGAATGGGTTTGGGGCAAGGAAAATACCTTTGTAAAAGCGAAAAAATTGTTATGCTCAAACAAATTGCTTATGTTGTATGATCCATGTAAGTGTTTGGTACTAGCATGTGATGTGGCGTCATATGGCGTCGGGTGTGTATTGCAACAAGCTAATGATTTCGGGAAACTGCAACCCAGTTGCTTATGCATCCAGGAGTCTGTCTAAGGCTGAGAGAGCCTACAGCATGATTGCGAAAGAAGCGTTAGCGTGTGTCTATGGGGGAAAGAAAATGCATCAATACCTGTTTGGACTAAAATTCGAATTGGAAACGGACCATAAGCTACTTATATCCCTGATCTCCGAAAGTAAAGGGATAAATACCAACACATCGGCCCGCAACCAGAGATGGGCGCTCACGTTGTCCGCATACAACTACGCCATCCACCACAGGCCAGGCACAGAAAACTGCGCCAATGCTCTCAGTAGGCTGCCATTGCCCACCACGGTGGTGGAAATGGCGCAGTCCACAGATTTAGCCATGGTTATGGAAGCATTTGAGAGTGAGCAATCACCAGTCACTGCCCGGCAGATCAAAACCTGGACAAGCCAGGACCACTTATTATCTCTATTCAAAAGCTGCGTGCTTCACAGGAGCTGGTCCAGTGTCCCAGTGGAAATGCAGGTAGAGATAAAGACGTTCCAGCGGCGCAAAGATGAAATGTCTATACAGGCAGACTGCCTTCTTTGGGGCAATCGAGTAGTGGTCTCCAAAAACGGCAGAGATACCTTCATCAATGACCTCCGCAGTACCCACCCAGGCATCGTAATAATGAAAGCGATAGCCAAATTCCACGTGTGGTGGCCTGGTATCAATGTGGACTTAAGAGACCTGCGTTCACAGATGTAATACATGCTCGCAGTTAAGCAATGTACCCAGGGAGACGTCGCTAAGTTTATGGTCTTAGCCCTCCAAACCGAGGTCGAGGGTACACGTTGACTATGCAGGCCAGTTCTTGGGTAAAATGTTCCTTGTAGTTGTAGATTCGTACTCCAAGTGGATTGAATGTGAGATAATGTCGGCTAGCACGTCCGCTGCCACTACTGAAAGCCTGCGGGCCATGTTTGCCACTCATGGCCTACCCGATGTCCTGATGAGTGACAATGGGCCATGTTTTACCGGTGCTGAGTTCAAAGAATTCATGAAATCGTAACGGGATCAAACATGTCACATCTGCCCCGTTTAAACCAGCGTCCAATGGTCAGGCAGAGAGAGCAGTGCAATCCATCAAGCAAGATTTGAAGAGGGTAACTGAAGGCTCATTGCAGACTCGCCTATCCCGAGTCCTGCTTAGCTACCGCACGAGATTCCACTCGCTCACTGGATCCCACCTGCTGAATTGCTCATGAAAAGAGCACTTAAGACAAGGCTCTCATTAGTTCACCCTGATCTACATGAACAGGTAGAGAGCAGGTGGCTTCAACAAAGTGCATACCATGATAGCGCAAATATGTCACGCGAGATTGAAATCAATGATCCTGTATTTGTATTAAATTATGGACAAGGTCCCAAGTGGCTTCCCGGCACTGTCGTGGCCAAAGAGGGGAGCAAGGTGTTTCGGGTCAAACTTTCAAATGAACTCAATCACTGGAAACACTTGGACCAAATCAAACTCAGATACATGGACTATCCTGAGCAACCCCCCTTGGAACCTACCTTTTTTGATCCCCCAACATACACACCAGTGGCAACCGGCACCACGGTTGACCACGAAGCAGAACCCATCATCCACAGCAGCCCAGCAGGGCCCAACACACTAGGCAGCCCAGCAAGGCCAGCTGCAAAGCAGCCCAGCGAGGGCCCAACAAATGATTCAACAACACCAGCTTTCACACCGAGACGATCAACCAGGGCAAGAAAGGCCCCAGATCGACTTACATTGTAAACAGTTACAATATTGACTTTGGGGGCGGTGGGGGGAGCGTGGGGGGGATTGTTGTCATATATGTATACCTGTATTTACTCTGTACAGCCACCAGAGGGCTCATACCCTGGCGTCCCAAGGGATCCCATAATCCCTTGGGAGCGCAGGTATTTAAGGAGGCTTCACAGGTTGGCGAGGCACTCTGGAGACTTGCAATAAAAGACTACGGTAACACTTTATTTTGAGCTCACAGTGTTCAGTCTGACTCTTTCTCCATACACAACAGTAACGTAGCCAAGTTTGCTGATGATACAAAGATGGGAGGAAAAGCAATGTGTGAGGAGGACACAAAGCAATCTGCAAAATGACAGACAGGCTAAGTGAGTGGGCAAAAACTTGGCAGATGGAGTTTAATGTTGGAAAGTGTGAGGTCATGCACTTCAGCAGAAAAAAATCAAAGAACAAGTTATTATTTAAATGGAGAAAGATTGCAAAGTGCCGCAGTACAACGGGACCTGGGGGTACTTGTGCATGAAACACAAAAGGATAGTATGCAGGCACAGCAAGTGATCAGGAAGGCCAATAATTTCTTGGCCTTTATTGCAAAAAGGATGGAGTATAAAAGCAGGGAAGTCTTGCTACAGCTATACAAGGTATTGATGAGGCCACACCTGGAATACTACGCGCAGTTTTGGTTTGCATATTTACGAAAGGATATAATTGCTTTGGAGGCAGTTCAGAGAAGGTTCACTAGGTTGATTCCAGGGATGAGGGGGTTGACTTATCAGGAAAGATTGAGTAGGTTGGGCCTCTACTCAGTGGAGTTCAGAAGAATGAGAGGTGATCTTATCAAAATGTATAAGATTATGAGGGGGCTTGACAAGGTGGATGCAGAGAGGATGGTTCCACTGATGGGGGAAGACTAGAACTTGAGGGCATGATCTTAGATTAAGGGGCCACCCATTTAAAGCAGAAATGAGGAGGAATTTCTTCTCTCAGAGGGTTGTAAATTTGTGGAATTTGTTGCCTCGGAGAGCTGTGGAAGCTGGGACATTGAATAAATTTAAGACGGAAATAGACAGTTTTTTGAGCGATAAGGGGATAAGGGGTTATGGGGAGCGGGCGGGGAAGTGTGGCTGAGTCCATGATCAGATCAGCCATGATATTATTGAACGGTGGAACAGGCTCGAGGGGCCGTATGATCTACTCCTAGTCCTATTTCTTATGTTCTTATGTAATGCTCGGCAATGACGTCACGATCTCCGGGCGATGGGGATCAGGTGCAACAACGTGCCGCTGCCGCAAAACTCCTGCCAAATTTAGCAGGAGTCGCATATCCTTATTAAGCAGGAAATTGTGTTGGGGAAATTGGTGGGATTGAAGGCCGATAAATCCCCAGGCCCTGATGGACTGTATCCCACAGTACTTAAGGAGGTGGCCTTGGAAATAGCAAATGTCATTTTCCAACATTCCATCGACTCTGGATCAGTTCCTATGGACTGGAGGGTAGCTAATGTAACACTACTGTTTAAAAAAAGGAGGGAGAGAGAAAACAGGGAATTATAGACCGGTCAGCCTGACATCAGTAGTGGGTAAAATGATGGAATCAATTATTAAGGATGTCATTACAGCGTATTTGGAAAGAGGTGACATGATAGGTCCAAGTCAGCATGGATTTGTGAAAGGGAAATCGTACTTGACAAATCTTCTGGAATTTTTTGAGGATTTTTCCAGTAGAGTGGACAAGGGAGAACCAGTTGATGTGGTGTATTTGGACTTTCAGAAGGCTTTCGACAAGGTCCCACACGAGAGATTAATGTGTAAAGTTAAAGCACATGGGATTGGGGGTAGTGCGCTGACGTGGATTGAGAACTGGTTGGCAGACAGGAAGCAAAGAGTAGGAGTAAATGGGTACTTTTCAGAATGGCAGGCAGTGACTAGTGGGGTATCGCAAGGTTCTGTGCTGGGGCCTGTGGAAATGTATTTTTATCTAAGCTGATACCATAGGGTATTTGTGTGCCCCTTGCAATATATATCAAAATGGAGTCCTGGTCTTTCCAGAACTTTCTGCATTTTAGCAGTCAGCTTGCATAAACAGCTAAACCTGGTTTGAGATGGCTGATCGCCATCAGACAGCTGGGAGACAAGTCATGCTGAGACAAGTACCCCCCCATGGTGCTCTCTTATTGTCTACATGACAAGAGTTCCATGTCACCCCACCCTTTCCTATGTACTCCATTCCACCAGCCACTATCTCTTGTAGAGACCTCATCCTTTTGATGTAAACGATAAACTGACCAGGAAATTGAACAATCCTGACACAATACAAGACAGGTGATAGCCCATTACCTATGACTCATGGAGTAATGGCCGACTGGCCAACTGATAACCCTGACAAAAGGAAATATCTGTAAACCATGTCAGGACCAGGATATAGTAATTAACTCTTTATCTGTATTCACTGACTGAGACAGAGCAATACACAGGGAGAGGCCATAACTTGGGTTTTACTGTATAAATATCTTGTGAAACTGTACCATTTGGGAGGTGTTCATTTAGCCCTTGACTGAGTGTGACCTGCCCCTTGCTAGCAAGTAAATTAAATAAACTTCTGCCGGAGCTGTAAGTGTCGGAGTCATTCTTTTCGGAGGTCGAGATTTCGACAGTTACTTCTTGGAGGTCCCACCGAGATGCATACTCTCTGTCCTGTGAGTAAAGCGGATACAGGCATAGTGCTTCTCCAGTGAAAGGCTTCAGTGGCCAAACAAGGTGAGCCTTTTGCTCACAAGAGGTTTCTTCACTGTTGAATCGCATATGTAATCTGTTGTCCACAGGGGAGGTACTGCAATCTACAAGACTCGGCATTTAAAAGCTAAAGGTATTTTTTATAACCATTTCTTTCTCAGCTCGCCAGCAGAAGAGAACCGGTTCTGGAAAAATCTCGAAACAGCCCGGGGAAGGTTTCAGTAGGTAAGGGAGCGCTAGTCGATCGAAAAGGGTTCCTGGTTCTTATGTGATAAGATTTTTTTGTTTTTAATTCGGAAGGGGTTCTTATGTGATAAGAGTAAAAAAAAAGAAAGCGCTAATCGATCGAAGGTTCTTATGTGATAAGATTTTTATTGTTTTTAATTCGGAAGGGGTTCTTATGTGATAAGAGTTGAAAAAAAAAGAAAGCGCAATCGATCAAAGAGTTTGGGTATGGAACCATAAGTTTTATCAGTTTTTTTTATTAGGATATGTTAAGGACTCGGTCTGCAGTGGCGTACAACGCAGACTGAGAATATTGTTTGTTGTCTTTGTTATACTGTTGTGTGCAATACCTTTGTGAGAGATTGCCATTAGAGAAACGGGTAGAGTCACTAGGGAAAATTGTGATTCGGGAAAAAAAAACACAAGGATTGATTAAGAAAAGAAACAGTAACTGATTGATCAACTACGGTTGGTTCGTGCCAACATATCTCACACACCCAGACTGAGCCCAAATTAAGAGCCTTTTCAGGCCACGTAACGGCCAGGAGAAGTGGGCGTAGAGAACTCGGTTGGCTGAAAGGATTGTGAGATCAGAAACTGTGGAAAATCTTAATCATCCAGAATGGGTGCCGGAGCAAGTTAAAACACCACAAAAGGAACACCAGCCTATGTCATGCTCCAGAATTGTGGTCAGTCTTCAATTGACCAAAGAAACAAAAACCGGCAAAGTGGACTAAGGGTGAAAACAGGCCATTTCCACCCGATGGTTCATTTAATTTAGAGAGAACAACATGTCTAGAGGAGTGTCTTATAAACAGAGATCCAGGTAGAAGAAAAAAAAAGGAAAGTAATAGAAAAGGCCTGGGTTCCGATTCTTCAAGCCCATGTAAAATTAACAGAGGAAGTAAATCAAATGAAAAAAAAAAAGAAAACCCGATAGTGACTTATGGATTCAAAAAAAAATAAAGCTAGCCAAAAAAAAAGCTTTATTGAATGGAGAGAGACTTTTGTGAATATCTTGTCTTTGAATGAGAGTGCGTGAATGTCTTGTCTTTGAATGAGAGTGCTTCTGTGTTTCTTCCTTGTGTCTGGAAACCTGTTTGGAAAGGTTGTGGAGCTGCCTGTTTGTTTTAGCTCCACCCACTTTTTCAAACAAAGTCAAGTTTTTTAACCCTTCATAGTGTTGTCCTGCATGTGGGAAGTTTAAGACATTTTAAGTTAGAAGCGCAGGTGTGGATTTATTCGGACGAGAGGTTACGGAGCTAGGAAATGCACAAAGGATAGGTTTGTTGAGACATGGTCCCGGTGGTTAAAAGTTGTAATGCCTTTTTTTTTTAAAAAAAAGCCTTTGTGGGTCTCTCGAGGTGCAGGCTGGGGGAGTACACTCTCATTGTCCTTGGTGTAAAATCTTGGTACAAAAGCTTCTGGCTCAGTAAGAGGATTTGTTTTTGATAAAGAGTGGCAGTACAATAGTTGAATTGGGATTTTGAGATATTTCAGGTGATCTCCTTGATCAACATTTTGGGTGTATTGGAAAAATCTTGGGTTTGGAAGCCTTTTAATAAGATTAGAAAACAAGTACTTTACATTCTGTGATCTGTGAATCACTATAAGCATAAATGAGAAGTCAGTGTAACACACAGATTCGTCCAGTTCAGAAGCCCACACAAATGGAGGTTTGTCCATGACCTACGAGCTGTGAATGAATCTACTATATTCTCACAATGCTTAAAGGATGTGGAATGAAGTATCCCGGAATGCTTTCCAGAGTCTTAAGCAGTCCCTCACTTCAGCACCAGCCTTGGGATTACCAGATTACACTAAGCTATTCAACTTATTTGTGCATCACAAGTCGGGTTTTGCACAATCTGTTTTGACTCAGTTACATGGGGACAGGCAGCGACCGGTAGCATATTTCAGTACCCAACTAGACCCAGTGGCACGTGGACTACCAGGATGTCTTCCTTCATTGGCAGCAGCTTATTATGCTATGCAACAGGCTCAGACAATAACTCTAAATCATCAGACCATTTTGTACATCTCTCACTCTGTCGAGATTTTACTTACTAAGTGTGCCACCCAACACCTAACCTCCGCAAGAACCACTAAATACGAGGTCGAACTGTTATCAAATCCGAACCTTATCAAAAGATGCACTACCTTAAATCCAGCCACTCTACTCCCCACGGAAGAAGACGGCGAACCCCATTCATGTGAAATGGTAACCGAATTAGTGACTAAACCACGTATCAATCTAACATATGTACCAATGTATAACCCTGATCTAGTGTACTATGTTGACGGATCAGCCCTACAAAATGATAGGGGCCAACCTAGAGCGGCTTATGCAATTGTAACTCAGTTTAATGTTGTCGAAACAGCCTCTCTTCCAGACTCCTTTTCAGCCCAACAAGCTGAATTGTTTGCGTTAACTCGAGCCTGTATTCTGGCTGAAGGACACACAGTTAATATCTACACTGACTCCAGGTATGCTTTTGGGGTATCACATGACTATGGACAAATTTGGAAGATTCGTGGGTACCTGACTTCTTCAGGAACCCCTATCAAAAATGCAGAACGAGTGGAAAATCTCCTGCGAGCCATTCAATGCCCCTTGAAACTTGCCATTATCAAATGCCAAGCACATACAGGCCAGTCGAATGAGGTGGCACTTGGGAATGCCAGAGCTGATAATGCAGCTAAGTCAGCAGCTCTGTCAAAAGGGGGGATGCAGGTGTCATTGAAAAGGGGGGATGCAGGTGTCATTGAAAAGGGGGGATGCAGGTGTCATTGTTCCCACTAAGGAAAAATAATTGCTCAGACCCGCCACCTATTATTAATGACGTGCTGACCTTTCAGACACAGGCCAGTATGGAGGAGGTGGTGACCTGGACGAAGGATCAATGTTATAAAAATCCATAAGGAATATGGGTTCACCACGACGGCCGCGTGGTGGCCCCCAGATCCTTACTTCCATGGATTGCCCGATGTGTTCATACATTCACACATGCGGGCAAAGGGGGATTGGCAGATTATATTTTGGCAACTTGGTATGCACCAGGTATTTCGGCAATTGCAAAACAAATCTGCGAAAATTGTGTTACCTGTCAGACAATGAATCCGGGTAAGACGGAAAAAGTAGAATCTGCCTCCCACCCAAATCCAGTGGGGCCTTTTGCACATTTACAAATGGATTTTATTGAATTACCTATGTGTATGGGATTCAAGTATGTATTAGTTATTGTAGATGTGTTCTCTAGATGGATTGAAGCCTTTCCATGTAAAAAGGCCGATGCCACTACTGTTGCTAAATGTTTGTTAAAAGAAATCGTACCGTGCTTCGGAATTCCTGCTAAGCTTTCTAGTGATAACGGGTCACATTTCACGGGAACTGTTATAAGAGAAATGTGTAAAGCTTTGCAGATTAATCAACGTTTTCATTGCAGTTATCATCCACAATCAGCTGGACTTGTTGAAAGATATAATGGAATGCTTAAAAATAAGCTGGCAAAACTATGCAATGACACTGGACTGAAATGGACAGAACTGCTGCCCTTAGCTTTGATGGTAATGCGATCTACAACCAACAGAACAGGCCTGTCACCGCATGAGATAGTTATGGGACGTCCCCAACGACTACCTTTTACAGCACCATTTACTGCAAAACAGATGGACATCCACAAAATGGAGGAAAATATGTTGAATTATTGTACTGCACTAACCAAATGTATTTCCAGCTTTCATTCACAGGTAAAGGAAGCCCAAGTCAAGCCAGCGGAAGGGAAGTGTCATAACCTGGAGCCAGGGGAATTCGTTTACATCAAGATTTTTAAAAGAAAAAGCAGTCTACAGCCAAGATTCGAAGGACCATACCAAGTCTTGCTGGCGACCAATACTGCAATCAAGGTAAAGGAAAGACCAACATGGATCCACGCATCCCATTGCAAACGGGCACCCGACCAGGAGGAAGGGACGAAGGAATCAGAGGAACAGAAAAAGGAAGACTGAATAAGGAACTGTATGGACTATGGGGACTGATGGTGCTGGGCTTGACAGGGTTTTACTTCGCATTATTGATTACACCAGGGGTACAGACCCGCCACCGAAGGGAATTGCACGTAAATGTATTTATGGCACTGAGTCATAAGTATGCTTAAGAAAGAAACTTGTCGAGTTGTTGGATATGTTCCCATGTACCTGTCCACTCCGAAGGGGGTATTCCCCTGAGATCTGTCCCCTTTAACGAATCAGAAATGGTAGAATGATTGACAGTGCAAAATAGGACAAACCTAACTAAGGGGCCAGAAACGAAGGAGCAAACAGAATGGAGGTCGGCAGGGTATAAACTTACAGCCTTCCAGGGATGGTACCAGCCCAATTATGATAATAACCATCAGCCTCCCTTCCTAAGCATTACTCCCAGAATAGAAAATCCCGAAGGTATAATATGCCTAGTGAGTAATGAGATTACAGGACCAGAAATGGGACGCAGCAAGTGTTCCCAAATGATTAAATGGCAAGCCACAACTAAGCCACTGAGAGAAAGATAGCAACCGTTGGCTGGACAACGGTCCATAACAAAGCCCCAGGTGAAGGGTGGGAAGGTGAGACCACTCGAGTAGGGATAGTGCGAAAGGACCAGGAGCTGACGTCCTATAATTGCACTTTATTTGTGGCCATAAAGCCTACCCATGGTTACCAGCCAACTGGACAGGGTCCTGTTACTTAGGATATGTGGTACCCCTTATCAGATCAGTAAAGACTCTAAGGGAGGACTATGGAAGTCACAGATTTAAACGGGATTTGACGTGGCTAAACGGAATATTCAAGGTAATGGTGCCACCCTATGGAATAGCATCGACCGAATGGCAGTTACGGGAACTGGCTAACTTAGTCAAATCAGTAGCCAACGCAACTTCCCAAGCCTTTGAAGGGATAAATGACGAAATGGTAGCTATTCGAACAGTGGCTCTCCAAAATCGTATGGCCTTAGATTATCTCCTAGCCAAGGAGGGAGGGACATGCGCATTAATAGGTGAAGAATGCTGTACATATATCCCAGATAAATCAGGACATATCGGCAGTCTAGCTGAAAACATCAGGAAAAAGGTAATAGAGTATAAACAGACAGTTGGCCAGGACGGGGTTGGGCATCAGGATGGTTGGGAGCCCTGGGGAAATCTGTGGGACAGGGTTTGATCATATTCCTGCCGATAGCTTTCGCCCTATATCTATTATTTGTCGTCATTAAGTGTTGCTGTGCCAGGGTGGGAGAAACTATGTTACCTACCGAGACCACGGCTAGAGTTATGGTAGCAACAACTGCTGAAGGCTCTTGTGTGGAAATGGAAATGGAGAGACTGTACAAGATCAGAATGGATTGAGTTGTCCTTGTGAAGGACAAAATGGGGGAATGTGGAAATGTATATTTATCTAAGCTGATACCATACGGTATTTGTGTGCCCCTTGCAATATATATCAAAATGGAGTCCTGGTCTTTCCAGAACTTTCTGCATTTTAGCAGTCAGCTTGCATAAACAGCTAAACCTGGTTTGAGATGGCTGATGGCCATCAGACAGCTGGGAGACAAGTCATGCAGAGACAAGTACCCTCCCATGGTGCTCTCTTATTGTCTACACGACAAGAGTTCCATGTCACCCCACCCTTTCCTATGTACTCCATTCCACCAGCCACTATCTCTTGTAGAGACCTCATCCTTTTGATGTAAACGATAAACTGACCAGGAAATTGAACAATCCTGACACAATACAAGACAGGTGATAGCCCATTACCTCATTCTCATGGAGTAATGGCTGGCTGGCCAACTGATAACCCTGACAAAAGGAAATATCTGTAAACCATGTCAGGACCAGGATATAGTAATTAACTCTTTATCTGTATTCACTAACTGTGAGACAGAGCAATACACAGGGAGAGACCATAACTTGGGTTTTACTGTATAAATATCTTATGAAACTGTACCATTTGGGAGGTGTTCACTTAGCCCTTGACTGAGTATGACCTGCCCCTTGCTAGCAAGCAAATTAAAGAAACTTCTGCCGGAGCTGTAAGTGTCGGAGTCATTCTTTTCGGAGGTCGAGATTTCGACAGGCCTCAGCTGTTTACATTGTACATTAATGATTTAGACGAGGGGATGAAATGTAGTATCTCCAAATTTGCGGATGACACTAAGTTGGGTGGCAGTGTGAGCTGCGAGGAGGATGCTATGAGGCTGCAGAGTGACTTGGATAGGTTAGGTGAGTGGGCAAATGCATGGCAGATGAAGTATAATGTGGATAAATGTGAGGTTATCCACTTTGGTGGTAAAAACAGAGAGACAGACTATTATCTGAATGGTGACAGATTAGGAAAAGGGGAGGTGCAACGAGACCTGGGTGTCATGGTACATCAGTCATTGAAAGTTGGCATGCAGGTACAGCAGGCGGTTAAGAAAGCAAATGGCATGTTGGCCTTCATAGCGAGGGGATTTGAGTACAGGGGCAGGGAGGTGTTACTACAGTTGTACAGGGCCTTGGTGAGGCCACACCTGGAGTATTGTGTACAGTTTTGGTCTCCTAACTTGAGGAAGGACATTCTTGCTATTGAGGGAGTGCAGCTAAGGTTCACCAGACTGATTCCCGGGATGGCGGGACTGACATATCAAGAAAGACTGGATCAACTGGGCTTGTATTCACTGGAGTTCAGAAGAATGAGAGGTGATCTCATAGAAACGTTTAAAATTCTGACAGGTTTAAGACAGGTTAGATGCAGGAAGAATGTTCCCAATGTTGGGGGAAGTCCAGAACCAGGGTCACAGTCTAAGTTTAAGGGGTAAGCCATTTAGGACCGAGATGAGGAGAAACTTCTTCACCCAGAGAGTGGTGAACCTGTGGAATTTTCTACCACAGAAAGTTGTTGAGGCCAATTCACAAAATATATTCAAAAAGCAGTTAGATGTAGACCTTACTACTTGGGGGATCAAGGGGTATGGTGAGAAAGCAGGAATGGGGTACTGAAGTTGCATGTTCAGCCATGAACTCATTGAATGGCGATGCAGGCTCGAAGGGCCGAATGGCCTACTCCTGCACCTATTTTTCTATGTTCTATGTTTTCTATGTTCTAACTCTCCACGCCCCGTCGCACACCCATTTGCACCCCGTTATCACCCCCGCCCGCCTCCCCCCTCCCGAGGCGCTAACGGGAGGTGCAAAGGAGGCCAATTTCTCTCCCATAATCTCTAACATCTTCCAGTTTGATGAAAAGTCATGACCAGAAACATTAATTCTGTTTCTCTCTCTACAGATGCTGCCTGACCTGCTAAGTGTTTGCTGTTTTTATTTTTATCTTTGGCCTAGCCTGCAGTCACCTGTTCTAATTTTCTTCCTCCTGGATCAATGTCTGCTTTCATTTTTCCTGTTTGTGAAGTGCCTTGTGACATTTTTAACATTAAAGGTGCTACATACATGTAAGTTTTTGTTGAAAGGGGAGGAGGGCAGTAACTGGAATTATTAACAGGTTCTATTCTCGGCCTCTGCTGCTTATACTATTCATAGAAGATATCCCAGAGGGAGTTTCTGATAAATTTATAAAATGTTTTGAAGGCACAAAGCTGTGCGGTCAAGTTACTTCGCAGAAGGAAGAATGACCGTGCCCAATTAATTGCTGTGTGGTGAAATAAGCTATGGAAAGTCACATGGACTTGAATGTGGATAAATATGAGGTAATGCACAATGGGACAGGAAACACAATGAATAGATGCCCATTAACAAAGGAAAATTATTTGAGTGTGATTATTAACCATTCACAGAAAATATCCAGTTAATGTGAAACTGTTTAGTACATTAATCCTTTATTAGAATGTATTTTTGATACACCTTATGCTATTTTAAATACTTCACTGATATCTCTTCTTAGTCACCTCTTTTCAAAGCTGAATAGCCGAAGCTTTTACAGTTTTTCAACAGAACTCATTCCTCTGACATGTGGTATTAGCCTCTTGATCCATTGGCCCAACTGTGACCAAATCTGAATACAGACTCAAAGTGCAACATTACCAGAACTCTCTACAGTTTTAACATGCCACCCTCGGACATGTTATCCACGATTTTGGCTGTATACTTTAGCATTCTCTTTGTTTTGTTAGTTGCTCCAGTTATTATACAAATTAAGAGCCAAGTCTATTAACACCCCATGATCTCTATTAACCACCATTAGTTAACAACTCCAAAACATATATATGTTGCCTATGTGTACTATACTTCACACTTAAATCCATGTTGAATTTCATCTGCTACTGGTTCTCCCTTTTAAATATTTTATTTAACTCATTTTGTAGGCTGCCTCCTCAGTGATGCAAACCACACAGGAAAGTACTGACCAACATTCATCACATGGATTAAAATGAACTGGAACAGTTGGTACACCATTCTAGTTCTTATCTTTTAACACTGGCAGCAACTGTGCACACATTTTAGTACAGGGAAAGTCAGCAAGAGAAAAAGCTGACACCCAGGAGCCACAGGAGCGGAAGCGGGAGTTCCAGGCCCAGGTAAAGGGGCCCGAGAGTTGGGAGGAGCCACAGGAGCGGGAGTTCCAGGCCCAGATAAAAGGGCCCAAGAGTCGGAGGAGCCAGCTGGAGCAGGGACAAAAAGTTTTTTAAAAATCGAAATGTGACGTCACAGCCAAGCGGGTAAGTGATTGGCTGGTGGATTGGTGAGTATTTTTCTTTCTCTTTTCAGTCGGAAACCTTTGGCATTGCTGTAAGTAGGAACTGCAAGTAAATATATGTAATCTTTATTATCGAAGGAGAGCTAGATAATTAAATCGGCTGTTTGCTGAGTAGCGGCTGGGTGTGTTGTGCTGAGGTTTAGAGTTTAGTTCTACTCGATAGTTGCGAGTGTAACTAGAGGGATGGCAGGGCAGCTCAATCCCGTGGATTGCACATCCTGTGGCATGTGGGAAGTCCCAGATGCTTCGCGCAGCCGGGGCGACCATGTGTACAGGAGATGTCTCCAGCTGCACCAACTCGAGCTCCGTGTTTTGGAGCTTGAGCGACAGCTGGGGTCACTGCAGTGCATCTGTGAGACTGAGAGCAACGTGGATAGCATGTTTCTAGAGGCGGTCACCCCGCAGCTTAAGAGTGTGCAGGCGGAGAGGGAATGGGTGATAGCCAGACAGAAGAGGAGAAATCGGGAAGGCAATGCAGCAGTCCCCGGAGTCCACCTCGCTCTCCAACTGGTACTCTGTTCTGAGTACCGGTGGGGGCGATGGTGGCTCTGGGGAGTGCAGCCAGAGCCAAGTCCACGGCACCACAGGTGGCTCAGCTGCACAGAGAGGGGAAGGAAGAAGAATGGAAGAGCTATTATGGTAGGGGATTCAATAGTCAGGGGAGCAGACAAGCGTTTCTGCAGCCGCAGATCTGACTCCAGGATGGTATGTTGCCTCCCTGGTGCCAGGGTCAAAGATGTCACTCAACGGATGCAGGGCATTCTGGGGGAAGAGGGTGAACAGCCAGAGGTCGTGGTCCACATCGGTACCAATGACATAGGTAGGAAGAGGGATGAGGTCCTGCAGGCAGAGTTTAGGGAGCTAGGAGAGAGATTAAAAAGCAGAACCTCAAAAGGTAGTAATCTCCGGATTACTCCCAGTGCCACGAGCTGGTGAGAACAGAAATAGGAGAATAAAGCAGATGAATACGTGGCTGGAGAGATAGTGCAGGCGGGAGGGCTTTAGTTTCCTGAGGCATTGGGATCGCTTCTGGGGGAGGTGGGACCTGTACAAGCTGGACGGGTTGCACCTCAACAGAGCCAGGACCAATATTCTCACGGGGGGGTTTAAACTGGCTTGGCAGGGGGGTGGGAACCTGAAAATAGATTCAGCAGGGAGGGGAGTAAAGCTGGAATTAGAAAGCAAAAATAAAGAAAATGAGTTTGAAGGAGAGAGGAAACAAGCAGGAAAAAAAGGTAAAAAAACAAGCTTAAAGGCACTTTGTCTAAATGTACGTAGTATTTGTAATAAAATAGATGAGTTGACGGCACAAATTGAGACAAATGAGTACGATCTGATAGCCATTACAGAGACGTGGTTGCAAGGTGACCAGGACTGGGAATTAAATATTCAGCGACCCTGCGGTCATCCCCCTGCAAAACAGATACACTGCTTTGGGTACTGTTGAGGGGGATGACTCATCAGGGGAGGGCAGCAGCAGCCAAGTTCATGGCACCATGGCTGGCTCTGCTGCACAGGAGGGCAGGAAAAAGAATGGGAGAGCGATAGTGATAGGGGATTCGATTGTAAGGGGAACAGATAGGCGTTTCTGCGGCCGCAACCGAGACTCCAGGATGGTATGATGCCTCCCTGGTGCAAGGGTCAAGGATGTCTCGGAGCGGGTGCAGGACATTCTGAAAAGGGAGGGTGAACAGCCAGTTGTCGTGGTGCACATTGGTACCAACGATATAGGTAAATAAAGGGATGAGGTCCTACGAGACGAATTTAAGGATTTAGGAGGTAAATTAAAACGTAGGACCTCAAAAGTAGTAATCTCGGGATTGCTACCAGTGCTACGTGCTAGTCAGAGTAGGAATCGCAGGATAGCTCAGATGAATACGTGGCTTGAGCAGTGGTGCAGCAGGGAGGGATTCAAATTCCTGGGGCATTGGAACCGGTTCTGGGGGAGATGGGACCAGTACAAACCAGACGGTCTGCAGCTGGGCAGGACCGGAACCAATGTTCTAGGGGGAGTGTTTGCTAGTGCTGTTGGGGAGCAGTTAAACTAATATGGCAGGGGGATGGGAACCAATGCAGGGAGACAGAGGGAAACAAAAAGGAGACAAAAGCAAAAGACAGAAAGGAGATGAGTAAAAGTGGAGGGCAGAGAAACCCAAGGCAAAAAACAAAAAGGGCCACTGAATATAAAGAGGCTGCAGGAGGGGTCAAAACTAAAAATCATGGTTTAAAAACTAGGATTAAAACACTCTACCTAAACTCACGCAGCATTCGAAATAAAGTAAATGATTTGACGGCACAAATCATTATAAATGGGTATGATTTGGTGGCCATTACAGAAACGTGGTTGCAGGGTGGCCAAGACTGGGAATTAAACATACAGGGGTATCTGACGATTCAGAAAGATAGACAAGAAGGGAAAGGAGGTGGAGTAGCTCTATTAATAAAGGATGATATCAGGGCAGTTGTGAGAGATGATATTGGCTCTAATGAACAAAATGTTGAATCATTGTGGGTAGAGATTAGAGATAGTAAGGGGAAAAAGTCACTGGTGGGCATAGTTTATAGGCCTCCAAATAATAACTTCACGGTGGGACGGACAATAATCAAGGGAATAATGGAGGCATGTGAAAAAGGAACGGCAGTAATCATGGGGGATTTTGACCTACATATTGATTGGTCAAATCAAATCGTACGGGGTAACCTGGAGGAGGAATTCATAGAATGCATACGGGATTGTTTCTTAGAACAGTATGTGACAGAACCTACAAGGGAGCAAGCTATCTTAGATCTGGTCTTGTATAATGAGTCAGGAATAATAAACGATCTCCTCGTAAAAGATCCTCTCGGAATGAGTGATCACAGTATGGTTGAATTTGTAATACAGATTGAGGGTGAGGAAGTAGTGTCTCAAACGAGCGTACTATGCTTAAACAAAGGGGACTACAGTGGGATGAGGGCAGAGTTGGCTAAAGTAGACTGGGAACACAGACTAAACGGTGGCACAATTGAGGAACAGTGGAGGACTTTTAAGGAGCTCTTTCATAGTGCTCAACAAAAATATATTCCAGTGAAAAAGAAGGGCGGTAAGAGAAGGGAAAACCAGCCGTGGATAGCCAAGGAAATAAAGGAGAGTATCAAATTAAAAACCAATGCGTATAAGGTGGCCAAGGTTCGTGGGAAACTAGAAGATTGGGAAAATTTTAAATGACAGCAAAGAATGACTAAGAAAGCAATAAAGAAAGGAAAGATAGATTACGAAAGTAAACTTGCGCAAAACATAAAAACAGATCGTAAAAGCTTTTACCGATATATAAAACGGAAGAGAGTGACTAAAGTAAATGTTGGTCCCTTAGAAGATGAGAAGGGGGATTTAATAATGGGAAATGTGGAAATGGCTGAGACCTTAAACAATTATTTTGCTTCGGTCTTCACAGTGGAAGACACAAAAACCATGCCAAAAATTACTGGTCACGGGAATGTGGGAAGGGAGGACCTTGAGACAATCACTATCACTAGAGGGGTAGTGCTGGACAGGCTAATGGGACTCAAGGTAGACAAGTCCCCTGGTCCTGATGAAATGCATCCCAGGATATTAAAAGAGATGGCGGAAGTTATAGCAGATGCATTCGTTATAATCTACCAAAATTCTCTTGACTCTGGGGAGGTACCAGCGGATTGGAAAGCAGCTAATGTAACGCCTCTGTTTAAAAAAGGGGGCAGACAAAAGGCAGGTAACTATAGGCCGGTTAGTTTAACATCTGTAGTGGGGAAAATGCTTGAAGCTATCATTAAGGAAGAAATAGCGGGACATCTAGATAGGAATAGTGCAATTCATGAAGGGGAAATCATGTTTAACTAATTTACTGGAATTCTTTGAGGATATAACGAGCATGGTGGATAGAGGTATACCGATGGATGTGGTGTATTTAGATTTCCAAAAGGCATTCGATAAGGTGCCACACAAAAGGTTACTGCAGAAGATAAACGTACGCGGAGTCAGTGGAAATGTATTAGCATGGATCGAGAATTGGCTGGCGAACAGAAAGCAGAGAGTCGGGATAAATGGGTCCTTTTCGGGTTGGAAATCGGTGGTTAGTGGTGTGCCACAGGGATCGGTGCTGGGACCACAACTGTTTACAATATACATAGATGACCTGGAAGAGGGGACAGAGTGTAGTGTAACAAAATTTGCAGATGACACAAAGATTAATGGGTTGTGTAGAAGACACAGAGAGGCTGCAAAGAGATGTAAATAGGTTAAGTGAATGGGCTAAGGTTTGGCAGATGGAATAGAATGTCGGAAAATGTGAGGTCATCCACCTTGGGGAAGAAAAACAGTAAAAGGGAATATTATTTGAATGGGAAGAAATTACAACATGCTGAGGTGCAGAGGGACCTGGGGGGTCCTTGTGCATGAATCCCAAAAAGTTAGTTTGCAGGTGCAGCAGGTAATCAGGAAGGCAAATGGAATGTTAGCCTTCATTGCGAGAGGGATGGAGTACAAAAGCAGGGAGGTCCTGCTGCAACTGTACAGG
Organism: Pristiophorus japonicus; assembly: GCF_044704955.1. Classification (NCBI taxonomy): domain Eukaryota; kingdom Metazoa; phylum Chordata; class Chondrichthyes; family Pristiophoridae; genus Pristiophorus; species Pristiophorus japonicus. Next base: position 141,823,305 of record NC_091986.1, read on the forward strand.
GTATTGGTGAGGCCGCACCTGGAGTACTGCGTGCAGTTTTGGTCACCTTACTTAAGGAAGGATATACTAGCTTTGGAGGGGGTACAGAGACGATTCACTCGGCTGATTCCGGAGATGAGGGGGTTACCTTATGATGATAGATTAAGTAGACTGGGTCTTTACTCATTGGAGTTCAGAAGGATGAGAGGTGATCTTATAGAAACATTTAAAATAATGAAAGGGATAGACAAGATCGAGGCAGAGAGGTTGTTTCCACTGGTCAGGGAGACGAGAACTAGGGGGCACAGCCTCAAAATATGGGGGAGCCAATTTAAAACCGAGTTAAGAAGGAATTTCTTCTCCCAGAGGGTTGTGAATCTGTGGAATTCTCTGCCCAAGGAAGCAGTTGAGGCTAGCTCATTGAATGTATTCAAATCACAGATAGATAGATTTTTAACCAATAAGGGAATTAAGGGTGATGGGGAGCGGGCGGATAAGTGGAACTGAGTCCACGGCCAGATCAGCCCTGATCCTTTTGAATGGCGGAGCAGGCTCGAGGGGCTAGATGGCCTACTCCTGTTCCTAATTCTTATGTTCTTATGTTCTTATCTGGTCCTTTGTAATGAGACAGGATTAATAAACAATCTCCTCGTAAAGGATCCCCTCAGAATGAGTGATCATAGCATGATTGAATTTCAAATTCAAATGGAGGTGAGAAAGTTGGATCTCTAACAAGCGTACTAAGCTTAAATAAAGGAGACTATGAAGGTATGAGGGCAGAGTTGGGTAAAGTGGACTGGGAAAATAGATTAAAGTATAGGACGGTTGATGAACAGTGATGTACATTTAAGGAGATATTTCACAACTCTCAAGAAAAATATATTCCAGTGAGGAGGAAAGGGTATAAGGGAAAAGATAGCCATCTGTGGCTAACTAAAGAAATAAAGGATGGTATCCAATTAAAAACAAGGGCATACAAAGTGGCCAAAACTAGTGGGAGGACAGAAGACTGGGAAGCTTTTAAAAGCCAGCAAAGAACGACTAAAAAAATGATTAAGAAAGGGAAGATAGACTATGAAAGTAAACTAGCACAAAATATAAAAACAGATAGCAAGAGTTTCTAAAAGTAAATAAAAAGGAAAAGAGTGGCTAAAGTAAATATTGGTCTCTTCGAGGATTAGTAATGGGGAACATGGAGATGGCAGAAACTCTGAACAAATATTTTGTATCAGTTTTTATGGTAGAGGACACTAACAATATTCCAACAGTGGATAGTCAAGGGGCTTTGGGCGGGGAGGAACTTAGCACAATTACAATCACTAAGGATGTGGTACTCAGTAAGATAAATGGAACTAAAGGTAGATAAATCCCCTGGACTCGATGGCTTGCATCCTAGGGTCTTAAGAGAAGTAGCGGCAGGGATTGTGGATGCATTGGTTGTAATTTACCAAAATTCCCTGGATTCTGGGGAGATCCCAGCAGATTGGAAAACTGCAAATGTAACGCCCCTATTCAAAACAGGAGGCAGACAAAAAGCAGGAAACTATAGACCAGTTAGACTAACATCTGTGGTTGGGAAAATGTTGGAGTCCATTATTAAAGAAGCAGTAGCAGGACATTTGGAAAAGCAAAATTCAGTCAGGCAGAGTCAGCATGGATTTATGAAGGAGAAGTCATGTTTGACAAATTTGCTGGAGTTCTTTGAGGATGTAACAAACAGGGTGGATAAAGGGGAACCAGTGGATGTGGTGTATTTGGACTTCCAGAAGGCATTTGACAAGGTGCCACATAAAAGGTTACTGCACAAGATAAAAGTTCACAGGGTTGGGGGTAATATATTAGCATGGATAGAGGATTGGCTAACTAACAGAGAACAGAGAGTCAGGATTAAATGGTTCATTCTCTGGTTGGCAACCAGTAACTAGTGGGGTGCCGCAGGGATCAATGCTGGGACCCCAACTATTTACAATCTATATTAACGACTTGGAAGAAGGGATTGAGCGTAACGTAGCCAAGTTTGCTGACGATACAAAGATGGGAGGAAAAGCAATGTGTGAGGAGGACACAAAATATCTGCAACAGGACCTAGATAGGCTAAGTGATTGGGCAAAAATTTGGCAGATTGAGTATAATGTTGGAAAGTGTGAGGTCATGTACTTTGGCAGAAAAAAAACAAAGAGCAAGTTATTATTTAAATGGGGAAAGATTGCAAAGTGCCACAGTACAGCAGGACCTGGGGGTACTTGTGCATGAAACATAAAAGGATAGTATGCAGGTACAGCAAGTGATTAGGAAGGCCAATGGTATATTGGCCTTTATTGCAAAGGGTATGGAGTATAAAAGCAGGAAAGTCTTGCTACAGTTATATAAGATATTGGTGAGGCCACACCTGGAATACTGCAGGTTTCCATATTTGCGAAAGGATATACTTGCTTTGGAAGCAGTTCAGAGAAGGTTCACTAGGTTGATTCCGGGATGAGGGGGTTGACTTATGAGGAAAGGTTGAGTAGATTAGGCCTCTATTCATTGGAATTCAGAAGAATGAGAGGTGATCTGATCAAAACATATATGATTATGAGGGGGCTTGACAAAGTGGATGCAGAGAGGATGTTTCCACTGATGGGGGAGACTAGAACTAGAGGGCATGATCTTAGAATAAGGGTCTGCCCATTTAAAACAGAGATGAGGAGAAATTTCTTCTCTGAGGGTTGTAAATCTGTGGAATTCACTGCCTCAGAGAACTGCAGAAGCTGGGACATTGAATAAATTTAAGACAGAAATAGACAGTTTCTTAAACAATAAGGGGTTATGGGGAGCGGGCGGAGAAGTGGAGCTGAGTCAATGATCAGATCAGCCATGGTCTTACTGAATGGCGGAACAGACTTGAGGGGCCGTATGGCCAACTCCTGTTCCTATTTCTAATGTTCTTATGTTCTTATACCTGTTTATGTGTTGGAGCGCAGGAAACCAAGAGTGGGAAAGTCAGCATAAGGAAAAAATGATGAAAAGGAGAAGTATCAAAGGCTTAAGAGGAGAAAACGAAAATGCAATGAGAAAGTATATGGAGAAAAACCAAGCTGAGTACTGTGGGTTCAAGGGAGGAGTGAGAGAGTCTGAGTGGCAGAACTGGGATAGGGACACAGCAGGAAAGAGTCCATGTGAGAGCCCAGTTTGCAAGGAAAGAGTGAAGCAGGGACTCATGAATGTCAGATATCCTGAGCTATAAGTTTGGCCGAAGTGTGGAGAACTCTGCAGAGAAAAGAAAGTACCGACAGAAAGCAGGCAGCTGAGTCTAGAGCAAGAAGGGTGACCTTCGTGGAGACCAAAGAAGCCTGCCTGAAAGTCCTTCAGCCCCAGAAACTTTTTGTAGAAGCAAAAAGACACAAGATAATTGAGAAAAATGGTGTTAAAAATAAAAGGAAAGTGAAACAAGAATGAAGGAGAGAGATTAAATTGAGGGAGGCAAGACACAACTACAACGTTCCAAGATAAATTTGTAGCACCTTCCTCACCAGCAGTGGCCCTTGGGGAAGAACAGGACGGGGGTTAGCGTGTGGCAGCATTAGCCCGCAGCAACACTGTGGAGCCAAGAGGAGCACTGCACATAAAAGTAAGTATAAAAAAAACATACATTTTTGTTGGGTCTCCAGCAGTCCATTTAGACTGCACGTGCAATCGGTAATCCTGAGCAAAGCAGGCCCAGCGCCTGCGCTGCTCTAGGCAGTCAAATTGATGGCAGGGGTGCTCAAACAGACATTGTGCCCTTGATTTAAATATGCAAAGGGATTAGCACCTGTTTAAGGCGGGATGGCAGGGACGCCTGCAAAACTGCCTTTACCAATGTGGCAGCACCCCAACGCAGGTACAGATCGTTAACGGGACGTTGCATCATGAAAATGGTCCTTTTGCACAAGTTTTCTGCCTGAAAAATGGGTACAAGGATCAATTTTCCCACTTATGGGTCTCATTTACTACTGGCACTCCACTCAGCAATTTCTCTACCCCAACATGAATTCCCTTGCAAGTATTTGTTTTTCGTGCACTTTACACAATTTCTTATTTATTCTTAGATATTACCTCAAATTCCCATTGCATTAAGCTTAAACAGCTGTCATTCATGCAGAACTTTATCAAAGGCTTTTGAAAGGATAGATGCACTATACTGTCAGGCTTTAAACAGTCTACTGCAGATGTCACTTCCTCAAAAATATCAGAGCTTAGTCAGGCAGGATTCTATCCTTCTTAAACCACGATGGCTGTTAATTAGATTCTCATGCATGCAATCCTCAAGCTTAACAAAATAATCAATTCCATTATTTTGCCTGGTATTGAGTGTTTTTTTCCCCCTGGATCCATATTGACACTTTTTTTTGAAAAGCGACACCACAATAGATTGTTTCCAACCAAGCAGGAGCTTCCTTGTAATTATTGATCCCCTCATTACAACAGTGACTACACTCCAAAAGTACTGCATTGGCTGTAAAGCACTTTGAGACGTCTGGTGGTCGTGAAAGGCGCGATATAAATGTAAGTCTTTTTCTTCTTTCTTTCATAGTAGCCATCGTGCACCTCATAAGATCGTATCCCTTGCCAGTCTTAATACCGTAGGATAAATATGCAGGGACTTGTTCATTTTGAGTCCATTTTGTCTAGGACCTCCAACTGCTGTTGAAACAGTTAATCTTCCTTGACTTATTCCTAATTGTGGTGGGCATGTTAAGAGGGACTTCACAACTAAATAATAGGAGGAAGTCATTATTGAGTATATTTTGCCAACCACAGAAAGTCTACAAGCAAACATCTTTGCAACTCCTCATAGAGTTGAGACATAGATCTTCTTGTATGTTTGACGCTTACCTGCACTATCAGCACAGCTCTTCCCTTCCCCTTCTATAGCCTTTATACCCTCTCCTCAATACACAACAGTCTAGCTCTGGGTAAACAACTCATCATGCAATGCGCATCACTATCCATTTTCTTAAGTAACAAAATCCTTTTGACTACAATCTCTCTCTGTGCAGTCCACATCTTTGCTGCAACTATCTTCGTGTTTTTTTTTTGTTATTTCTTCCTCTATCGCCTGGTTTCTTACTGCAATATGGCCAGAGTTTGGCATGTATTTATTATTTTAACTTCCTGGGTAACTTTAGTGGCCTCCTTTCTTCTTTGGTTTCCTTTTCCCACCACCTCTATTTCCTCAGTTTCCTTCAGCATTTACCTGCTTAATTTGGTGATTCTGTGCCTGCTTGCACTGATCCTCACCCCTCAAACCTGATGACTTATCGAGGTCGGATACCAGCACATCCACTTCATTGACCTGTGGTGACTCACAAAAAAAGTCACACACTACCTGCTAGCCTTCAGTAATCCCTTCCAAAAGTCGTCATCCTTTTCTTCAAATTTTTGATCATCAATCTCCATATCTCTTCCCCATCTCGAATATCATGTATTCTCATATGCAAACAATGGTCCTCCACCAGCCTGTCCTCGCCGCACAGCACTGCCTCCCCCAGTCATCAAGATCCACGGCGCGGCCCTGGACACCGTGGACCACTTCCCATATCTCAGGAGCCTCCTATCAACAAGAGCAGGCATCGACAACGAGAACCAACACCGCCTCCAGTGCAGCCTTCGGCCGCCTGAGGAAGAAAGTGTTTGAAGACTAGGCCCTCAAAACTGCCACCAAGCTTATGGTCTACAGGGCTGTAGTAATACCTGCCCTCCTGTATGGCTCAGAGACATAGACCATGTACAGCAGACACCTCAAGTTGCTGGAGAAATATCACCAACAATGTCTCCGCAAGATCCTGAAAATCCCCTAGGAAGACAGGCGCACCAACATCAGCATCCTCATTCAGGCTAACATCCCCAGTATTGATTGAAGCACTGACCACACTCGATCAGCTCTGCTGGGCAGGCCATATGGTCCACATGCCAGACACAAGACTCCCAAAGCAAGTGCTCTACTTGGAGCTCCCTCACGGCAAACGAGCCAAAGGTGGGCAGCGGAAACGCTACAAGGACACCCTCAAAGCCTCCCTGATAAAGTGTGACATCCCCACCGACACCTGGGAGTCCCTGGTCCAAGACCGCCCAAGTGGAGGAAGTGCATCCGAGAGGGCGCTGAGCACCGCGAGTTTCAACAGCGAGAGCATGCAGAAATCAATCGGAGACAGTGGAAAGAGCGTGTGGCAAACCAGTCCCACCCACCCCTTCCCGCAACGACTATCTGTCCCACCTGCGACAGAGTCTGTGGCTCTCGTATTGGACTGTTCAGCCACCTAAGAACTCAACTTCAGGAGTGGAAGCAAGTCTTCCTCGATTCCGAGGGACTGCCTATGATGATGATGCAAATGATCCACAGCAAACACACCTCGCAGTCACCATATTTCTCACTAAACTTGTCTAAATATTGACAAAAGCTCTGAATTCTAGTCAAAAAAGAGGGATTTGCAAACGGATTTCTTCAGTGGAAAAAGGTTTCTCCAGTATTGATTGGTTTGCAGGGTGTGGGGAGGGAGTGGGGGGGGGAAGAGTCATTTCCACCATCACTTTGACAAAGCCTAAATAGGCCTGCCAAAAAGCCATAACCATCAAGATTAGGCCTTCAGCTTTGGTCATACTGTCTAAGGAGGACAGTATGCAGCGACTGAAATTTGGGAGTATGGAGGAAAACAGGAAAGAGGTAAATGGAAGAACTGAAGTAAAATTAAATATGCAGACGTAGTACCTAACCACACTCCTATCGGAATTTTGCATCACACCGAAAGGAGTAAAATCCTGGCTGAACCAAGTTCTGTCCCAAATTCCTCCCCTACTTAGATAATGTGATGCTAGAAATAGAGAGGAATTTCAAGCCGAATGTTTTGATTTGTACTTTATTACTTTCACTCATTTGCCTTTCTATTCCAGCTAACCATTATGCTGATGGACTTAATCATCTTAGGGTGAATTTCCTGTCTTCACTAATTTTTGCAAAAAAGTAATTTCAAGTATAAAATGGCATTCAACTACTTTAGACTCGAGTCTACTTTTATTTGCTAACATTAGTGAACAGAAATTTCAGTCCTGATCCCTTTCCTGATCAGCACTGTACCACTAATCCACTTAACACCTACTCCATTTCTGATTCATTGCTATGATACTAATTATTCTACTCTAATCCACATTGAACAAATGGGCCAGTTACTTAAAAGAAATAAATTGCATTGTTCATTATTTCCCTACTACTTTAATATCATCTGCAAAGCTGGAGATTTTACTTACAGTATCCACATACATACAAGTTATAATGGATGGGGCGTTTCAGTCAAATTTCTAATAAGAAAGTCTATATATTTTAATATCTTGCACAGGAGTCTAACAATCACTTTGAATACAAAAGCAAAATGCTGTGGATGCTGGAATCTGGAATAAAAACAGAAAATGCTGGAAATCTCACAGCATCTGTGGAGAGGATGCAGAGTTAACGTTTCGAGTCGACTACCCTTTGTCAGAACTGGAGAGTGTTCGGAAAGAATACATTCTTAACAAGCACTGAAAGGGGGAGGGGAAGAAAGAACAAAAGGGAAGGTCTGTGTTAGGGTGGAAGCCAGGAGAGATGAGAGACAAAAGGGATGATGGACCGAATTGAAATGGTAATGCCAGGAGTTAGAAAAACATTACTCAAGATAAGGTGTGAATGGCGGAATTATGACCAGCTTCCATTAGAGACAAGGAGAAAAAAAGAAACAGGCTCGGGGGTGGGCGGGGGGGGGGAGGTGGGGGGGCGGGAGAGGACCCAACGATTGGCAGTGGTTATGCTCTGAAATTGTTGAACTCGATGTTGAGTCCAGAAGGCTGACAAGTGCCTAAACGAAAGATGAGGTGCTGTTCCTCGAGCTTGTGATGAGCTTCACTGGAACAGTGTCGGAGACCGAGGACAGAGAGGTCAGAGTGGGAGTGCAAGGAGACGCTCGGTGACTCAACCAGGAAACACCAGGACTGGTTTGATGAGAATGATCAGCAGATTCAAGAACTAATAGACTGCAAGCGCAGGGCATTCTGAGCCTTAAACAGCAACCCAACTTGGGAGCAGCAAAGCAGCATTACAGACAGCTAAAGGCTAAGGTCCAACAAAAAATCCGGGACCTAAAGAACAGGTGGTGGATGGAGAAAGCACAGAAGATACAGCAGCTGGCCGACAGCTATGATGTTCGAGGATTCTTCACCGCAGTCAAGGCCACATACGGACCAAACTCCCAAGGCCCCACCCCACTCCTAGTCAAGAACAGGGAAACACTCATCAAGGACACTGAAGCAGTCAGGGACCGCTGGATGGAACACTTCGAAGATCTCCTCAACCGAGACTCTGCCTTTGACTCGAGTGTTCTCGACTCCATTCCGCAGCATGCTACCCGCCACCACCTCAGTGAGACCCCAACACTGCATGAGGTAGAAAAGGTCATTAAGACAGCTAAAAAACAAGGCTACGGGAGCAGATGGAATCCCTGCTGAGGCATTAAAGTATGGCGGAGAGGCACAACTGGTGCGAATGCACAACCTCATCTCTCCCATCTGGAGGGAGGAGAGCATGCCGGGAGATCTTAGAGATGCAGTGATCGTGACCATCTTTAAAAAAGGGGACAAGTCTCATTGCGGCAACTGCAGAGGAATCTCCCTGCTATCAACCACTGGGAAAGTCGTCACTAGAGTCCTCCTCAATCATCTTCTCCCCGTGGCCGAGGAGCTCCTCCCGGAATCGCAGTGTGGATTTCGTCCTCTCAGGGGCACAACGGACATGATTTTTGCAGCGCGACAGCTGCAGGAAAAATGCAGGGAACAGCGCCAGCCCTTATACATGGCCTTATAAAGGCCTTTGACACTGTCAACAGTGAGGGTCTATGGAGCGTCCTCCTCCATTTTGGATGCCCCCAAAAGTACAGCACCATACTCTGTCTGCTCCATGATGACATGCAAGCCATGATCCTTACCAATGAATCCATCACAGACCCAATTCACGTCCGGGGTCAAGCAGGGCTGCGTCATCGCCCCAACCCTCTTCTCAATCTTCCTCGCTGCCATGCTCCACCTCACAGTTGATAAGCTCCCCGCTGGAATGGAGCTAAACTACAGAACCAGTGGGAAGCTGTTCAACCTTCGCTGTCTCCAGGCCAGGTCCAAGACCACTCCAACCTCTGTTGTCGAGCTACAGTACGTGGACGAAGCCTGCGTCTGTGCACACAGAGGCTGAACTCCAGGACATAGTCGACGTATTTACCAAGGCATATGAAAGCATGGGCCTTACGCTAAACATTAGTAAGACAAAGGTCCTACACTAGCCTGTCCTCGCCGCACAGCACTGCCCCTTCCAAACATCAAGATCCATGGCGTGGCCCTGGGGAACGTGAACCACTTCCCCTATCTCGGGAGCCTCCTATCAACAAGGGCAGGCATTGATGATGAGATCCAACACCGCCTCCAGTGCGCCAGTGCAGCCTTCGGCCGTCTGAGGAAAAGTGTTTTTGAAGATCAGTCCCTCAAAACTGTCATCAAGCTCATGGTCTACAGGGCCGTAGTAATACCCGCCCTCCTGTATGGCTCAGAGACGTGTACAGTAGACACCTCAAGTCGCTGGAGAAATACCACCAGCGATGTCTCTGCAAGATCCTGCAAATTCCCTGGGAGGACAGAGGCACCAACATTAGCGTCCTCATCCAGGCCAACATCCCCAGCATTGAAGCACTGACCACACTTGATCAGCTCCGCTGGGCAGGCCACATAGTTTGCATGCCAGACACGAGACTCCCAAAGCAAGCGCTCTACTCGGAACTTGTCCAAAGGCGGGCAGAGGAAACGTTACAAGGACACCCTCAAAGTCTCCCTGATAAAGTGCGACTTCCCCACTGACACCTGGAAGACCTTGGCCATAGACCGCCCTAAGTGGAGGAAGTGCATTCGGGAGGTCGCTGAGCTCCTCGAGTATCGTCGCCGAGAGCATGCAGAAATCAAGCGCAGGCAGCGGAAGGAGTGTGCAGAAAACCAGGCTCCCTGCCCACCCTTTCCCTAAACGACTATCTGTCCGACCTGTGACAGAAACTGTGGTTCTCATATTGGACTGTACAGCCACCTAAGAACTCATGCTAAGAGTGGAAGCAAGTCTTCCTCGATCCCGAGGGACTGCCTATGATGATGAGATAAATTATAGCATGACCCAAAGATCATAATAGAGAACCCTAATTCCATATACTGGCTACTGGATAGTATCACATGCCTCTGTAAATTCGTCTCTCTTACAGAAGATGAACTAGATAAACACTCTTATCAACTGAAGTCACAGGCTTCAAACTAGCAAATGGTACACAATGAGCTATATTGTTCAATACACTCCTCGATATATAAAACAATAAAACACATCTTGCTTTCTCTCTAAACACGGGTCCTAAAACAGAAAGCCACTTACTGGCTCGTCCTGATTAAAGATATAGACAGTTTTAAAAAACAGACAGCTATTGGCTGTAACGTTCACGGACATTCTGACTAACTGGCCCTTATTAAGAACTACTACAAGTCTGTAAGATCACGTTCCTGCCCACAAAGCTATTGATCACAGAGGGCTTCACCCAATAAAGAGGCCTGCCTTCTTTTCAAAGGACTCAGAAATAGCTGTCAAAATCAGTTACCAATTCCAGATTGAAGTCCTATCCTTTGATGCGCATGATAAGGAAGCCTCCAGGATGAATTTCTTACTGGGAGATTGAATAGAACAACACCACAAAAAGAAGGGTGTCGCAAGATGAACCATCTCTGACAATAGCATTCACTATCTGGGATAACAGATAAAAGCCCTACGGCCCACTATGAGTATGAGAACATGTGCTTATCAATATTTAGGGTTTGGCACTTGCAATGATTGGGTTAGAGAGGTAAGCAGCTACTGCTGAAGTTTTGCAGCTCCAACTGGGAGAGCCACCATTTAATGGGGTATGGTATATCCATGCTGTGGTTGAGAATGGTGCAATGCATGCAAACATTTTACAATGTTATGTTGCTCACTAAGCTGGTTATGTGAAGTTCCTCCACCTAGTGGCAGCTCAAACCTGGGCTTGTCAGCTGTATAATGACCAACTAATGATTATCTTCAGTGAAAGAGGGTAAAGAGGTAAGTAGAGTCTCCTTGGGGTTGAAGTACTTTTGAAGTGTCAGCTGTGGCTCAGTTGGTAGCACCCTCACCTGAGTCAGAAGGTGTGGGTTCAAGTCCCTCTTCAGAGACTTGAGCACAAAAATCTAAGCTGCACTATCGGAGGTGCCGTCTTTTGGATGGGACGTTGAACCAGGGCCCTGCCTGCTCTCTCCGGTGGACGTGAGCAATCCCATGTACTGTTTTGAGGCGGGTTGGGGGAATTGTACCCAGTGCCCTGGCCTGTGTTGTCACTTACTCAACATCACTAGGGCAGATGGTCTGGTCATTGTTGCATTGCTGTTTGTGGGAGCTTGCTGTGCACGGGTTGACTGCCGCGTTTCCAACATTACAACAGTGTCTACACTTCAAAATAAAGTGTTTTGGCTGTAAAGCACTTTGGGACGTCTAGTGGTCGTGAAAGGTGCTATATAATTGCAAATCCTCCTTCTTTCTTTCTTTAGAAGGTTTGAAAATAACATGCCTGCCGATGGAGATTGGAATTAAGTCAATGCTCTGTGGCAAATTTAGTAATTCGATATCTAAACTAGCAGGAGCACATACTTCATGGCACTGTTGGTGACTGACCAGCCATTAATGGAATTAGAAAGAGAGATCCATCACTGGGACTTAGATTTTTTTCACTCAGCTGCAGGTAACTGTCCAAGCTGATGCCCCAATGGATGGGATGGACAAGCAGTAAGAAACTTACCAGTGCTCTGTGCTGGTAAGCTGTACAATTTTAGCTGAGCCGACTCTATCAGAACCTCTGCAACCACTCAGGGGGCCCTAACTTTTAGCTCTTGTCAACTTACACTTAAGCTATCTGGACTTAGGTTGGAGGGTTTGCTCTTTGGCTGATATGGAATGTGCACTCTCTCGCCAAACAAAAACTCTACCTCTCTGGATACCTCATTAGCTTGGTTTGGAGACTCTTAAACATGGTGATGGGTTTCTACATGTTTCAGATAATTGTCTGACCAAAAATAGTTATCCTGTGTCTCCCATGTCTAAGCAAATACTCTATTAAGCACCATAATTTGCCTCCTGTTCCATAACTTTATCTTAGTCATTACTCAAACGTTTCCTGAAAATAAAAATATGCAATACCAACTGCATTTGTCCTATCAACTATGTTAGTACAGGTTGAACCTCCCTTATCCATCACCCTCGGGACCTGGCCTGTCCCGAACGAGGGATTTTGGCGGATGAGGGGAGGCCACGTGTTTAGGTGGACTGCGCATTTAAGTGCTGTTGCTGGGGTAAGTATATGTGCGCCCCGATTGGTTGGACCGACTGTCAGTCAGTCAGCCGATCAGTGTGAAGGGGGCCCAGAAGAGCTGGTGGGCCCCAAAGAGCAGACGAGCCGGTGGGCCCCAAAGAGCCGGCGAGCCTCGGAACAGTCAGTGAGCCGGCAGGCCCCAGTAAATCGGCGGGCCCAGACGAGCCTCGGAACAGTCGGCGGGCCCCGAAGAGCTGGCGGGCCCTGAAATAGTTGGTGAGCCGGCAGGCCCCGGCAAATCGGCGGGTCGACAGGCCTCAAAGAGCCTGCGGACAGGCGGGCCTCGAAGAACCGGCAGGCCTCGAACAGTCAGGGGCGCTGTGTGGAGGAGCGGCCGGCCTGGGGACTGTGGCTGCAGGAGTTCCAGCAGGGCAACGAAAATGAAGCAGCCGACTGAGGAGAAAGATTACATTGGTAAGATTTTGACGTCGCGTTCTGCGCATGCGCCACCCGGCGGCTGGGAATGGTCCCGGACTAGGGGTGCTGCCGGATAAGGGAGTCCAGGATAAGAGAGGTTCAACCTGTAGTATCTTCAAAAGACATAAACTCTCTTTCCTGAATCTGTGCTAACTGTTCTAAACAAGTTGTGGGTTTCCAAACTTTTTCACTCAAATTAATTTGCAATCTTATGTATTAAGGCACACTAAAACAATTGTAGGTAACAAAATCCTACAAAGTTTCAGAAATGTCTAGTATATCTTCTGACCACTCTGTCCTCGCATATGGTACTTCCACTTAAACTTTCTTTTCTGTTTGCAGTGGACCAGGTAAAATGATGAAAACAATGCCCCGCTATGGGAATACAGAAGTGGTTGGGAAATGGCAGCCGATTTTCCCTTACTTTGAAAATCACACTGTCTAAAACAGAGAGGTTTTTGGAGCCATCAGAGTGACATTGAAAAATTACATTAAAATGCAAGTTGAGGCACTCAGAAAACCTGAAGCAGTTAATCTTTATTTTAAAATGTAAATTTGTACAAACCTTTTCATATTTAGACTAAGTATTAACAGGAATGTCATTAGCTCTGTAAAAACAGACTGCCTCAAAGGGTATACTATTACCACACGCCCGCCCCACCGGCACTAGATTTTTTTCACTGTTGTATTCATTAGTTTTTTTCCCAAGACTGTATTTTTAAAACTATTATTGGAGTGCTTCTTTGTTTTAACTCCTTACAGTACACCAGCTTCCCCATTTTCTTCAATTTCTAATTTAGTTTGGTATATAGTTCTTTTGAGTTTTAGAAATTTGTTTAATGGCACAGCCTATTGAAAGCCATGTTCTTCTCAATGTTTGTATTTCTTACTTCAGGAATAATTCTTCAAAGAAGCACCTCTTGAAAGTGTAAGTTAAAAATAAGTGAAATAACTTAGAATTTTGTAGATACAGAAATGGAACTATCTGTCCAAACCACTTGTGATATCAAGTCCATGGTTAAGAGAGATGATTGAGGACACTTTGTGCAGTTGCCTTCAATAAATATGTAATCTCCTTAATCAGTTCTCTAAATCCATGTATTAAAAACAATGAGGCTTTCTTGCCTGTGGCAAAAACTTAAAGCCCTAGTTAAAATGGAACAATTTTATTTTTAAAATGTTATATTTTAAACACTTACTATTTCCCATCATTTTTCAGAAGCTTATTATTTTAATAAATACTCCTGAACTGAAAATGCTGACTTCACACAGCTTAGATATCAGAAAATTCAATGGCATTGAGACAATAGAATTCCACTCTGCTCCCTTATGCCAACTTCTCTACGTAAAATAAATCTTTCAATAGGCATGAACCTTCACAAAATGCTACTTGTAAAATTATTTCAGATTTTTTATTAACTTTTGAAATGATGACTCCATTTCTGGAAGATTAGCAATTTTTAAGTCAATATTTAAAATAAACTGAACAAAGTAAAACAAAAAAAAACATGTGAAGAACGGAATTTTACCCTCTCTTAAATAAGAATAGTTTTAATGTAGTACTTTAAAAAGATACAGTGTATTGATAAAGTACAACACAATACCTGTCAATGCTAGATTTTGTCCATGTTTCAAAAAATATGACATCTAATTTTAATGTACGTAGTTAATTTTCAGTATTTTAGAACATGGGGCTTGAATATCCACTCCAATTAATGTTGCCAACACCATAGTAGCTTGAAAAAATGGTGACAGGTACCTTATTCCTTATCCGCTCCCTTTTAGATCCCATGTCATCATTTTTGTCTTCTTTACCCAGTTTGTCTATTTTCTCAGTACTGAACATGTAGCTCAGGCTGTCTCCCTTCTTTTCCCTTTCCTGTCCATGTTCCTTCCCTCTTTTTGCTTCTTCTTCTTTTGTTCTCATAGCCCTCTCTACTTCATAACGCTCCTTTTGCTTTCTGCGCTCATCCTCACGTCGCCTCTGTCGCTCTCGTTCTCGTTCCTTTTCCCTTAATCGTCTTTCCCGTTCCCTCTCCCTACGTTCTCGATCACTATCGTTTGGTGGTCTATGTAAAAAAAAAAGTTACAAAGTTAGTTTTGTTTCTTTTTGTATGGCTGTATACAGTGTCATGTTTTTAAATAATTATATTAAGGTAGTCAGCAAATTCTCCAAGAAACTTAAAAACGATTTCTATCTTTTGTTAGAGTTCAATGTATACAATGCAGCTATAACATATTATAATACTGAATACCTTTTTCTCCAGAACTCAGTTCTAAAACTAGATGAAGCCTCAGGAATGTGAACAATGTACAGCATAAGTGAGCAAACTAAAGGATGCCACTGTATAAATTATTACAGTATATTGTAACCATAAAAATTAATAGACTGATTGCTTAATCAATTAATCAATCAATCAATGTTAACAAATATGATGTGATTGGGATTACGGAGACGTGGCTCCAGGATGATCAGGGCTGGGAACTCAACATTCAGGGGTATTCAACATTCAGGAAGGATAGAATAAAAGGAAAAGGAGGTGGGGTAGCATTGCTGGTTAAAGAGGAGATTAATGCAATAGTTAGGAAAGACATTAGCTTGGATGATGTGGAATCTATATGGGTAGAGCTGCAGAACACCAAAGGGCAAAAAACGTTAGTAGGAGTTGTGTACAGACCTCCAAACAGTAATAGGGATGTTGGGGAGGGCATCAAACAGGAAATTAGGGGTGCATGCAATAAAGGTGTAGCAGTTATAATGGGTGACTTTAATATGCACATAGATTGGGCTAGCCAAACTGGAAGCAATACGGTGGAGGAGGATTTCCTGGAGTGCATAAGGGATGGTTTTCTAGACCAATATGTTGAGGAACCAACTAGGGGGGAGGCCATCTTAGACTGGGTGTTGTGTAATGAGAGAGGATTAATTAGCAATCTCATTGTGCGAGGCCCCTTGGGGAAGAGTGACCATAATATGGTGGGATTCTGCATTAGGATGGAGAATGAAACAGTAATTTCAGAGACCATGGTCCAGAACTTAAAGAAGGGTAACTTTGAAGGTATGAGGCGTGAATTGGCTAGGATAGATTGGCGAATGATACTTAGGTGGTGGACTGTGGATGGGCAATGGCAGACATTTAGAGACCGCATGGATGAATTACAACAATTGTACATTCCTGTCTGGCGTAAAAATAAAAAAGGGAAGGTGGCTCAACCGTGGCTATCTGGGGAAATCAGGGATAGTATTAAAGCCAAGGAAGTGGCATACAAATTGGCCAGAAATAGCAGCGAACCTGGGGACTGGGAGAAATTTAGAACTCAGCAGAGGAGGACAAAGGGTTTGATTAGGGCAGGGAAAATGGAGTACGAGAAGAAGCTTGCAGGGAACATTAAGGCGGATTGCAAAAGTTTCTATAGATATGTAAAGAGAAAAAGGTTGGTGAAGACAAACGTAGGTCCCCTGCAGTCAGAATCAGGGGAAGTCATAACGGGGAACAAAGAAATGGCAGACCAATTGAACAAGTACTTTGGTTCGGTATTCACTAAGGAGGATACAAACAACCTTCCGGATATAAAAGGGGTCAGAGGGTCTAGTAAGGAGGGGGAACTGAGGGAAATCTTTATTAGTCGGGAAATTGTGTTGGGGAAATTGATGGGATTGAAGGCCGATAAATCCCCAGGGCCTGATGGACTGCATCCTAGAGTACTTAAGGAGGTGGCCTTGGAAATAGCGGATGCATTGACAGTCATTTTCCAACATTCCATTGACTCTGGATCAGTTCCTATGGAGTGGAGGGTAGCCAATGTAACCCCACTTTTTAAAAAAGGAGGGAGAGAGAAAACAGGGAATTATAGACCGGTCAGCCTGACCTCAGTAGTGGGTAAAATGATGGAATCAATTATTAAGGATGTCATAGCAGTGCATCTGGAAAATGGTGACATGATAGGTCCAAGTCAGCATGGATTTGTGAAAGGGAAATCATGCTTGACAAATCTTCTGGAATTTTTTGAGGATGTTTCCAGTAAAGTGGACAAAGGAGAACCAATTGATGTGGTATATTTGGACTTTCAGAAGGCTTTCGACAAGGTCCCACACAAGAGATTAATGTGCAAAGTTAAAGCACATGGGATTGGGGGTAGTGTGCTGACGTGGATTGAGAACTGGTTGTCAGACAGGAAGCAAAGAGTAGGAGTAAACGGGTACTTTTCAGAATGGCAGGCAGTGACTAGTGGAGTGCCGCAAGGTTCTGTGCTGGGGCCCCAGCTGTTTACATTGTACATTAATGATTTAGACGAGGGGATTAAATGCAGTATCTCCAAATTTGCGGATGATACTAAGTTGGGTGGCAGTGTGAGCTGCGAGGAGGATGCTATTAGGCTGCAGAGTGACTTGGATAGGTTAGGTGAGTGGGCAAATGCATGGCAGATGAAGTATAATGTGGATAAATGTGAGGTTATCCACTTTGGTGGTAAAAACAGAGAGACAGACTATTATCTGAATGGTGACAGATTAGGAAAAGGGAAGGTGCAACGAGACCTGGGTGTCATGGTACATCAGTCATTGAAGGTTAGCATGCAGGTACAGCAGGCGGTTAAGAAAGCAAATGGCATGTTGGCCTTCATAGCGAGGGGATTTGAATACAGGGGCAGGGAGGTGTTGCTACAGTTGTACAGGGCCTTGGTGAGGCCACACCTGGAGTATTGTGTACAGTTTTGGTCTCCTAACTTGAGGAAGGACATTCTTGCTATTGAGGGAGTGCAGCGAAGGTTCACCAGACTGATTCCCGGGATGGCGGGACTGACCTATCAAGAAAGATTGGATCAACTGGGCTTGTATTCACTGGAGTTCAGAAGAATGAGAGGGGACCTCATAGAAACGTTTAAAATTCTGACGGGTTTAGACAGGTTAGATGCAGAAAGAATGTTCCCAATGTTGGGGAAGTCCAGAACCAGGGGTCACAGTCTGAGGATAAGGGGTAAGCCATTTAGGACCGAGATGAGGAGAAACTTCTTCACCCAGAGAGTGGTGAACCTGTGGAATTCTCTACCACAGAAAGTAGTTGAGGCCAATTCACTAAATATATTCAAAAGGGAGTTAGATGAAGTCCTTACTACTCGGGGGATCAAGGGTTATGGCGAGAAAGCAGGAAGGGGGTACTGAAGTTTCATGTTCAGCCATGAACTCATTGAATGGCGGTGCAGGCTAGAAGGGCTGAATGGCCTGCTCCTGCACCTATTTTCTATGTCTATGTTTCTAATTGACTTCAATGGTAAGGAAAATTGAATGGGTTGTATAATGAGTGGACGATTCAATAGCACACATTTTACATCATCTCCTAAAGCTAAAATTATCCCTTAGGATTTTATAAAAAGTAGTTCTAAGAGCTACGAATTGTTTATTCTTCATTTCAGGTCAAGCACTTTCATTTTTGTTTTAATTGAAAAAAAACTAGATTACTACTAATTATTGCAGGCTAATTGTTAATGGGTTAGCACTTTCTGATAACTCTCCAATGTTGTGTTTTTTTGACTTGCTGTCTTCCAGATCACTGTATGGACATTAACAGGTAGTCATTTCCAGATTAGTTGCAAGTGAACAGAAAATTTCTAGTTATTTTATAACTGTAGCAGTTTTTTGTTTTGCATTCATAAAACAAATGTTATGTATTATCTATTTGTCTCCTTTACAGGGTTGACTGTCTCCTTTATAGGGCTAAATCATGAATCTAATTTGCCAACTCTTACACCTACATGTTTTTTGCCAGTGAAAATATCTGCAGCTATTGTCCTAATCAAATCAGGGCTCAAAGTAAAATATTTAAATTATACATATATGAAAAGGTATAACATTTATATTGATACTCTGTAAAACAAAATTAAACAGTATAATATTGAGAAAGCAGTAGAGGAAAACATGGCAATCAAAATTAATTAAAAATACTGCGTTTTCCAGCTTGCATTAAAAATAAAATGAATGTTGAAGACAATCATATTCTATTGTGTTACATATGTAATCATACCTGTAATATTAAATTGATTGTCCCAACAGCACAATTGCAAAGGCATCCCTCACACAAATAATAATTATGAAATAATTGTCAAGATTATTTTACAGGTAAACTTTTTAAAAAATCATTACATTTGACAAAATGTCCAGATGTTATGAAAGGATCAACTTCATTGTGTCCTCTTTCACTACAGTGAAATATCAGATCAGTAGACAATGAAAGACTTAACAAATGCAGCCATATATTAAAAACTGCTGTTGTAATTCACTTATCTTTGACATCCTTCTGTGTATTCTCTGATCGTTTTCCTTGCAAGTTTCCTGGACAACATGATTTTTCCCACTTTCCTTTTTCATTGTCACCATCCTCTGCTTTCTCCTTCCATTTGTCCGAGTCCTGTTCCTCCTCCTTATCAGCCTTTTTCAACAACTAAAGAGTATAATATAACTTGATTATATAAAAAGGTAATTATAAAACTGTTACATTTTTGGGTTACTTTAAACTTTCTTATCCTGGATTATTTTGTTTCTCACACCTTAGATCATGTTCATAGGCAAGTGTCAACTCCCCAAACCTTGCCTTGTGCTCTAAGTAACCTTTCAGTAACATACCCAGGAAACAAACATCAAATCTTGTTTGGCAATTGTTCTTCGATACTGGACTATTTTATGTCTCCGTAAAATTTCACTTCAGCAGAGCATGACAGTAGGTCTCATCTTTAAAGTTTGAAATATAAAGCAAATTTATTGTACAAATAATTAACTGATGAATAATCTAACAATCTCTTTGCTACTTTTCAATTTTCCAACTAATTGGCTTTCTCATAAAATCTTCTGGCTCCAAGTGCCTTTTATTAAAGTGGAAGTACATTCTATCAATTTCGACTAGAATTCTAAAAGTTAAAAGGGAGAATGTATACACTTATTAATTTCTCGTGGTCACCTCTTGTTGCTCTGTTTTTTGCTTCAGAACTGTTGGTTATTGGCAGCTGGGAAGGAGACATTATGGGCTGGATTTTAGGCTATTATGTTTTTGAGGCGATAATGGCGGCGGGACGGGAAAGTTAGCGGCCGGGAATAGTTTGCGCCTTAGTAGGTAAGTTTGGGCATCTGTGCCCTGCGTCAGGGGGCGCAGCGCTAAGGGAGGCATTGTACACCTCTCTTGGCGCTAGGATGAGAAACTCCCGAGCTAAAGAGCCGGCCCAGGAGCACTCCGAGAGACACCGGGGGGGGGGCCACAAAAACATTCACAAAACATTGCCCACGCCACCACAACACAAATCGCCAAAAAAATTAAAAGAAAAAACAATTACACTTACCTTCGGAGTTCATTAAGCACCTCTTCACCAATAGGATGGTTTCACCGCCTTGATTTCCCAAGCAGCCATTGCGAGGCGCACTTCCAAGCGGACGGGTCAGGCAGGAGTTCAAACTTGCGCTGGTGTCACAACAAGGGACGTTGCACACCGGCGCAGCTCTTCTGGGCGGTGCTACTCTGCACCGCCGCAAAACCGGACCCGAAGATCGCTGCGGAGCGCAGGAGGCTGACCACCCGCTCAGAAGCCCTCACCGCCATCATTGCCGCCGCTCCTGGGCGAAAAATGGAGCGCAGAAGACCAGAAAATCCAGCCCTTAGTGTAGAACCCCTCCTGTGACAGTGTAAAGTTCCACTCACTGGTATAAATAGTGCAATCCACCCAAACTCCACTGTCCTCAGAGTCCAGTCCAAGGCTGTTTCTAACCTGCAGTTGTAAAGCATAAAAAGGAGTAACAGACTAAAAGATACCAAGAAATGTACAGGCATCTCTCTTTCCGACAAATAGAATTAGAAACAATTAAGCTGAATATACTTCTTTAAAAACTGAATTGGTACACCTCTTTTCACCTCTGAAATCTGAGCTTGATTCCAAAAGGGATGAAATCAGTCGATACCGGGCCGATAGGGTAAGCCTTTCTCTTTGATGGCAAGGAGACTAATTGAAATGAACTTACAGTTCTTGTCGAGTATGAAGCCACAAAGCAAAATTGTATAACTCAAAACAGATCCTCAAACATGCAACAAGGATGCTTGATAAAGGAAATAAAAATGCCACATTGGCAAATTAAGGAGAGTGGGAAATTCCTGTGCGTGTTACATTTATCCCACAATAGTTGCATTACACTGTCTGTGGGATACATAAAACACAGAGGAAATTTTATCCAGTTAGGTTTGAGGAAGGGGTAAGACACATTGTTATAATAGTGTAGTGGAAGAAACATTACCTGCATCCAAAACTTAATGTTAAGTTATATGCCCAAAATCCAAAATAATTACATCCCATGGTTTAAATAAAATCTTTTGTTACAGCACCTTGACATATTGTAACTATAAGCAACAAATAACAGGAAACAGTGTTTTAATTCTGGAATTTAATTAATGGGAAAAATAACAGGCCATTTTTTTATTAACTTATTATTATAACTCTAGCCTATTCTGATTTTCTGCCTCTAATTCCTTCATTGGCATCTTCCCACATGAGTGATAACCTTACATACCTAGGGCTGGATTTTCATGGGGAAGGCAGGTTGGGGCTCTGATGTGGCAGGAACCCCGAGAGAATGGAGAAGATCACAGCCTCCGGGGGACCACAAAAAATATCGAGGGACTCGTGTGGGGGGGAGGGGGGGGGGGGTTAGGTGGAGGGGGGTTAGGCGGAGGGAAGAAGATCGCGGCCATCGAGGGACCGGAGGTTCCGGGAAGGCGATGGAAGGCCTCATGAGGTGTAAAGGCAGATCTCCTGGATGCAGCAGTCCCCACCTTGCTGTAACTGCCAGTTTTACGGAGTGTGTAAAACCCGTCCAGCTGCAGTTAAAAACAAAATGTACGTTAAAGAGGCTCCCAGCCTCATTGTAATATATGCTGCAGGTCGCAAAAAGAGCCTCTCTTAATGTTCAGAGAGTTTATCCAGTGAATATGCCAAAAAGGGCCAAGGTTTAATCTCTGCCTGTGCTGAGTTAGCTCATCTTAGCCATGGCGGTAGTAGGGGCATGACGATTGATCTCAGTGGCTCTAAATTCCTGATTGGAACTTCCTGAGAGTTTATCGCTATCTAACAGCCCTGGCTTGAAATATGCAAATGTCAGTTAAGGATAGGCTCAACTGTGATGTCCCGACAATCAAATAGCCTGCTGCCAATCCTCATCAAGGCCTTAAACTTAAAGAATAGCCACACGGGTGAAGAGCCAGAGGATGACCAATACCTAGGGTACTATACTCCAGAGAGAAATTCTATCTTCTGACAGAAAGTTGCCAAGATTTAAAAAAAGAAAATGTGGACCTCACGACAGTGCTTCAACGATCTGTTTCAATTCAACATTTAACATCATGATTAAAATATATTGCAGTCTCTTTGCATGAGTTTATGCATAATATTAACATGGTTTTGCAAATAAATTACCTTATTGTCAAGCCCACCAATGTATGTACTGCAGAAACACTGCAATACAAATGAGGGGATACTAGCGAGGGGCATAGTTTACCACCTAAAGAGGTATTTTTCCCTGTGCATGCAGTAAATGTAAACCGCAGTGTGAGTAACCATAAAATGCCAATTTTTTGGCTAAGCCAAAATCTTACACAGCAAAAACAGGACAAATAATATTAAAAAGATGCTGATAAATTGAATAACTATTAATTATTGCAAAGACATGAACCTTAATTTTGATTTCTTCTTTTCTTTCCTTCTCTGCTAATTTTTTCTGCTTCTCTGCTTCTTTCCTTTTACGCCTTTCTTCCTCTCTACGTTTTCTTTTTTCTTCCTCTCTCAAACGTTTTTTTTCCAGCTCCCTCCTTCTCCTTTCTTCTCTTTTCTCCTCTCTGATTCGCTGGAATGTAACAAAGTTCAATTGAAGAAAATGCCAGTTTTAGGACCAAATGCTAAAGTTTAGCATAAAGAGAGAGTTTAAAAAGTAAACTTCCACCTGCTTTTCCAGCTTCTTGTTTTTGATATATTCCAGAAGTGGTGTGGTTCTCCTGGCTGGGAATAAGGCAGGAATCAAATTTAGTTTTCTAAACCATCCAATTATACATCACTCCTATAAAATGAAGTATGTTGTCATAGCTTAAAATTATTTCAAGCTATTCATGCAAAACTTCATTGTTATTTCATGTCTTAAAGAAGTCTCATTAGTATTTTTTTTTAAAACATTAATAATGATTAACTTCGACATCAGTAGGTTTGGTTAATTTCTGTTCATTTTTTAAAGTATAAGTATATCACTGAGGAAGCCGTTCTGCGAATTATTAAGACTGCTGATGCTTTGAATTCACCCAGTTTACATTGTGGACAGATCTCAAACTGGCAATACTGAAGCATGTGCGATTATGCAGTGGTTCAGTAGGCACAACTGTGACTTTAAAACAACTGCGCACCTGTGTTCTTGTACATGCAGCTGCTTCCAAGTTCTGCCTACACCTTTAAGTTCCTGGCTATAGACATTCTCCAGTGTTGGGAATTAGACTGTACCTACCCGTGGGCAATGCAAAAAGCATATTTTCAGGCTGCACATATAAACCAGTTACTGAGTCCAATACTGTGAGGAATCATTGAAGTCACAGCACAGAAGGATCCCATCCAACCTGTGCTGGGTCTAGCTCCTTAACTAGACCTATCTACTCTCATCCCATTTTTTGTATTCTTTAAAATTAAGAATCATAAATTGACACACAATTCAAATAATGCAATTATTATAGAAACCAGCGAAGCAGGATAGACAGAACTTGGTTCACAGGTTAAACTGTGCAATATTTTTAATGGTTAGTTTAGATCAGACAGTGAAAGTTAAGTTATTAAAATTACAAATTTATGTATGTAATTAACAAACATACTAGCAAAGATCACAAATTGTCAAACTATTGACTGAAAAGACAGCAATTTTTCTCAACATACATATAGTGTAATGATGATAACATTTCAAACACGTCATAGTGTGAGTCATTTGGGTCACCTGGCTCAACTCATGAGTCCTGGGTATGGCTCATTAGTCCAATATGTGAGAGGCAGATGCAACTATATTTAAGAAAGAAAGAACTTGCATTTATATCGTGCTTTTCATGACCTTATGGTGTCCCAAAACACTTTACAGCCAATGAAGTACTTTTGAAGTGTAGTCCCTGTTGTAAAATAAGGAAAGGCAACAGTCAATTTGTGCATAGCAAGGTCCCACAAACAGCAATGAAACAAATGACCAGAAAACCTTTTGTAGTGATGTTGGTTGAGGGCTAAATGTCAGCCAGAATACTGGTGGAAGTCCCCTACTCTTCTTCAAATAGCACCATAGGACCTTTTGCGTCCACCCAAGAGCAGACAGAGCCTCGTTTAAATGTCTCATCTGAAAGACAGCACCTCCTCTCTCAGTACTGCACCGAAGTGTCACCCTAAATTATGTGCTCAAGTCTCTGGAGTCATGATTTTCCAGCTCAGAGATGAGAGTGCTCCACAAAGCCAAGGCTGACACCCATAGTGCTAAGTTTGTTATTCCAATCTGGTTGCCAACTTAGTTTTCTCTTTTTTATCCCCTTCATCCTATTCAGTGCCAACACACTGCCTCTGATGAGGGGGTTGACTTATGAAGATAGGTTGACTAGGTTGGAGTTCTGAAGAATGAGAGATGATCTTATCAAAGCATGATAATGAGGGGGCTTGATAAGGTGGATGCAGAGAGGATGTTTCCACTCATTGGGGAAACTAAAACTAGAGGGCATAGTCTCAGAATAAGGGGCCGGCCATTTAAAACTGAGATGAGGAGGAATTTCTTCTTTGAGGGTTGTAAATCTGTGGAATTCTCTGCCCCAGAGAGCTGTGGAGGCTGGGTCATTGAATATATTTAAGGCGGAGACAGACAGATTTTTGAGCGATAAGGGAATAAAGGGTTATGGGGAGCGGGCAGGGAAGTGGAGCTGAGACCATGATCAGATCAGCCATGATCTTATTAAATGGCGGAGCAGGCTCGAGGGGCCAAGTGGCCTACTCCTGCTCCTATTTCTTATGTTCTTTCGAAGCAGCATCTGGTTTGGTGGATGACAGTCAGCCACCCGTCTTTGTCTGTACAAGCTGCTCCCAAGATTGGCCTTAGAATGCTTTACATTCCCTTTCAGTATATCCTTATGATGCTTGAACTCGCTTCTAAAGGAACGCTTGCCCTCTTTCTGATATTTAGGTGATCTTGGGCAGGCTGTCATTAAAGCATCTGCCAGATCATAGAATCATAGAACATTACGAAACAGCAGGCCATTCAGCCCATCGTATCCAGTCGAAAAAGAGTGACCCAGCCTAAACCCACCTCCCAGCACTAGGTCCGTAGCCCTGTAGGTTACGGCTCCTTAAGTGCACATCCTTAAATATGATGAGGGTTTCTGCCTCTACCACCCTTTCAGGCAGTGAGTTCCAGACTCCCACCACCCTCTGGGTGAAGAAATGTTTCCTCATCTCCCCTCTAATCCTTCTACTAACTACTGTAAATCTATTGCCCCAAAGCATCTCAACTGAGTTTTGATCAGCATGGCTTCAACCCATGACGAGCCAGCATGAGCAAAGACCTGTGTTTGAAATCTTGTCTTGCCATCATATGTTGCCACCTCTTAATGATGTGAATGCTGCAGAGTTGGAAATGTTCAAGGTCTTTGACGTGGCATCTTAAACTGTCCAATTCCTACAGTTGCAAACTGCCTTACAGACTTTAAGCTTTGCTTTGACTTTGAGTTCATGTTCATCTCATATGGGCTTCCCAAGAAAGCCAATATCTGAGTAGAGCTTCCTCAGTTCTTAATTGAGGTAGGTTAATTGCAGGACTGAACCCAACTCAATTAACTCCGCGGTATTGTGAAAGATGCTCGCTGGAAAATAACTTCGAACTGATGGACAGATTATAGATCTTAACTGCAGACGGACAGTGGTTGATGAGGGTCTAGAGATTTTACATAAGAAAATAAGAATTTGGAGCATTAGGCCATTCGGCCCCTCGAGCCTGCTCCGCCATTAAATAAGATCATGGCTGATCTTCTACCTCAACCCCGCTTTCCTGCACTATCCCCATATCCTTTGATATCCAAAAATCTATCAATCTCTGTCTTGAATATACTCAAAAGACTGAGGGCTGGATTTTCCAGTCCATTGCACACCGGCTTTCGCCCCGGAGCAACGTTAAAGGCGGCAGTGAGGTCTCCAACGCCCTACAGCGATCCTCCGGTCGGGTTTTGTAAGAAGAACCCTAGTTGTGACACTGGCGCAAGTTTTGAGTCTTGCCTGACCCATCCGCCTGGAAGTGCGCCCATGATGATAGCCTGGGAACACCCAACGACACTGTTTAACTTTTTGTGCAATTTGTGCTGCGGTGGCCCAGGTGCCTCTCGGAGCACTCCCTGGCTGACTTTTTAGCTCATGAATTTCCCATCCTACCGCCATCCCTTAGCGCTGTACCTCCGGACACATGGCCCAGATGCCCAAACTTAACAACTAAGACGCAAACTATACCCAGCCACTAATTTTCCCGCCCCGTCGCCATTATCGCCCCGAAAACATAAAAGCCTAAAATCCAGCCCAATGCCTCAACAGCCCTCTGGGGTAGAGAATTCCAAAGATTCACCACGCTCTGAGTGAAGAAGTTTCTCCTCATCTCAGTCCTAAATGGCCGACCCCTTATTCTGAGACTGTGACCACTGGGTCTAGACTCCCCAGCCAGAGGAAACATCCTCCCTGCATCTATCCTGTCAAGCCCTGTAAGAAATTGTATGTTTCAATGGGATCACCTCTAATTCTTCTAAACTCTAGAGAATATAGGCCTAGTCTACTCAATTTCTCCTCATAGGACAATCCCCCCCATCCCAGGAATCAGTCTGGTGAACCTTTGTTGCACTCCTTCCTTAGGTAAGGAGACCAAAACTGTACACAATACTCCAGATGCGGTTTCACCAGGGTCTTATATAATTGCAGTAAGACGTCTTTACTCTTATACTCAAATCCTTTTGTAATAAAGGACAACATACCATTTGCTTTCTTAATTGCTTGCTGTACCTGCATGTTAACTTTCTGTGATTTGTGTACAAGGAAACCCAGGTCCCTCTGAACACCAACATTTCCCAATCTCTCACGATTTAAAAAATGCTCTGCTGTACTGTTTTTACTACCAAAGTGAATAACTTCACATTTCTCCACATTATATTCCATTTGCCATGTTCTTGTCCACTCACTTAGCCTGTCTATATCCCCTTGAAGTCTCTTTCCATCCTCCTCACAACTTACATTCCCACCTAGGTTTGTATCATAAGTAAACTTGAATATATTACATTTGGTCCCCTCATTCAAATCATTGATACAGATTGTGAATATCAGGAGCCCAAGCACCATCCTTGTGATACTCCACTAGTTACAGTGTGCCAACCTGAAAATGACCCGTTTATTCCTACTCTCTGTTTTCTGTCCATTAACCAATTCTCAATCCATGCTATTATATTACCCCCAATCCTATGAGCCCTAATTTTGTTTAATAACATCTTGTGTGGCACTTTATCGAATGCCTTCTGAAAATCCAAATACACCACATCCACCGGTTCCTCCTGAGCTATTCTGCCAGTTACAACCTCAAACAACTCAGATTTGTCAAACATGATTTCTCTTTTATAAATCCGTGTCGACTCTGCCCAATCCTATTATTATTTTCTAAGTGCCCTGTTACCACATCTTTAATAATATATTCTAGCATTTTCTCTACTACTGATGTCAGGCTAACTGGTCTGTCATTCCCCATTTAACCTCTTTTCTTAAATAGCGCGGTTACATTAGCTATCTTCCAATCTGCGGGATTTTGTAATGTGTGAGCCAACAGAGTACATTCATTGCTTGTAATCTGTGTAACTTGAACAGCTTTCTCTCTATCCTGAACAGGATGTGCACATCCCAGAGGTGTGACACAGTTGCTGATGGAGAAAGCATCAGATACTGTCCCATTAGTTATCACTCATTCGGGCATCCCATCACGTAGCTATAAACCAACATTGGCAAATGTCAGGATTAGCAAATTTAGTCAGGAGCTTCCACAGTACATGTCGACTTAGATAATCAAGACCAACTGCGCTTTGGATTGAAGTCCACACTGTAACTCAGAAAGAATATTGTCTGTTGATAGTCTTGTTCAAAAGGTTCAGAAGAATCCAAGCAAGGATCTTCCCAACAACAGAGAGAATTGAGATGCTTCCAGTCGGAACAATTAACCTTAAGCTTCTACAATCTGACAACATGGACATATCTTTCAAATCTAAGGTAACCATTTCTTTGCTGCAAAATTCTGAAGAAGTGTTTTCCAATGGATGGGTCACCATCTGAGATAGGTGCTTTGCCTAGTTGATTGTCTTCTGTATTTTGTCAAAAATTATGTAACAGAATGTAACATTAGGTTTAGAGTAATTATGGAAAGAGACAAGGAATAATCAACGGTGAAGATACTCAACTGGAAGAAGGCTAATTTCAGTGAGTTGAAAGGGGATCTGCCCCAGGTGGGTTGAAAATGAAGATTGGCAGGTAAAACAATAAATAAGCAATGGGAGGCATTAAAAGGGGAGATCGTTCAGGTACAGACTAAACACATTCCTATGAAGGGGAAAGGAAGGGTATCCAAACTAGAGGTCTCTGAATGATTAAATTGAGATTAAAATGAAACATAAAAAGGCTTATGACAAAATGCCAGGTTCATAATACAGTAGAGAATCAAGCTGAATACAGAAAGTACAGAGAAGAACTGAAAAAGGAAATAAGAGAGACAAAGCATGCATAAGAAAAGATTATTGGGTAACATACAAGGGAACACTAAAGTATTTTTAAAACATATAAAGAGTAAAAGAATTGAAGAAAGGGTAGGGCCAATTACAACAACAACTTGCATTTATATAGCGCCTTTAACGTAGTGAAATGTTCCAAAGCACTTCACAGGAGTATTATGAGATAAAAATTTGACACCGAGCCACATAAGTCGAAATTAGCGCAGGTAACCAAAATCTTGATCAAAGAGGTATGTTTTAAGGAGCATCTTGAAGGAGGAAAGAGAGGTAGAGAAGCGGAGAGATTTAGGCAGGGATTTCCAGATCTTGGAGCCTCGGCAACAGAAGGCACGGCCACCAATGGTTGAGCGATTATAATCAAGAATGCTCAGGAGGACAGAATTAAAGGAGCGCAGACATCACGGGGAGGTTTGTGGGGCTGGAGGAGGGGGGTTGTGGGGCTGGAGGAGATTATCGAGATAGGGAGTGGCGAGGCCATGGAGGGATTTGAAAATAAGGATGAGAATTTTGAAATTGAGGCGTTGCTTAACCGGAAGCCAATGTAGGGGCGATGGGTGAGTGGGACTTGGTGCAAGTTAGGACATGGGCAGCCGAGTTTTGGATCACATCTAGTTTACACAGGGTAGAATGTGAGAGGCCAGCCAGGAGTGCGTTGGAATAGTCAAGTCTAGAGATAACTAAGGCATGGATGAGGGCTTCAGCAGCGGATGAGCTGAGGCAAGGGTGGAGACAGGCGATGTTACGGAGGTGGAAATAAGCGGACTTAGTTATGCTGCTGATGTGTGGTCGAGAGCTCATTTCAGGGTCAAATATGACGCCAAGGTTGCGAACAATCTGGTTCAGCTTCAAACAGAAGTTGAGGAGAGGAATAGAGTCAGTGACTAGGGAAAGGAGTTTATGGTGGGGACTGAAAACAATGGCTTCAGTCTTCCCAATATTCAATTGGAGAAAATTTCTGCTCATCCAGAACTGGATGTCGGACAAGCAGTCTGACAATTGAGACCAAAAAGGAAATTTTCTTGTTTTGCAAATGGCATGGCGAAGGTACTAAATGAGTACTTTTGCATCTGTCTTCACAAAAGAGGATGCTGCCAATGTCACAGTAAAAGAAGAGAGGGTAGAGGAATTGGATAGAATAAAATTAGATAAAGAGGAGGTACTTGAAAGGGTGGCAGTGCTCAAAGTAGAAAGTCATTCGGACCAGATGGGATGCAAATGAGATTCTAGCCACAATTCTTCAATCCTCCTTGGCAATGTGGCCAGAGGACTGGAGGGTTGCAAATGTTACATACCTGTTCAAAAAAGGGAGAGGGATCAATCTGGTAACTACATGCCATTAATGTCAGTGGTGGGGAAACTCTTAGAGACCATAATCTGGGACAAAATTAATTGTCACATGGAAAAACATGGGTTAATGAATGACAGTCAGCACAGATTTGTTAACGGCAAATCGTATCTAACAAACTTAATTGACTTATTTCATGAGGGTAGTGAGGCTGATGTTGCAAATATAGACTTTCAAGAGGTGTTTGATAAAGTACCACGGGATTAAAGCGACAGTGGCAGCATGGGTACAAATTGGCTAAGAGACAGAAAGCAGAAAGTCGTAGTGATCGGTTGTTTTTCAGACTGCAGGAAAGTATAGTGTTGTCCCCCAGGGGTATCTTTTTGATACATATTAATGACCTGGACTTGGCTATAGACAACATAATTTAATAGATTGCAAATGACACAAAACTTGGAAATGTGGTAAACAATAGGAAGTTAGTGGCACACTTCAGGAGAACCATAGACAGTCTGGTGAAATGGGCAGACACATGGCAGATGAAATTTACTGCAGAGAGGTGTGAAGTGATGCATTTTGGAAGGAAGGATGAGAAAAGGCAATATAAACTGAATGGGACAATTTTAAAAAAGGGATGCGAGAGAGATCCGAGGGTTCATATGCACAAATCTTTGAAGATGGCAGGACAAGTTGATATGACTGTTAAAAAAAGCATACGGGATCCTGGAATTTATAAATAGAGGCACAGAGTACAAAAGAAAAGAGGTTATGTTAGTTTCAGCCATGGCTCAGTGGTAGCATTATCGCTTCTGATTCAGAGGTTGTGGTTTGAAGTCCCACTCCAGGGACTTGAGTACAAATTCTAGGTTGACACTCCAGTGCAGCACTGAGGGAGCACTGCACTGTCAGAGGTACAGTCTTTCAGATGAGATGTTAAACTGAAGCCCGATCTGCCCCCTCAGGTGGATGTAAAATTTCCATGGCACTACATCAAAGAGCAGGGGAGTTCTCTTCGGTGTCCTAGCCAACATTTATCCCTCAACTAACATCAGTAATACAGACTATCTGCCCATCATCATATTGCTGTTTATGGGACCTTGCTGTGCATAAATTGGTTGCCGTGTTTTCTATATTACAAAAGTGACTACACTTCAAAACTACTTCATTGGGTGGAAAGCATTTTGCG
This sequence comes from Pristiophorus japonicus, assembly GCF_044704955.1. NCBI lineage: Eukaryota > Metazoa > Chordata > Chondrichthyes > Pristiophoridae > Pristiophorus > Pristiophorus japonicus. The sequence goes on from NC_091986.1 coordinate 141,854,430, forward strand.
GATCTGAAAGGCATCATATAACTGCAAGCTTTTTCTTGGGGAGCCAAGGGGCTAATAACAGTGAGGAACGTAATTGATATCAGTAGAGAAAAGGTACTTAAGAAACTAATGGGACTAAAAGCCAACAAATCCCCTAATCCTGATGGCCTACATCCTAGGGTTCTAAAAAAGATGGCTGCAGATAGTGGATGCATTGGTTGTGATCTTCCAAAATTCCCTAGATTCTAGAATGGTCCCAGCGGATTGGAAGGTCGCAAATGTAACCCGGCTATTCAAGAAAGGAGAGAGTAAACAGGGAACTACAGGTCAGTTAGCCGTCGACATCAGTCATCGGGAAAATACTGCAATCCCTTGTTAAGGAAGTGGTAACATGGCACTTAAAAAAAATCATAATATGATTAAGCAGAGCCAACATGGTTTTATGAAAGGGAAATAGAGTTTTTTGAGGATGAACTAGCAAGATAGATAAAGGGGAACCAGTGGAAGTACCACACCTGGAGTAGTGTGCACAGTTTTGGTCTCCTTATCCGAGAAAGGGCATACATGCTTTAGAGGCGGTTCAACGAAGGTTCACTAGATTGATGTCTGGAATGAGAGGATTGTCCCATGAGGAGAGATTTTGTAGATTGGGCCTATACTCTCTGGAGCTTAGAAGAATGTGAGGTGATCTCATTGAACCAGTGGAAGTAGTATATTTGAATTTCCAAAAGGCATTCAACAAGGTGCCACATAAAAGGTTGTTACACAAGACAAGGGCTCATGTAGTTGGGGGTAATATATTAGCATGGATAGAGGATTGGCTAACGGACAGAAAACAGAGAGTAGGGATAAACGGACCATTTTCCGGTTGGCAGGCTGTAAGTAGTGGGGTGCCGCAAGGATCAGTGCTCGAGCCTCGGCTATTATGATCTATATTAATGACTTAGATGGAGGGACCGAGTGCAATGTATCCAAGTTTGCTGATGATACAAAGCTAGGTAGGAAAGTAAGCCTTGAGGAGGACACAAGAGCCTGCAAAGAGATATAGACAGGTTAAGTAAGTGGGCAATAAGGTGGAAGATGGAATATAATGTGGGGAAATGTGAGGCTATTCACTTTGGCAGGAAGAATAGAAAAACAGAATATTTTTTAAATGGTGAGAAACTATTAAATGTTGGTGTTCAGAGAAATTTAAGTGTCCCCATGCAGGAATTTACAGAAAGTTAGCATGCAGGTACAGCAATTAGGAAGGCATATTGGCCTTTATTGCAGGAGAGTTGGAGTACAAATGCAAGGAAGTCTTACTACAATTGTACAGGGCTTTGGGGAGACCACACCTGGATTACTGTGCACAGTTTTAGTCTCCTTATCCGAGAAAAGACATACATGCCTTAGAGGCAGTGCAACGGAGGTTCACTAGATTGAGGTCTGGAATGAGAGGGTTGTCCTATGAGGAGAGATTTTGTCAATTGGGCCTATACTATCTGGAGTTTAGAAGAATGTGAGATGATCTCATTGAAACATACAAGATTCTGAGGGGGATTGACAGGGCAGATGCTGAGAGGTTGTTTCCTCTGGCTGGAGAGTCTAGAACTAGGGGCCATAGTCTCAGGATAAGTGGTCTGCCATTTAAGACTGATGTGAGGAGGAATTTCTTCACTCAGAGTAATAGTGAATCTTTGGAATTCTCTACCTGAAAGGGCTGTGGATCCTGAGCTGTTGAGTATATTCAAGGCTGAGATAGATAGATTTTTGGAATCAAAAGATATAGGGAATCAAGGGATATAGGGATCGGGTGGGAAAGTGGAGCCGAGGTTGAAGATCAGCCATGATCTTACTAAATGGTAGAGTAGGCTCAAAGGGCCATATGGGCTACTCTTGCTCCTAATTCTTATGTTCTTTCTTTCTTGCTAAACCATTACAAATCGCTGGTTAGGCCTCAGCTAGAGTATTGTGTCCAACTCTGGGCACCACACTATAGGAAGGATGTCAAGACCTTGGAGAGGGTGCAGAGGAGATTTACTAGAATAGTACCAGGGATGAAGGATTCAGTTATGTGGAGAGACTGGAGAAGCTGTGATTGTTCTCCTTCGAGCAGAGAAGGTTATAGAGAGCTTTAAAATTATGAAGGGTTGTGATAGAGTAAATAAGGAGAAACTGTTTCCACTGGCAGAAGAGTCAGTAACCAGACACTGATTTAGGGGAGATTAGAGCAATTTTTTTTTTACACCTTTGTTATGATCTGGAATGCACTGCCTGAAAGAGCAGTGGAAGCAGATTCAATAGTAACTTTCAAAAGGGAATTGGATATATACTTGAAAAGGAAAAAAATGCAGGTCTATGGGGAAAGAGCAGGGGTGCATGACTAATTGGATAGCTCTTTCAAGGAACTGGCAGAGGCACAATATGCCAAATGTGATGTATGATTCTATGAATAGACAAAAAAAAAATTAAAGCATTTGAGCAGTATAGCAGCCCAGTACGGTGGAACCCAAATGTGCTGGGATGCAGAGCGTTGAACTGTGACTAGTTGGTGAATTACAGATTTTAGTTTTGCCACTGTAGAAGGCAGTGCAATGTTGGTTTATAGTGTTAAAATGTGCTAATTATTATAAGATCACCATTCATTATGCATACCTGTAAATCAGTAAATGTGCTGAAAGGGAATATTAATGAACACCAATAATGCTTCTGCAAGGGTTTAAAGCAACAGGGGCACGCCTACTTCCCTGAAATCACCAAAACTCAGCCATCAGTACTAGATTTCCAGTAGGCATACATCAAGATGTTGCATGAATAGAGGAAAAATTTGTAAGGAGAAAAATGTGGCTGGAGATCTGTCAAAAAAAAATCTATGTAAAGTGGCAAGCAAAGGAAAAGCTGATATATTTGGCCTAACTCCATCGGAGATTACCTAACAGAGCAGGCCGAAGAGGCTTTTGCATGCTTGTGGTTAGAAATTTGCTTTCAAGCCTTGTCTCGCATAACGCAAAACCTTTTTTTGAAAAAATATATACAATGCAATAAGGGATTATTTCCACCAAATTTGTTTCAACTCAAGACTGACCAGCTATTGCTGCTGAGCTAATTATATAGTAAAAATATATGAAGCAGCTTTACTTCTGAGACAAAAATAAGTTACAAAAAATTATGCTAAAACTATAACCTGAAAATCACCGTCAGACTAACCAATTAGTTCTCTGGTCTTTGCCTCTATCTCTCCCAGAAGCGTCTCTGGGTTGGCTGCAACTTTCTCTTCCTCTGCACAGTAACTTTCCAAAAACTTCTTGTACTCAGGATCTATAGTTACATTAAAAAAACTGTATTCAATTAGTTATCAAACATAAAGCAGATTTTAAAAATGCAAAATTACTCTTAATAAAAAAGTGAGAATGCTTGATTTTTGCTATATGAATTATGTGATTTCTGTTACTTGAATTGCAGAGAAATTTAGGCATTCCCCTACTTACCGTTAAAAGGGTCTACTTAAATCAGATAGTAACGTGTAAAAATCTTACACCCTAGGTCCTTCGGACATTTTGAATATATATTTTAAAAGATTTTTAACATTTCACTTATCAATACAAGCTTCTGTAATGTACATTTTTTGGACATTAAGGGAATCAAGGGATATGGGGTTAGGTTGACAAAGTGGAGTTGAGGTAGAAGATCAGCCAGGAACTTATTGGCCATATGTCCTACTCCTGCTCCTATTTTTTTTGTTCTAAACAATGTTCTATTGTGAGTTCTCTCTCTCAGCCTGTGATGTTCATGTAGGAATTCTGGAATAAGCAAGTCTGCGAATTGGACCAACTCATACCAGTTTCATAGGACAGTTCTAATATGTGATCTCTGCATTGTGAAACCGTTAGAGATCAGAAGTGACATTTTTGCACACTGAAACATTAATATATAGTGGACCAAAGGTTCACTTCCTACATTTTGCCAGGTTTCTGATCAGTCAGGTCGCTGATCAGTCAGGTCCCAGGAGGATCGTTGGGCCCTTTCAGCAGTGGATCCATCTGGATGGAACAGTCTTTATCGGGTTGTTTTTACATGATTCCTAGCAGATTGCTGACAGACATGCATTAATTTATTGCATTATTTATTGTTGGCCACAATACAACACGGTTAGTATTGACTTTGGTTGATTGTTTATGCAAATTACATGAATAAACATCCCAATCTGGCAGACCAAAGACAACATAAACAAAATGCTTCAATTTTAAAGGGATGCAGGAACAGAGAGACCTGGGGATGTATGAACACAAATCTTTGAAGCTGGAAGAATAAGTTGAGAAGGCTGTTTGAAGGCATACAGGATCCTTACCTTTAAAAAGAGGAATAGAGAACAAAAGCAAGGAACTTATGCTAAACCTTAATAAAACACTCGTTAGGCCCCAGCTGGAGTATTGTGTCCAATTCTGGAGACTACACTTTAGGAAGGGTGTCAAGGTATTACAGTGGGTGCAGAGCAATTGACTAGAATGGTATCAGGGATGAAAGAATTCAGTTATGTGGAGAGACGAGAGAAGTGTAATGTATGCATCTGTGAGCATGCTCACAGGTTTGTGGAGCTGTTGCACTGTGAGTGGCTTAGCCATCATGATGTTCAAAAGACTCCATAAAACCCCAGTTTATTGAGTTCAGGTTCTCCATGATGAAGCATGCAGTTATGAACCTGGTGTATGAACTGGTAGTGTTCAGTTTTGATTATTAAAGCTTCGCTAATACACCAGTTAGTTCTTTACAGCAAATGTCTAACTGTGAATTCTTAAGCAAAGAACCCATGAAGCAAATACACGACAAGAAGATTAAGAGGAGATTTGAAAGAGGTGTTCAAAATCATGAAGGGGTTTGATAAGAGTAAATAAGCAGAAACTGTTTCCAGTGGCAGAAGGGTCAGTAACTAGAGGACACAGATTTAAGGCAAAAGAACCAGTCAACATGATGAAAAAAAATTACGCAGGGAGTTATGATCTGGAATGCACTGCCTAAAAAGGTGGTGTTAGCAAATTCAATAATAACTCTCAAAAGGGAATTGGATAAATACTTGGTAGAAAAAAAATGCAGGACTACAGGGAAAGAACAGGGGAGCAGCACTAATTATATCGATCTTTCAAAGAGCTGGCACAGACATGATGGGCCGAATGGTGTCCTTCTGTGCTGTATCATTCTATGATTCTACGGTATGCATCTGAATTTTGGTATCTGTCAAATAAAAGCTTAATATGCCATTCTGCCCAACAGAATCTTTGATCATCTCAAGTACTTTAAAGTATTTGGCCGAGATCAATAACTCAAGCTATTCTACTCAATTCCAAACCTCCCAGGTGATTGGCGTCATAGGGTTCTAATTATTATTGACAGCTAGGTCTAGAATGAAGACATGGGTCAGGCTTGAGATAAGAGGCAGCAACAACAACTGTCTGCACTATTTTGATTTCAAGCTCTGGGACGGCTAGTTTCCAAGGGGCTGGAATTGCCCTCCGCCCTGTTTGGGGTGGATAATTCAAATTAACTAGCAAATTACCGCCAGTTACTGATAGAGGGAAATTTCCCACTTTTGTCTTTAAAAATCAATGGGGCGGTGTTGGGGCGGCAGCGAGTCGGTAGTGGGGCAGAAGACGGGCGGTGTCATCACCGTCGCGCTGACGTGTAGCAATGCCCTCCCCTTCACTTAAAGGCCACCCTGGTGCCCATTGAAACCCGTTCCTGCTGCCCCTGGCTCGGGGGCAATTCCGCATGGAGTGGACCATCCGCCTTCCCGTGGTTGGAAAGGCTATACCGCCTCGTTACTGCGTCTTCGAGGCGGCAACGGGCCTTAAAGAAGTGGGCAATTTCCCCCCATAATGTTTGTGCTCAGTACTGGTTTTTGTTTTTAACCGGTTCAGTGATAGACGAATTTCTCTGTTGGTTTATAGCCTAAGTCTTGGTCTGATAGTGGGTTAAATTCAGTTATGTAAAACGGCATAGGGCACATTCCAGCAGTCACAGTACAGTGACAATGGTTCACTGTTCCACTCCTGGGTCTTGCCATTGTTTACCCGGGCAGACAATTGCATACTCTGGCTTCTAGGGTATAGGAGGTCCACTTAGGGGAGTGGTTGGTGACCAAATCCAAGGTGCTTTTCTGGGGAAAACCCAAAACCATGACAGTGGCGTTGGAATAAGATACCTAGCCTGTCCTCTCGGATACTGGAAACATGTGGTCTAAAGAAACCACTGACAACAGAATATTGGAGAAACAGCAATTACAAGGGTAACACATCCTCCTGAAACAAAAGTACCATATCACCAGGGACAGAATCTACAGAGGTAAGTGTCCAAAGGAAGGTGAATGCGAATAGATGCCATCACTATTAGCGGAACATTTCAGCAAATAATTTTGTAGATTTGTTAGTTTTAGGTTTTTTCCCCCCGTGCTCTTCAACAATTCAGAGCAGATATTTTAACTTTATTCACCCTACTAGGCCAATTTATTCAGTCCAAATGCACATTAACTGACAGCCATTAATTTTGATGAAAATTATTGTATGGGATCATAATTTCTTTTTCCTACTATTTTGCAGGAAGCTTAAATATAATCTATATTATGGCCCTGAAATTGTAGCGTCTTCGACAACTCTCAGAGTATGCCATCGTATTCCCTTTGAAAGACCCCAGAAGTTTTAGTTTTGCATGCACGAAATCTGGAACTTGCGATGTCAAGAAACGCCTTGACAGATCATCCAAACCAACTGAAAAAAGCGTATTGCTGGCGTAGAGTTAGGCTATTTACCCAACATTTGGATAGAGTATAAATCAAGAAATAATGGAGGCTTGTAATAAAGGAACCGCAATAATCATGGGTGATTTTAACCTTCATATTGATTGGACAAAGCAAATTGGCCAGGTAGCCTTGAGGAGGAGTTCATAGAGTGTATCTGGGGTAGTTTCCTTGAACAGTACGTTGAGGAACCAACCAGGGAGCAGGCGATCTTAGATCTAGTACTGTGTAATAAGGCAGGATTAATAAATGAGATCGTAGTAAAAGATCCTCTAGGAATGAGTGACCGTAATATGGTTGAATTTCAAATTCAGTTGGAGGGTGAGAAAGTTGGTTCTCAAACCAGGGTCTTCAGCTTAAATAAAGTAGACTACAAAGGTATGCAGAATTGGCTAAAGTGGACTGAGAAAATAGACTAAAGAATGGGACGGTTTATGAGCAATCGCAGACATTTAAGGAGCTATTTCATAACTCTCAACAAAAATATATCCCAATATGAGACGGAAAGACTGTATGAGAAGGTATAACCATTCGTGGCTAATTAAGGAAATAAGGGATAGTATCAAATTGAAAACAAAGGCATACAATGTGACCAAGACTAGTGGGAGGCCAAAGGATTGGGAAATTTTTAAAAGCCAGCAGAGAACGACTAAAAAAATGATTGAGAGAGAAGATAAATTATGAAAGTAAACTAGCACGAAATATAAAAATAGATAGTAAGAGTTTCTTCAGGTACATAAAAAGGAAAAGAGCGGCTAAAGTAAATGTTGGTCCGCTGGAGGATGAGACTGGGGAATTAATAATGGAGAACAGGGAAATGGCAGGGATGAACAAATATTTTGTATCGCTCTTCACGGTAAAAGACACTAAAAACATCCTAATGGTGGATAATCAAGGGGCTATAGGTCGGGACGAACTTAATACAATCACTATCGCTAATGAAGAGAAGTGGCTGCAGAGTTAGTGGATGCATTGGTTGTAATTTACCAAAATTCCCTGGATTCTGGGGCGGTCCCAACAGATTGGAAAGCTGCAAATGTAATGCTCCTATTTAAAAAAAGGAGGCAGACAAAAAGCAGGAAACTATAGACCAGTTATCCTAACATCTGTGGTTTGGAAACGAGCCAAAGGTGGGCAGTGGAAACGTTACAAGGACACCCTCAAAGCCTCCCTGATAAAGTGCGGCATCCCCACTGACACCTGGGAGTCCCTGGCCAAAGACCGCCCCAAGTGGAGAAAGCACATCCGGGAATGCACTAAGCACCTCGAGTCTCAACGCCGAAAACATGCAGAAATCAAGCGCAGGCAGCGGAAAGAGCGTGCGGCAAACCAGTCCCACCCACCCCTTCCCTCAACGACTATCTGTCCCACCTGTGACAGAGTCTGTGGCTCTCGTATTGGACTGTTCAGCCACCAAAGAACTCACCAGAATTGGAAGCAAGTCTTCCTCGATTCTGAGGGACTGCCTATGATGATGATGGGGTTGGAAAAATACTGGAGTCCATTATTAAGAAAGCAGTAGCAGGACATTTGGAAAAGCATGATTCAATCAGAGTCAGCATGGTTTTATGAAAGGGAAATAGTGTTTGACAAATTTGCTGGAGTTCTTTGAGGATGTAACGAGCAGGGAGGATAAAGGGGAACCAGTGAATGTGGTGTATTTGGATTTCCAGAATGCATTGGATAAGGTGCCACATAAAAGAGGTTACTGCACAAGATAAAAGCTCACGGGGTTGGGGGCAATATATTAGCATGGATAGAGGATTGGCTAACTAACAGAAAACAGGATAAATGGGTAATTTTCAGGTTGGCAAGCAGTGACTAGTGGGTGCCGCAAGGATCGGTGCTGGGGCCTCAACTATTTACAATCTATATTAATTACTTGGACGGAATGAGTGTAATGTTTGCTGATGATACAAAGATGGGTGGGAAAGCAAATTGTGAGGAGGACACAAAAAATCTGCAAAGGGATACAGACAAGCTAGGTGAAAGGACAAACATTTGGCAGATGGAGTATAATGTGGGAAAATGCGAGGTTATCCACTTTGGCAGAAATAGTAGAAAAGCAAATTATAATTTAAATGGAGAAAAATTACAAAGTGCTGCAGTACAGAGAGACCTGGGGGTCCCTGTGCATGAAACACAAAAAGTTAGTATGCAGGTACAGCAAGTAATCAGGAAGGCAAATGGAATGTTGACCTTTATTGCAAAGGGGATGGAGTATAAAAGCAGAGAAGTCCTGCTAGAACTGTACAGGGTATTGGTGAGGCCACACCTAGAGTACTGTGTATAGTTTTGGTCTCCGTATTTAAGGAAGGATATATTGGTATGAATGCACAAGCACCGATGTCAATATTTTTTGTTGGGTGATCATGGAAGAAGTTCATTCAATTTAACCCAGAACCCAGAAAGCTTAAAAACATTTCAAGCACAATGACACATTTGTGTAGTTTTTGAAATCTGTCAAATTATTGCCCTATCTACTAAAACATAGGAATACAGGAAAGAAGGATGCACTCAGAAGCCTAAAATAAAGCAATGGCATGAATACATGTACACAATAAACTCTTAACATTCTATAATCATTGGATATTTTGATGCCAAACTGTGAATACAGTGCAGCTCCCTAGTGTGTTATCTAACCCAGAACATATTGCAGGAAAGAGATGTAGTTGCCCGACTTTTGAAAAAGTGGACTTTTCTTCCCCAACATATGATTTTTACTGGTGGAATCTGTAAAATACATCCTAAACATCCATGGTAACGTTTCATTAACTGACCAAAACTATAACAGATTTTATCAAACGATTTTTTTCTTCCATTTCTGCCATATAGCATTGTGACAAGAATGGATCTTTGCCGGTGTTGATTTTTTCATTTGTATGTTGTTTTGCTCGAAGCAGTCAGTAAAGGATTAAAGCCCAAAATCATGCAGAATATTTCTCAACAGAAAAGCAATTAGGTCAGAGATCAGACAGGTTCGTTTTGGGTTGCTCTTGAAATCACAATGTAATTTCCAAGGTGTTAATTGGCCAGAGTCATCATGGTCAATCACAAGCAGTTTTGTCACTGTTGTTGGATATCCATTTAATATTGGTAAGAAAAGTAAAGTATTTTATGAATGGCTGTTGATCTAATGTAATTACTATAGTTTAAGAAGGACGCGCTTATTTGTATTGCAAAAATGGCCAACAGGCTCCACCTCTTATTTCTGATTGGTCCCCTTGGAGGTTAAGCCACAGGAAGTTTCACAGGAATGTGACATTGGATCTGCCCATCTCAAGGTCTCACTGACTTTGCAAACTGTAACTCGATCCACTTTGACTTTCTGATGCGACCACAGGACAGAGCTCCCCAGAAGACAGCAAGGGCCAGCCAAAGTCCCATACCCTAGTCCAAGTACATCCCTCCCCCAGCCAAAGTGCCTTACCCCAGTCCAATTGTATGCCTCCCCCAGCCAAAGTGCTTTACCTCAGTCCAAGTACTTCCCTCCTCCAGCCAAAGTGCCTTACCCCAGTCCAAGTACTTCCCTCCCTCAGCAAAAGTGCCTTACCCCAGTCCAACTGCATGTCTCCCCCAGCCTAAGTGCCTTACCCCAGTCCAGGTACTTCCCTCCCCCAGTCAAAGTGCCTTACCCCACCCAGTCCAAGTGCATGCCTCCCCCAGCCAAAGTGCCTCTCCCCCCACCGCCCCCCCTCGCCCCGCCCCCATAGATGGGACATTGTTTACAGATTGTTAACAGGTTTATTGGGTATGAAGTGAATAGTGGCAGTGTCGTGACTTCTGGATATCATCCACTCCAATGATGTCCCTTGGTCCCTTGTAGGGGGTTGGAAGAAAGTGATCCGTCTTTCCAGAGTTTCCTCTCTCCCCTTCGATCCCCTCCCTCACGTCGCTCTCTCCATCCCGCCCGCCCCCCCCCCCCCACATCGCTCTCTCCTTCCCGTGCCTCCCCCCCCAACGTCGCTCTCTCCTTCCCACGCCCCCCCCCCAAGCCTCTCTCTCTCCCCTGCATAAGCTTCTTTCTCTCTCTCTCTCTCTCTCCACCCAGCCTCTCTCCCCCAGCCTCTCTCTTCCCCTCTCCCCATCCAGCCTCTCTCTCGCTCGCTCTCTCCACCCCCCCCCCCCGCCACACCATCTAGCCTCTCCCTCTCTCTCTCTCTTCCCAGCCTCTCTTTCGCCCCCCCTCCCCACCCAGCCTCTCTCTCTCTCTCTCTCTCTCTTCCCCCCCGCACCCCCCCCCCAGCCTCTACCTCCACCCAGTCAGGCTCTCTCTCTCTCGCTCTCTACCCAGCCTCTCTCCCTTAGCCTCTCCCCACCCAGTCTCTCTCTCTCTCTCTCCACCCAGTCTTTCTCTACCCAGTTTCTCTCTCTCTCTCCCTCTCTCCACCCAGCCTCTCTCTCTCTCCTCCCCCTCCCCCCCTCCCCTCCCCAGCCCCTCTCTCTCTACCCAGCGTCTCTCTCTCTCTCTCTCTCTACCCAGCCAGCAGTACATGGGGGTGGGGCTTGTCGCCTGTCAGTCAAAAGAGTGCAGTACAAATAGTCCCTTTAAGAATGTAGCAGCCAGAGAAACTGGGCTAGTTTGTAAACTGCAGTTTGCTGCACAGTGTAAGAAGTGTGCTTATACTATAAAGTCTATGTTTAGAATAAAAGTGAGTGACATCTCTATTATTTTATGTATCGAGAAGGAAAGTGAGATGTATGATCCATTGTTTTATATGATTTACTGTTCATTTACCTGTCCTATTTAAATAAAATCATTTGTTCGTACACAGCCTGCACCTCGATCGAATAAGGGTGTATATTCAATCTGCCTTTTCAAACAGAGAAGAATCATATGGTGTCATGTGATATATTCCAATAGTTGGTGTAGAGTGCAAGGGTTCTCAGTTATGAGTCCTGTGTCTCGCTATTGCTTACCTGGATATTGGGCAGATAAAGGTACACTCTGCATCTTAACAGACACTAGCGCCACTTACAGAATGGCCAGGTATGCAGAACCCAAAGAAATATTTAGTGTAAAAAGCCCAAAATATGACAAGTATTTAAAATGCTTCAGACAAATTACTTTTTAAAGTTTAAGTAAATCTGACAAGTCTTATTTTACATCTTATTAAATATAGTAATTCACAAGACATGTACAGATGAGGAAGGCTATTATCTGCTAATCTGTCCAGAAAGACCCTGCAGACCCTGATCATGGCATGATTCCAGGAGGTTTGCCTCCATTATTCTACCTGGAAGTCCATTTCATATGTTGATCATCGTTTGTGAGAAAGTCTGAAAAAGAACTTCCTGATATTGGTCTGAATTCTACGGTTTACTAATTTGAACTTGTGTCCCTTTGTCCTAATCTTAAGGTATGGCATTGAAGTAGAGTTTAAGATTTACTTTTTCTACACCATATACTGTATTATGTATCCCATAATATCACGTCCTTTCGTAGCTGAAAAGTCCAAATTTCTCCTAACTCAGTCTTCTGATGTTGGGGGATCAGCCTAATGGCTCTTCTTTGATCTGCCACCAGAACTTGAATATTTCCCTTATGAATCAGCGTTCACAACTGGACACAGTAGTCATGGTGTGATCTGCCACAGCATTATACAGTTTCAGCAACTTATATGCTACAGTATTGGCTATATAGGTCAACATTTTATTTGTTTTGTTGATGGTTGCGCTGCAATGAATGAACATGTAAGTCTTAAGTACAGTCTTCGACAGTGCTCTGGTACTCTGTGGGCTTTCAGCTAAGTCTTAGATAAATACCTTCTTCAATGCTCCCAGATTTTGCATCTTTCTTCTTCAGTTTCCTTTTAGAAATTTTCTGAAATGGAGCAAATTCAACCACAGCAGGATATTCCTGGCCTGGAGGTATTACAAAAATAGGAACATAAGGAATAATTCATTGATTATATAAGGTACAACTAAACCAAAATTCTGTATGTTAGCATTTCTTATGTTTGATCAATATTCAAGGTGATAAAAATCATCAAAATATGGCTGGTTTACAGATACAAACAATGACAATTTAGTCTAAGTTTAAAAAAAATGTGTTCTGAGATGTGGGCGTCGCTGGCAAGGCCAGCATTTATTGCCCATCCCTAATTTCCCTTGAGAAGGTAGTGAGCCGTCTTCTTGAACCACTGCAGTCTTTGTGGTGAAGGTTCTCCCACAGTGCTGTCAGGGAGGGAGTCCTAGGATTTTGACCCAGTGACAATGAAGACATTTCCAAGTCAGGATGGTGTGTAACTTGGAGGGGAACTTGCATGTGATGGTGCTACCATGCGCCTGCTGCCTTGTCCTTCTAGGTGGTAGAGGTCGCGGGTTTGGGAGGTGCTGCCGAAGAAGTCGTGGCGAGTTGCTGCAGTGAATCTTGTAGATGGTACACACTGCAGCCATGGTGCACCGGTGATGAAGGGAGTGAATGTTGAAGGTGGTGGATGGGTGCCAATCAAGTGGGCTGCTTTGTCCTGGACGGTGTCGAGCTTCTTAAATGTTGTTGGAGCTACATTCATTCAGGCAAGTGGAGAGTATTCCATCATACTCCTGACTTGTGCCTTGTAGATGGTGGAAAGGCTTTGCGGAGTCAGGAGATGAGACACTCGCCACAGAATACCCAGTCTCTGACCCGCTCTTGTTGCCACAGTATTTGTGGCTGGTCTCGTTAAGTTTATGATCAATGGTGACCCCCAGGATGTTGATAGTGGGGGATTCGGCAATGATAATGCCGTTGGACGATCAAGGATGGTGATTAGACTCTCGCTTGTTGGAGCTGGTAATTGCCTGGCACTTATGTGGCGCGGATGTTACTTGCCCCTTATCAGCCCAAGCCTGAATATCATCCAGGTCATGCTGCATGCAGGCATGGACTACTTCATTTTCTGAGGAGTTGCGAATGGAACTGAGCACTGTGCAATCATCAGCGAACATCCCCACTTCTGACCTTATGATAGAGGGAAAGTCATTGATGAAGCAGCTGAAGATGGTTGAGCCGAGGACACTGCCCTGAGGAACTCCTGCAGCGATGTCCTGGATCGGGGATGATTGACCTCCAACAACCAATGTGAATGTTTAAAAATGTATAGAGACATTGAAGTTGAGAACGTGGGAATTGTATAGGGACAGTATAAGCTAACAAACAATTCATGGAGGAATAGCCATGACATCTCAGACTCGAGACTGCGAAATGTTACAACACTAACACATATTGAAACAAAACCCACAGCTTGCAGAAAAACCTCAAGGTCTTATTAAATCATGTTATTAACCTGAAACATTGACAGAAGGTCTTTGTTTAAAATCGGATCATGCTTGGGTCGGCTTATGAGTGGACAAAGGGAAGGAGGGATCAAAAGAGATGGGCTGAGCTGGGATGTCACTCTGGCCCTATCTTGTTATCTTTTGCCGAAAATGTATAACCATCATCCCTTTACAATGTAACGTCACTTTGTCCGTAGGAAGTGAGTGCGTTCGAACAGACTTGCATTCCTTCTGTCTGATAAAGTCCCTGATCGGGATTTGCTTTTTAAATAAAAGCTTGCTTTGTTTAAAGCACAAACGGTATTCGTTTCAGTAATTTTGCTGAACCAGATTGAGGTAAAAGAATCCAGGAATCAACATTTGGTGTCAGAAGTGGGATCTCAACGGACGACTGCCGAAAACTTGCGAATTAAGAGCCAGACTAGCCTTGGACGAGACGAGGGGAAAGTGGCCACTGGAGTGAGTATGATTTCAATACTGCTCCAGTTTTCCCCGGTTTCAAAAGTCTGAGGAAAGTTTAGCCACTCGCTGGTTCTCAGGTAGTGTCTGAACGAGATCCAGGACAATCTGGTGAATACCTTTCAAACTTAGAATAGGGATAGAGATAGGGAAATTGCGCGATGACGCAAACCAAGCGGCGACTTGGAAAGATAGGTTATAGTTAGAGCTAGATAGGGATAGATGATCAATCATGGATCCAAAAATTAATAGGAAAGAAAAGAGACTCTTGTGAACGTCTGTTTAAATGAGAAATGCTTCTGTGATTTTTACTGTAAAAAAAAAAGCCGGGGAGTTGTGGTTTGTTTTATCTCCACCTACTTTTTCAAACAGAATGAAAGTTTTTTTTAACCCTTCGTAGTGTTGTCATGTATGTGGGAAGTTTAAGAGTGTGAACCTTATTGAATTACGTATATTCGGATGATAAGTTACGGAGCCAGGAAATGCACAAAGGATAGGTTTGTTGAGTAAAAAAAAAAGAAAAAATTACATGGTCCCTGTGGTTAAAAAAAAAAGGATTTAACATGCTCACTTACTTATCGAAAGAAAACATTCAGAGAAGGCACAGCAAAACAACTGAGATGGATTCAAAAGGATTCAAAAAAATATATATTATATTAAATAACACGACCTTGAGGCTGGAACAATTGAGATAACGAAAAGCAGTCCACAGCCTACGTGCCAGACTTCTCTCTAGTTATGGAAAAGACAAAAAAAAGTAACGTACTAAATAGGTGCTGAAAAAAAAATGTTCTGAGATTTTAAATTATGAGAAAAATTCCACTGCAGTCTAAAAGAAAAAAATCACTCCCGTCCAGTTGGCAGAAAAACTCCATTAAATTAGGGCTTTCATTGACTGATTGGATTTAAACTGCGCAGTGACGCGAAAGGATAGGGAAATTTGGAGACTAAAAGAAATTAAATAAGGCTCATAAAAAATCAAATTTAGAAAATTAGGCTCACAGGGAATTAAGTAAGGCTTATGGGGAATTAAATAGAGGATAGGTGTTCAAGTCAGGTGTGACGTCGACCTCGTATATCACTTGGCCCGTCTAGGCACTGATTGAATTTAAATCACGCAGCAACTCGAAAGGTAGGGCCGACGCGGACGCGCAGCGGCGCGAACGCGCAGCGACGCAAGACGTGCGGCGGCGTGAGCGTGCGGCCGAGTAAAGGAGGGCTGACACAGACGCGCAGCAGCGTAAGACGCGTAGCGACGCGAGACGTGCGGCAGCGCGAGCGTGCGGCCGAGTGAAGGAGGGCTGATGCAGACGCACGGCAGCGTGAACGCGTAGCAGCGTGGGACGCGCGGCGGCGCGAGTGCGCGGCCGAGTGAACGTGGGCCGACGCAGACGCACAGCAGCATGAAACGCGTAGCGACGTGGGACGTGCGGCGGCGCGAGCGCGCGGCCGAGTGAACGTGGGCCGACGCGAACGCGCAGCGATGCGAACCGCGAAGTGATATCAAAGTCAGTGCTGGTTTCAGAAAGTCTGTTTATTTTAAGTCTGTTTGTTTTAAGTGTTTCAAATTGCGCGGTGACGCGAACCGCGGGGCGACGCAGCTCAGTGTTAGTTTAGTAAGGTCTGTTTATTTTAAGTATTTCATATCGCGCGGCGACGCGAACCGTGGGGCGATGCGGCTCAGTGTTAGTTTAGTAAAGTCTGTTTATTTTAAGTATTTCAAATCGCGGGGCGACGCGGCTCAGTGTTAGTTTAGTAAAGTCAGTTTATTTTAAGTATTTCAAATCGTGCGGCGACGCGAACCGCGGGGCGAAGCGGCTCAGTGTTAGTTTTAGTAAAGTCTGTTTATTTTGAGTTTGTTCAAAGTCAGTGTTAGTTTCAGTAAAGTCTGTGTTTATTTTAAGTTTGTTCAAATCGCACGACGACGTAAACGCGTAATGACACGGTAATACGAGGGACAGCGTGAAAATGGGTAATCAGTTGGATAAAACAACGGATGCGGATGGTCCGCTATAAAAGCTATGTGAGGAATTCCCTGAAAGAGCTGAAGACTTGAGAAAATTATCAGGAGCCCTGAACAAATTATTAGGCGATGACCAGTGGCCTCTAGGTGGCACTAGAAGCGTAGAGGTAGCAACAAAAAAAAAAGCACAGGGATTGTCAAAAATTAAAAGATGCATCACTTCTGTCAAGTTGGCAAATAAATGCTATTAAATTGGGACTCTCATTGACAGAGGGAACACATGTTAAAACTGTAGACGTCTTAAAAAAAGAATGTGCGCACGAGAAACTTACTAAGAGATCCTCTGGGACCTCTGAGAAAGGTATTGACCGACTACATAGTCAAATGGCTGGCTTTGTGTTAACCGAGGCTGATGATGAAATTGATGAGTGGTCACTGACTCAGCGCCCAACGGCGCCTCCCGCACCCCCTGGCCCCTTGCTCCAGTCCTCTTCCCAACACCCTCCACCTTACACTCTGGCGAGAGGAGTTAAAAATAACCCCATACCACCAAAGCAACAAACCCAAACTGACTCCTCATCCTCTGATAGTGATTCGGATCCCCAGTTCACAAGCAATATAGCCGAAAGGACCAGATCTCACACTCGAAAGGGCAGAACTATATTTCGATATCACAGACAGTCCCGTAAATCTTCTAGTCAATCTACCAGTCCAAGTTGTGAAAGACATAGCAAACATCCCCGCCGATCGAGACGCAGAACTGTCAAGCAGTCAGACAGCTCCGAAACATCCTCCGACCTAGAAATGATTTCCAAGATCCCAAAATCCCGACACCAATTCCCTGTCAGACCAATGCCAAACCCTGATGCACAACAAGCTGCAGACCACCCCACTATAGATGTCTATGTGATCTTCGAACAACTATTCGATTGTTCACGCTATCCGGACAAATGGAAAGGGCAGTTAGATATTATTGGCAGGAAAAGAAAGGGGAGGGGGGAAGTGCGCCCCCAACCCGGGTCAAGACTGAATACGTGACTAGAAAGGAAGAGCCATCTCGGGAGGAAGGATCAATAGGACCGCAGTGTTGCATACAGGATTGGATGGATAAACAAGGATACGGTTATACTAAACAACCAAACGGCCCGAGCCCTGCTAATAAACCTCCCTATTGTCCCTGGCATGGTATGGGAAGAGGCCGGGACTGGGTAAGAGGAATTGACTGTTTTAATTGTGGGCAGGAAGGACATTGGAATAAAAATTGCCCCTACCGTCAGCATGGAAAAGGAAGAGGAGGAAGAGGAGGGGGGCAAGGGGGGAGAGGAGGATCTTACACTAACTTCTCCCAGAACAACCCCTTTGGTCAATTGTCCCCCGATTGACTACGCAGCTTGATTGTGCAGGGATCCTCCCCGGACGACGAACCAATGATATTGTTAAAAATTCTGAATGAATGGCAACCCTTTTTGATAGATACGTGAGCCTTCATGTCTTCTGTACAATCAAAGCTTAAAGTCCCTGCTTCTACTGAAACACAGGAACTTTCAGGATTCCTGGGACAAATCTCGACATTCCCGGTGTCAGAACCGGTTAAAATGGGTTATCAGGAAGAATCGGTGGAACATCGATTTGTTATCACAACCAATCTGGACTGTAACTTGATGGCTAGAGACCTCCTCTGCAAATTCCAGTTGCATTTGGAGTGTGGAGCTGATGGGATTATTGTAAAACAGGGAACCCTTAAGCGGCAGTATTATACCACTAGAACCCCTCAGTGGTGGTCTCTGGACCTGCCGCAGGCACCCTATCCTGTGACCCTAGCATATGATCCCAGTGGAAAGAATCAGAACCTGCAGAACTTTTATCAGGATCACAAAGGGGAAGTGAAGGAAATTCTATTAAGGGCTAGAGTGACTGGACCGGAAGGGAAGGCAGATTTTGTGGAAATGGACAGCCCCCAACGGTGGCACCACATATTACTCGTGAAGTATTACCTCCCCACCACGCTAAAGATTTGGGAGTTATGGTGTGCCAGGCTATAGACGAGGCTGACCCTACCAGCCAGGATGTGCAAATTGTAAAACATGGCCGAACAGTCCAATTCCACGGGGACCCCGAGAAGGTCTTAACGACTCTGCAGCATCATACTGGCTCTGACATACCTGACTATGTGGATCCTCATGTGTGGGCAGAGGACCCCTCCCAAGTGGGTTATCACAGGCAATACCGAGTATCCACCGAGCTTTGGAGGCTAGCCGAGTCGAACCAATTTGCCAGTTTCCAGTCCCTAGCACGGCTAAACAAATGCGACAATGTTTGGGGATGATCAATTACTGCAGATCCTGGATCCCTAATGTTGCCCTGATGACTAAGCACCTCACCCTGTATACAAATAAGTAAGGCAGCTTTGAAATAGAAACCGTAGACGTCCAAGCCTTTAAGGAACTAAAGACAGCCCTGCTGCAAGCCGTCCGGCTTTGGGCCGGCCCCTCTATGACCGGCCCTTTCAACTGTATTGTACAATTCTGAAAGACTGTGCTACCGTTGTCTTAACACATCTCACTCCGTAGCTGCCCTCCTGGGCCAACTGCAGACTCAACACCTTACCGTGGCCAGGCAAAGCAGATATGAGATCTACTTACTAAACAATCCTAAGCTGACCTTTCGGCACTGTACTGCAATTAATCCGGCCTGTTTTCTTACTGAGCCACCCCAAGATGAGGAAGAACCCAGTCATGATTGTTTATCTTTAATTTAAGAGGCCACATCAGTCAGGGAAGATTTTGTTGATGTACCAATTGAAGATCCAGACTGTATTATGTATGTTGACGGAATTAATCCAAAAGGTACACGAATCTCAGGATACGCCATAGTAAACCAGGAGAATCAGGGAATCTGCCGCTTTTGAAACTGCCTATTCTGCTCAACAAGCTGAACTATTCGCCCTCACCCGAGCCTGTATCTTGGCCAAAGATCTCAAAGTCAATATCTATACCGACTCTAGGTATGCCTTTGGGGTGGCCCATGATTTCGGACAATTATGGAAAAATAGGGGATTCCTAACCTCACAGGGGAATGATATATCCCATAAACAGCTAGTATCTGATTTGTTGCAAGCCCTCATGTTCCCCAAACGCATTGCCATTGTCAAATGTACTGCCCACACTACCGGAAATTCTCTGGTTGATATAGGGAATCGTTGTGCTGACCAAGAGGCCAAACAGGCCTCTCGTGACCAACAGATGGTAGTGCCCAAAATTATGAGTCAGACTAAAAATCCTGCGAAGGATAAGTTAGCCTCGGAAAAACCGATGCCAACCATCCAAGATGTTATAAAAGCACAGGAGGACGCTCCTGAAAAAGATAAACTGTTGTGGAAATATTATGCATGTACTTATGACAATGTTTCTAAACTCTGGACCACTCCCGCGGAACAGACTTGCATGTCTGACGAGTTGGCTCTATGGGTTATTGAATGTATGCATTTTGCTACTCATTGTGGAGCAAGGACCACGAGTGACACACTTTTGGCTAGTTGATGGCACCCTAGACTCCAGGCGCTCACCCAGAACATCAGTAGTCGTTGCCTGGTTTGCCAGCAACATAATCCAGAGAAGGGAGTCCCCTGTGATTGGGGTAAAACGCCCCTACCCGAAGGTCCCTTTGAGACATTTCAGTTGGACTACATTGAGTTGCAAAAAGTTCAGTGTTACAAATATGTGTTAGTAATAGTAGATGTGTTTAGCAGATGGATTGAAGCCTACCCTACCCTGGACAATAAGGCTCAAACTGTTGTTAAGGTGTTAATGAGGGAAATTGTTCCTAGATATGGTATCTCAGCTCGACTGATGACCACGTATGTTCTTTCTCTGACTCAGGCTCTGCGACTAGCTCACAACCAGGTTCAAGATGCTCACCTCGACCTCCCAGTTTTACCCGAATTGTCCCTCGTGGCACCAGGGAAGTATGGATTCGGAAGGGATTAGAGCCACAATGGGAGGGGCCTTTTCAGGTGTTACTCACTACCCCCACTGCAGCCAAGGTTGAGGGGAAAAGTGCCTGGGTTCACCTGCACCACTGCAAGCTCACCACCCTCTAACGAACCTATTTTACTGGTTATTCTAACTCCTGTTTCTGTTCCAGACTTCCTCTTCTCCATAGCTGAACAAGGCCGTTGGCATCCTAATTGGAACGTGGACCAGTTTGAACTTTTACCCGTAGTGATAGACAGCCAGCTACACCGACGGTGACCTGAGAAGAGAGACGGGAAAACTGAACTCTTTTAATCAGCAAAATAATTGGACTATTTATCTGAATCCTGAGCCATAAGATGAAACTGTCTGTATGCCACAGTCTGTATAATAGTATTGATATATGACAGTTTCGGCGCATGGGAGGGGAGACAGAGACGAGAGCTACATGTCTTATGTTTATGCACAAAATGGGAACTTTTCTAGATGTTGGGTGTGTTCACATTCCCTATACATTCCCTATACATTCCAAAGGGGGAGTTCCACTAACCCTAACTGAGACTGTCAGATGGATTCAGAGCCAAACTATCACGAGAGGAGGGGGGCCAATACAATACTGCTGAAGCTCTGGAGGGCATCACAGCTGAAATGGTAGCAATAAGGACCGTAGCATTACAAAACCGAATGGCCCTCAATTACCTGTTAGCTGAGAAAGGGGAAACGTGTGCCCTGATAGGATCTGAATGTTGCACTTACATTCCTGATAGTTCAGAAAACATAACCAATCTCGCTGATCACATAAGAAGGAAGGTGAAGAAGTTATCCACACCAGCAGAAGGATCTAGCTGGTTTGATTGGCTATCAGATGGATCTTAGAGATCCTATCTAATTGTTGGTTGCCTAAACCTTTGTTGTAAAGTAATGATGGCAAGGTTAGCAAACCCTCTTGTGGTCAAGGGCTCCCGAGTTATGATCCAACGAACTAAAGAACTACTCGACACTAACAACAATATGATTCAGGAAATAGAGTGTGAACGGATGAATGCGATATTCCTAGAATGATCCTAAGTGTTATCATGGAATGATAAAAGGGGGGAATGTGAATGTTTAAAAATGTATAGAGACATTGAAGTTGAGAACGTAGGAATTGTATAGGGACAGTATAAGCTAACAAACAATTCAAGGAGGAATAGCCATGATATCTCAGACTCGAGACTGCGAAATGTTACAACACTAACACATATTGAAACAAAACCCACAGCTTGCAGAAAAACCTCAAGGTCTTATTAAATCATGTTATTAACCTGAAACATTGACAGAAGGTCTTTGTTTAAAATCGGACCATGCTTGGGTCGGCTTATGAGTGGACAAAGGGAAGGAGGGATCAAAAGAGATGGGCTGAGCTGGGATGTCACTCTGGCCCTATCTTGTTATCTTTTGCCGAAAATGTATAACCATCGTCCCTTTACAATGTAACGTCACTTTGTCCGTAGGAAGTGAGTGCGTTCGAACAGACTTGCATTCCTTCTGTCTGATAAAGTCCCCGATCGGGATTTGCTTTTTAAATAAAAGCTTGCTTTGTTTAAAGCACAAACGGTATTCGTTTCAGTAATTTTGCTGAACCAGATTGAGGTAAAAGAATCCAGGAATCAACACCACAACCATCTTCCTTTGTGCTAGGTATGACTGCAGCCAGTGAAGAGTTTCCCCCGATTCCCATTGACTTCAATTTTACTAGGGCTCCTTGATGCCACACTCGGTCAAATGCTGCCTTGATGTCAAGGGCAGTCACTCTCACCTCACCTCTGGAATGCAGCCCTTTTGTCCATGTTTGGACCAAGACTGTAATGAGGTCTGGAGCCGAGTGGTCCTGGCGGAACTCAAACTGAGCATTGGTGAGGTTATTGGTTAGTAAGTGTCACTTGATAGCACTGTTGACGAAACCTTCCATTGCTTTGAGAGTAGACTGATGGGGCGGTAATTGGCCAGATTGGATTTGTCCTGCTTTTTGTGGACAGTATAAAACTGGGCAGTTTTCCACATTATTGGTAGATGCCAGTGTTGTAGCTGTACTGGAACAGCTTGGCTAGAGGCGTGGCTATTTCTGGAGCACAAATCTTCAGCACAACAGCCAGGATGTTGTCAGGGCCCATAGCCTTTGCTGTATCCAGTGCGCTCAGCCGCTTCCTGATATCACGTGGAATGAATTGAATTGGCTGAAGACTGGTTTCTGTGATGGTGGAGACCTCAGGAGGAGGCCGATATAGATCATCCACTCGGCACTTCTGGTTGAAGATGGTTGCAAACATTTCAGCCTTGTCTTTTGCACTTGCATGCTGGGCTCTGCCATCATTGAGGATGGGTTGTTTCATGGTCCACCACCGTTCACGACTCCGTTGATTGTGGGATCGCCTAGCTCTATGTATAGCATGCTGTTTCTGCTGCTCAGCAGGCATGTAGTCCTGTGTTGCAGCTTCCCCAGGTTGGTACCTCATTTTTAGTTACACCTGGTGCAGGTCCTGGCACACCCTTCTGCACTCCTCATTGAACCAGGTTTGATCCCCTGACTTGATGGTAATGGCAGAGTGAGGGATATGCCGGGCCATGAGGTTACAGATTTGGTAGAATACAATTCTGCTGCTACTGACGGCCCACAGCGTCTCATGGATGGCCAGTTTTGAGCTGCTAGATCTGTTCTGAATCTATCCCATTTAGCACGGTGGTAGTGCCACACAACACGATGGAGGGTGTCTTCAATGTGAAGATGAAACTTCATCTCCACAATGACTGTGCGGTGGTCACTGCTACCAATGCGGTCATGGACAGATGAATCGGCAACAGGTAAATTGGTGAGGACGAGGTCAAGTAGGTTTTTCCCTTGTGTTGGTTCTCTCACCACCTGCTGCAGGCCCAGTCTGGCAGCTATGTCCTTCAGGACTCGGCCAGCTCAGAAAAAATAATGGTGCTACCGAGCCACTATTGGTGATAGACATTGAAGTCCCCAGCCAGAGTACATTCTGTGCCCTTGCTACCCTCAGTGCTTCTTTCAAGTGGTGTTCAACATGGAGGAGTATTGGTTCATCAGCTGACGGAGGGTGGTATTCAGCAGGAGGTTTCCTTGCACATGCTTGACCTGAAACCATGATACTTCATGGGGTCCAGAATCAATGTTGAGGACTCCCAGGGCCACTCCCTTCCGACTGTATACCACTGTGCTACCACCTCAGGCGGGGTATATTTCAACAATGGGACACTTCAAACACCAAAATTGAAATTCACTTTGCCAGATTGAAATGTGATGCGGCTTGATCCAAAACTCTTTTTTTTCAGCTCAGCAGGCAGCAGGATTACTTTTGTTGACAATGCTAAATTCAACAAGTCCCACCGAGCTGAACAATCATGAAAAGTCTGAATTTCTAGTGGCAACATGATTAAAAATCCTGAGTTCAGACAGGTTTAATTTCTGTGCAGATAACAATCCAGCCTAGTGTTGTTTGGTGCAAACATTGTTGCGCAAGTTGCTGTCCGATGGATATTATTAGAAATGCAGCAAGTATGGTGCTTAACGAGTCTCGGGAGTTTCCTGTAAGAAATAGGAAATCTGGATTGTTTGATTTGCAGCTCAAACTTGTTGCAGCTTTACCTTTATTATCAATGAAGATGTATCCATCAAATCGGTCTCGGAAGAGAATGATGTCATCAGGATTTTTAAAATTGATGTAAGCTCTAGAGAACAGGTGGGGGTAAAGGCTAATGAAAAATAAAAATATAGTTCACAATATCATACGGAACCTACATATGTACATAGTAAACAGTAACATAAACATAATAAAAGTGACTGACAAGAAAAAAAAATTAAAATTTCTTATTCTTAATAACATATAAGAACATAAGAACATAAGAATTAGGAACAGGAGTAGGCCATCTAGCCCCTCGAGCCTGCTCCGCCATTCAATAAGATCATGGCTGATCTGGCCGTGGACTCAGATCCACTTACCCTCCCTCTCCCCATAACCCTTAATTCCCTTATTGGTTAAAAATCTATCTATCTTTGATTTGAAAACAATCAATGAGCTAGCCTCAACTGCTTCCTTGGGCAGAGAATTCCACAGATTCACAACCCTCTGGGAGAAGAAATTCCTTCTCAACTCGGTTTTAAATTGGCTCCTCCATATTTTGAGGCTGTGCCCCCTAGTTCTAGTCTCCCCTACCAGTGGAAACAACCTCTCTGCCTCTATCTTGTCTATCCCTTTCATTATTTTAAATGTTTCTATAAGATCACCCCTCATCCTTCTGAACTCCAATCTATATGCAGATTTTAAGAAAATAAGAAATGAACAAGACAAACCCATTCATCTGCTTCCAACTGATTATGTACAATCTGCACCATCATGGAGTTTAACCAAATGACTTAAATCAACTGAGGGAGATTAATGAAAACAGATAATATTTCCAACGTAAACTCTGTGAATCTTCTCCCCTGATCCGCAAAGAAAATTATTTGAAACTGCCATGATATTAATCTAACAATGCAATCTAAATTAGTCAGGGATGATCCAATCATCCACTGTAATAGATTTTAAATCTTTGAAAACAATTTGTTCAGAACATGTAAAAGAATAATGATAAATTTGTACAAAGCAATAGTTAGGTCACTATTACAGTCCTGTGTGCAGTTCTGGACACCCTGTTACAGAAATGACACTAAAGTCAGAGAGACTGTACAATGTAAAATAAAAGAGCTTGCATTTAGAGAGTGCCTTTCACAATCTCAGGGTATCCCAATGATGTACTTTTGAAGTGTAGTTACTGTTGTAACGTAAGGAACATGGCAGCCAATTTGTACCCAGCAAGGTTGCACAAGCAGCAATGAGATAATGACCAGATAATCTGCTTTGGTCCTGTTGGTTGAGGGATAAATATTGGCCGGGACACCATGGAGAACTCCTCTGCTACTCTTTGAATAGTGTCGCAGGATCTTTTATGTACACGAGAAGGCAGACTAGGCTTTAGTTTAACAACTCATCCGAAAGACGGCATCTCTAACAGTGCAGCAGTCCCTCAGTACTGCGCTGAAGTATGAAGTATTTGTGAATGTAGATTCACCAAAGGATACCAGGATGGGAAAATATTGTTATTAGGAAAGACTTAAGATACCTGGGTAGATTTTCCACTTGTTGGACATAGAACTGGTGCTGCAAATCGGCCAACCATTACAGAAACTGCCCAGTTTTAAATTCAAATGGAAAGGAAAATCAGGGGTCGGAGGAAACAATCCATAATGCCCGTTTTACGCCAGGCTGGCAAGTTGAAAATCTACCCCACTGCGAGCTGGCTATTACCATTGCAGCAGAAAAGGGTAAGAGGTTCAGATTCAGTAGAAGTTTCTAAAATATGAAGTGTTTTGATAGGGTGAATAGGGTTGTGCAGAAAGTGAGATTCTTCTAACCTCTCTTGTAGTGATAATTTTAAAGAGGTTAGATACAGAGCGTTGTTGGAGAACTGGCCCATTTAGCTACAGTTAGAAGAGATCAGAAAAGTGGGAAAAAATATTAACAATTTTTTTTTAACTCATTTAATTCAGATCCCATCCCTGCAATCCAAACTAGGAGCCATTTAGTAAGCCAAAAATTCAATAGCACTGGTTTTGTGACTTGTATTTATTTTCTTCTGCTTTTGTTCGTTTTATAATTATACCTAGACAGTATGCAGGAAAGATGACTACTGGGGATGGCGGGAGCCTTCAGTAAATTTCAATTTTTGAAAGACTAGACAGCAAGGGTACATATTTCAACGTTACCAATCACAATGCGATTTGGTTTGATGCACTGGTTAACATGCTTGTAAAAAAAAGCCTGTGCGCTAGTTTAACAAAATTACTAACGCATTTAAAACAAAAAAAAGCATTTAGTGTAATTTCAACCCTAATGATGTTTTTTGGACAAAGATGTTAGATGAAAAAGTTACAATAATGTATGATAACATTTCCATGGCTTTTTAAAAACATTGTGATCTTTCATGAAATATAATTTTCTTAATGATGTGACAAAGTAACAAAATAAATGTATAAAATATAATTTATGTTTTTTAAAAACTGAAGCACATCTTAGAATATAAACTACATATTGGAGAATAATGAATACTATTTACATTGTATTCACAAGAATGACTATCACGGGGCTTCGAGTTACTGAATCATTCTTACTCACAAATTACATTTATTACTTCTTAATAAATGTGTATTATTGGATCCGCTTATAAATGCAAGTTGTTATTGTTGTATTATGTTCATTATAAAAACAAAAACATTTATAAGGGGATCCAATTCTTAATCATACCTTACATCTGCAGAACAAAATTCAAAATAATCATGCGTAGGTAGTGGATGCAGTTGTTCTTCTAGCTGTGCTTTGGTTAGGTTAGGAGGTAAACGTCGAATCACCACCTGTAAACATACAAATGAAGAGATGAGCAGATTTTCCAGGAAGTACAACATTCATAAGATAATTATGGATGAGAAGGACCGTTCCTCCCATCTTAGTTCATTCATCCAGAGATTCTAAAGTCCCCCCATTATCACATCCAATTGTTTCTCAAATTATTCTAGGATTTTTGCCTCTGCTACTCTTATCAGAAAATATGCTCCACATATTTAATCGATACAAGGGTAAAACATCCCAGAATGTTGGTGATTATATCAGATTGTTAAGAACTTGAGTCATCGATTGGCCTGTTACTTGTTTTTTTAATCTGGTTTTGGGAGGTGTTTTGTCATGCTTTAAGATTATAAGAAAACATGGAACAAAAAAAAGTCATCAAGGCTACACATCATCCACAAACCATTTTTTTGAGCCTGTTATTGTGTCAAGATAAATGCAGATTTGCATTTGTTTTGCCCAATAGTAAAGCGAATTCTGCAATGCACTTGGAGCTCTGAAGGGGAGTTCTTGAACAGATCATCTGCATGCACGAGGGATTATGCTCCAGATTTGATACCAGGTTACGTGGATGGTACAGCCAAAGGACAATGTCAAAATTTAAAGAAAATTTAAAAACTTTGGGAAATAAATCTTCTGTTCTCAAAGGACTTAAATTCAATAAAATATTTCCACATTTACCTATTAAAAAAACGACACTAAATTACTTAAGACAGCTTGATGTGGCTGCTTCTTTAGAATCAATATTTAAATGGTGGGTTTGGGGACACTAAACCATAAAAGTTGCTCAAAATATAATTTATGAAAGGTTTTCAGCTATTCAACAGTGTCAATGCAAGATAATGGTTACGACACAGAGGCATCAGACTGATGCCAAACCAACTCAAGTCGGCCAAAATATTGTAATAGAGTGCTGTGGCAAAATAGAAACACAACCAAGGGAATGTGGCAGCATGGATAGGAAGTTCGATAAAAGAACAGAAAATAGGGAGTCCTAGTTAATAGATGTTTTTCAGACTGGAGAGATGTAAACAGTTGTACCCATCAGGATCAGTATTAGGGCCATTGCTGTTCTTAATAAACAATCTAAACTTGGATACATAGGCTATAATATCAAAGTTTGCAAAGTCTAAGGCTGGAATTTTGAGAAGGAAGACAGGTTGGGGGCGGGGGGCTCTAGGGCAGTCAGGAAACCCAGGAGGCCGGGTTTCCCACAGGCCCTGCTGCCTTTAACGGCATGGGAGGCCTCGGTTTCCCGCCCACAACCTGCCAGATTAAGAGGTTAGCAAGCTGCGGGCGGCCTGTGGCCGCACAAGTGAGGGAGGGAGGGAGGGTTTGCGTGGGGGCCGAGCCATTAAATAGATGGATCGGGGGCGGAGGCCTCGTGGCGGATGTCTCCTATCGCGGGGGTGGGTTAGGCAGAGACCCTGGATCCAGGAGGTAGGTATAAAGGCACTTAACTCCTGGATCCAGCAGTCTCCATCTTGCTGTAACTGCCAGGTTTCATAAATTGTGTGAAACCCATCTACATACAGTTAAAAACAAAATGGAGGTTATAAAAGTCTTCCAGCCTCAATATAATATTTAAATTGACGTTCCGCCCCCATCCCAGCCCACCCAGCCCGTCTCTGTTAACGGGTTGGTGGTGGGATCAGGTCGGGAATTCCATTTTTAATAATTTAACTAACCCCACCCTCCAAACCCACTTGTTTTTTTGTTTTTAAGGTTAAAATTCCCCAAGTGACTTCAAGAGGTCATAAGTTACCAGATTGGGTAGATACATATGATGCGAAATTTAATACAGAAAAATGTAAGGAGATAGATTTTTGTCCAAAAATAGAGAACACATATGGACTATGAACAGAGCAGAAGAGACACTCAGGGGTTCAGATACATCAATACTTAAACAAGGGAGGGCAGATATATAAAGCTGTAAAAACAAAAGCATACGGGATCCCAGATTTTATAAATAGAGAGTACAAAAGCAGAGGTATGCTAAACCTATACAAGTCAGTTAGGATGGTGTCCAGTTTTCTGATCTCTCTCGGACCGCCATACCAGGCAGACGGGGTGTGACTACCTGTTCGTTGAGTTTGACGAGATTTTCTGAATTAACTTCCTGCCCACACAAGAGAAACTGTGGTTCTTTACATCAGAATAAAGAAGGTTGAAAGGTGAACATAGATAGGTTTTCAGAACTATGAAGAGTTTTGACAAGGTAAATAGAGGTTGGTGAGTTGGAACGAGGGTTTACGTTTCAAATCATCACCAAACCAGTGAAGGAAGAGGATAGCAGAATATTTTTTTTGTAAAGGATTGTTAGGATGTGGAATGCCTCACTCGAAACTGAATAGCGATAAAAGGAAACTATGTAAATACTATATTTAGTGATAATATTTTCTGCTAAAAGGGAATTTAAATCTTGGGTTGAGTAAAACGAATGCATATTTTTACAGCCCTCTACAGTTTAAAATGAAAAGAAAAAGTTATTTACCAGGTTAAGCATTGAATCCTGACTACCTATTTATTGCAGTGCATCGCTGCAACATTGGGGACGGAGAGTATATTTTGTACAGGATCTTTACAGACCATTCTTTGCCATTTTGTTAATTTCCTATCCTTTGTCTAAACCAGGGCAGATACATCAATACTTGTAAAACTGCCCAATTGCACTGAATACAAATACTGGGGCAGACCTTGGGTCTGCGGCGAACCTACAGAGTATGCCGCCGGCATCTGAATAGAATACAAACTTACCTGATGGGGCTCTCCATGAACTTGCTCGCTGACACTGCATACTCGAGCGCAGCTTAATGACCCATGGATCCCAGGGTGCAGCATGTATGGAAGAGTAGCTGGGATCACATGGGCCTGGTGCTCCAATCAGTACACCGAAGGAAAAGTGCCTACCTCCAATATTTGCAACATTCTTTATATTGCATTTCACCCAACGTTATATTTTTTTCTTAACAGTATTATCTGCAATTGGATGTATTTCCAGAATAATTACAAAGGACTAGGAGAATAAATAGTTCCAAAATGACTGTCTCACACACACACACCTCAAAAAAGTATTGAGGAATTAATTTCTAAGAATTAGAGTTCTGATAATCATTCAAGCTCTGTGAAATTTCATATAAAATACATTTATGTGGAAAATATCTGACAGTATTAACATGGACAGGTGATACAAGCATAAATACAACATAGCCCAAAGATCTGAAAAATATGTATATTAATCATTGGAGATGTTTTGGACAGTTTTACAATTCATTACATCACATTCCGGAGCGAATAGAATGAGTACTGTCTCTATATAATTCTCTTATGCAGATGCAAACAGGCCCTGCGGCTGTTTTCATCAGCTGTAAAATTTTCGTCTGTAATTGCTAGGCAGTTGGTGGGAATTTAGCTTAACTCTGCACCAGCAATTGGGATTTCCAAAGGGAAGCAGATGATCGGTCAAGTCGTAACTTAATAGATTGCAACTTTGACATTTAGCGCATGTGCGAATGCCGAACTAGCGGTCCATTTAAAATTAGGAACAGGAGGAGGCCACTGGAAATTCTGGCCCAATAAAGGGCTGATGTAGGAGTGTCATTTCTTGTATTCATACCTACATTAAGATACCCCTTTCAGAAGCCACTGCTCCAGTTCAATCTTTTCCAATACTTTTTTCTCCTATGATCTGCTTGATGACATAGAAACATAAAAAATAGGTGCAGGAGCAGGCTATTCGGCCCTTCGAACCTGTGCCACCATTCAATATGATCATGGCTGATCATGCAACTTCAGTACCCCACTCCTGCTATCTCTCCATACCCCTTGATCCCTTTATCTGTAAGGGCCACATCTAACTCTCTTTTGAATATATCTAACGAACTAGCCTCAACAACTTTCTGTGGTAGAGAATTCCACAGGTTCATAATTCTCTGAGTGAAGAAGTTTCTCCTCATCTCGATCCTAAATGGCTTACCTCTTATCTTTAGACTGTGATCCCTGGTTGTGGACATCCCCAACATCGGGAACATTCTTCCTGCATCTAACCTGTCCAATTCTGTCAGAATTTTATATGTTTCAATGAGATCCCCTCTCATTCTTCTAAATTCTAGTGAATATAACCCTAGTCGATCCAGTCTTTCTTCATATGTCAGTCCAGCCATCCCGGGAATCAGTCTGGTGAACCTTCGCTGCACTCCCTCAATAGCAAGAATGTCCTTCCTCAGATTAGGAGACCTAAACTGTACACAATATTCAAGGTGTGGCCTCACCAAGACTCTGTACAACTGGAGGAAGACCTCCCTGCTTCTATACTCAAATCCTCTCGCTATGAAGGCCAACATGCCATTTGCCACCTTCACTGCCTGCTGTACCTGCATGCCAACTTTCAATGACACCCAGGTCTCGTTGCACCTCCTCTTTTCCTAATTTGTCACCACTCAGAAAAAATTCTGCCTTCCTGTTTTGCCACCAAAGTGGATAATCTCACATTTATATACATTATACTGCATCTGCCATGCATTTTCCCACTCACCTAACCTGTCCAAATCACCCTGTAGTCTCTTAGCATCCTCCTCACAGCTTAGTATCATCTGCAAACTTGGAGATATTACATTCAATTCCTTTGTCTAAATCATGAATGTATATTGTAAATAGCGGGGTCCCAGCAGTGAACCTTGCGGTGCTCCACTAATCACTGCCTGCCATTCTGAAAAGGATCTGTTTATTCCTACTTTTTGCTTCCTGTCTGCCAACCAGTTCTCTATCCACGTCAATACATTACCCCCAATACCATGTGCCTTAATTTTGCACACTAATCTCTTGTGTGGGACCTTGTCAAAAGCCTTTTGAAAGTCCAAATACACCACATCCACTGGTTCTCCCTTGTCCACTCTACTAGTTACATCCTCAAAAAATTCTAGAAGATTTGTCAAGCATGATTCCCTTTCATAAATCCATGCTGGCTTGGACCAATCCTGTCACTGCTTTCCAAATGCGCTGCTATTTCATCTTTAATAATTGATTCTAACATTTTCCCCACTACCGATGTCAGGTTAACCAGTCTATAATTCAGTTTTCTCTCTCCCTCCTTTTTTAAAAAGTGGTGTTACATTACCTACCCTCCAACTGATCCAGTCTCTAGAATGTTGGAAAATGACCACCAATGCATCCACTATTTCTAGCGCCACTTCCTTAAGTACTCTGGGATGCAGACTTTCAGGCCCTGGGGATTTATCGGCCTTCAATCCCAGCAATTTCCCTAACACAATTTCCTGATTAATAAGGATTTCCTTCAGTTCCTCCTTCTCGCTAGACCCTCGGTCCCCTAGTATTTCCCAAAGGTTATTTGTGTCTTCCTTATTGAAGGCAGAACCAAAGTATTTGTTCAATTGGTCTGCCATTTCTTTGTTCCCCATTATAAATTCACCTGATTCTGACTGTAAGGGACCTACATTTGTCTTCATTAATTTTTTTCTCTTCACATATCTATAGAAGTTTTTGCAGTCAGTTTTTATGTTCCCTGCAAGCTTACTCTCATAGTCTATTTTCCTCCTCCTAATTAAACCCTTCGTCCTCCTCTGCTGAATTCTAAATTTCTCCCAGTCCTCAGGCTTCCTACTTTTTCTGGCCAATTTATATGCCTCTTCCTTGGATTTAACACTATCCCTAATTTCCTTTGTTAGCCACGGTTGAGCCACCTTCCCAGTTTTATTTTTATGCCAGACAGGGATGTACAATTGTTGAAGTTCATCCATGTGATCTTTAAATGTCTGCCATTGTCTATCCACCGTCAACCCTTTAAGTATCATTCGCCAGTCTATCCTAGCCAATTCACGACTCATACCATTGAAGTTACCTTTCTTTAAGTTCAGGACATCTTCAGTAAGCAGCAAGTGGCAACCCCAATGTAAATTTGGATTTGGCAAGTTTGTCTGTCAGGAGACATTTTTTCTTTTTAAACTGGGCCCACCTGGAGCTGGCCATGTATTAGGGTTGCTGTTAACTGTGCTGCATACATGCATCAGGAGCCTGCAGTTGTCGCATTAAAGCAAACTATTCAAGCTTACACTAAATTGCTTAGAGTTAATTCTGCAGGCGGGTTACCAACACTTTTTAAACGCATAAATATGTACATATACAATATACATGTTTAACATTGAGTAAAAAAAAGAGAAAAATATTGCAGGTGCTGGAAACCTGAACTATAAACATACAATGCCAATGTAGCAGTAAAAGAGGAGGTAGTAGTGCCCACTAAGAGGAACAATGGACATGATCTTCACTGCGTGGCAGATACAAGAGAAATGCAAGGAACAGCACCAACCCTTGTACATGGCCTTCTTTGACCTCACAAATGCCTACGACACTGTCAACCATGAGGGATTATGGAGCATCCTCCTCAGATTCGGCGACCCTCAAAAGTCTGTCACCATCCTCCGCCTGCTCCACGATGATATGCAAGTCGTGATCCTGACCACTGGATCCATCACAGACCCATTCCACGTTCGGACCGGGATCAAGCAAGGCTGTGTCATCGCACCAACGCTTTTCTCGACCTTCCTTGATGCAATGCTCCATCTCATCCTCAGCAAGCTCCCCGCTGGAGTGGAGCTAAATTACAGGACAAACGGGAATCTGTTCAACCTCCGCCGTCTTCAGGCCAGACCCAAGGTCGTCCCATCCTCTATCATCGAATTACAGTACGCAGACAATGCTTGCGTCTGCGCACACTTAGAGGCTGAACTCCAAGCCATCGTCAACACCTTCACCGAGGCCTAGAAGAGCATGGACCTTACACTAAACATCTCTAAGACAAAGGTCTTCTACCAATCTGTCCCCGCCACATAACACTGCCCCAGGTTATCAAAAAGCACAAGGCCTTGGACAACATGGACCATTTTCCATACCTCAAGAGCCTACTGTCAACAAGGGCAGACATGGATGACAATGTCCAAAACTACCTTCAGTGTGCCAGTGCAGCATTCGGTCACCTGATGGAGAGTGTTTGAAGACCAGGACCTCAAACCCGGTATCAAGCTCATGGTCTATAGAAGAGTGATGATCCCGCCCACCTATATGGCTCAAGAGACATGGACTATGTACAGCAGGCACCTCAAAACACTGGAGAAGTACCACCAACGTTGCCTCCGTAAGATCCTGCAAATCCATTGGTAGGATAGGCGCACCAATGTCAGTGTTCTTGCTCAGGCCAACATCGAAGCACTGACCACGCTCAATCAGCTCCGCTGGATGGGCCACATCGTCCGCATGCCTGACACGAGACTCTCAAAACAAGCGCTCTACTTGGAGCTCCGACACGGCAAGCAAGACCCAGGTGGGCAGAGGAAACGCTTCAAGGACACCCTCAAAGCCTCCTTCAAAAAGTGCAACATCCCCATCGACAGCTGAGATTCCCTGGCCCAAAGCCGTCCAAAGCGGAGGAAAAGCATCCGAGAAGACGCTGAACACCGAGTCTCTTCGATGAGAGCAAGCTGAAGCCAAGAGTGGAAGGAGCGCGTGGCAACCCAGGTACCCCAACCTCCCGTTCCTCCAACCACTGTCTGCCCCACCTGTGACAGAGACTGTAGGTCCCATATTGGACTCATCAGTCACCTGAGAACTCATTTTTAGTGTGGAAGCAAGCCATCCTCGACTCCGAGGGACTGCCTATGATGATGATGATTAGTGATATTGGATAGGATAAAAAGATAAAGATGGAGGTACTTAAAAGATTGGCAGTGCTCCAAGTAGAAAAAAGTCACCGGTCCGAATGAGAAGCATCCTCGGTTGCAGAGGGACGCAAGGGTTGAAATTGTGGAATCTCTGGCCCCAATCTTTCAGCAGCAGATAAGCTTAGGCAGGGGCAGAAAAATTGGCAAAGTACCAGATGCGTGAGGAAAACATTTTTCACAGAAAGTTAGGATCTGGAATGCACTGCCTGAAAGGGTGGTGGAAGCAGATTCAATAGTAACTTTGAAGGGAATTTTATTTTTCTTTTTTAAAAACAGGGCTATGGGGAAAGAGCAGGGGAGTGGGACTTATTGTGTAGCTCTACCAAAGAGCTGTCTAGGCACGATGGGCCAAATGGCCTCCTTATGTGCTGTATCTATGTAAGATTCTCTGTATGAAAATGCTGGAAACACTCAGCAGTATCGATGGAGAAAGCTAGGGAAAACATTATTGTTGGAAGACCTTTTGCCATCAACATCATTCACACATTTGTTCGAGCTATGGTGCAACATGACATTTGTTGCAACCAAACTAATGGCTGTAAGACAAAAGTCCTCCACCAGTCTGTCCTCGCCGAACAGCACTGCCCCCCAGTCATCAAGATCCACGGCGCGGCCCTGGACACCGTGGACCACTTCCCATATCTCAAGAGCCTCCTATTAACAAGAATAGGCATCGACGACGAGATCCAACACCGCCTCCAGTGCGCCAGTGCAGCCTTCGGCCGCCTGAGGAAAAGAGTGTTTGAAGACCAGGCCCTCAAAACTGCCACCAAGCTCATGGTCGACAGGGCTGTAATAATACCCGCCCTCCTGTATGGTTCAGAGACATGGACCATGTACAGTAGACACCTCAAGTCACTGAAGAAATATCACCAACGATGCCTCCCCAAAATCCTACAAATCCCCTGGAAGGACAGGCGCACCAGCGTTCTTGTCCAGGCCAACATCCCCAGCATTGAAGCACTGACCATACTCGATCAACTCTGCTGGGCAGGCCACATAGTTCGCATGCCCGACACGAGACTCCTAAAGTAAGTGCTCTACGAGGAGCTCCTTCACGGCAAACAAGCCAAAGGCAGAAACATTACAAGGACATCCTCAAAGCCTCCCTGATAAAGTGCGACATCCCCACTGATACTTGAGAGTCCCTGGCCAAAGACCACCCAAAGTGGAGAAAGTGCATCCGGGAGGGCGCTGAGCACCTCGAGTCTCAACGCTGAGAGCGTGCAGAAATCAAGTGCAGGCAGCGGAAAGAGCGTGCGGCAAACCAGTCCCACCCACCCCTTCCCTCAACGACTATCTGTCCCACCTGTGACAGAGTCTGTGGCTCTCATTTGGACAGTTCAGCCACCAAATAACTCACTTCAGGACTGGAAGCAAGTGTTCCTCGATTCCGAGGGACTGTCTATGATGATGATGCTGCTGAATGGCCCCAAAGGGCATTAGCTGCGAGAAGACAGCTCAAGTTTGGGAATTAGTGAAAGGTGTGACTATTTCTGTGACAATGAAACATTAAAGATAAATATTGTAGGTCAGGTAGCATAGAGAGAAAAAAAAAGCGCCATTTCGGGCCTTCCTCAGAACTGGATGATATAACAGATGAACAGCATTTAAAAAGGAACAGAACAAAAGGAGAAGGAGGGAGTGCGCAAGGACCACACATTCAGGAAAATAAATATAAGGACCTGCAAAATGCTTAGGTGAAGAACAGAAGATAATTAAATTGCATGAGACAAAAGGAGGCATAATTAGATAAATCAAAGAAATAAACTCATATACAGGACACAGAGAACATGTGAACAGCTAAAAGAGGTATAGTTAATTAGAACTGGGAAGCATGAAAAACTGGCAAAGCAGAGCAGCCAGAGGAGTCTGTTAGAAGAAAAAAGGTTGACACCAAGGACAAAGAGCACCCTGATGAGGGGCCGGGTGTGCAGTCCCCACCCCAAACCAACCCACTCCGTCCCCCATCCCCAGAATGATAGCACACCCATGCTATGTTGCCAGCACCTATTGCCAGAGAAAAAAATAAATTCTGAAGTTGATAATGTCAATGCTAAGGCCAAAATGCCAAGTAGAAAGATGAGGTGAGATACATATTGACCTCATCATCATCATAGGCAGTCCCTCAGAATCGAGGAAGACTTGCTTCCACTCTTAACATGAGTTCTTAGGTGGCTGTACAGTCCAATACGAGAACCACAGTCTCTGTCACAGGTGGGACAGATAGTCGTTGAGGGAAGGGGTGGATGAGACTGGTTTGCCCAGGACCTAAAGAACAGGTGGTGTATGGAGAAAGCACAGGAGATACAGCAGCTGGCCGACAGCCATGATGTGCGAGGATTCTTCATCGCAGTCAAGGCCACCTATGGTCCAAACACCCAAGGCCCCACCCCACTGCTGGCCAAGAATGGGGAAACACTCACATATTGACCTATACCTATGGTGTCAGCCAGTGGCCCAGAGGGTAGCAATCTTGCCTCTGAGTCAAAAGATTGAGTGTTCAAGTCCTACTCCAGGGACTTGAGCACAAAAATCTCGGCTGACACTCCAGTGCAGTGCTGAGGGAGCACTGCACTGTTGGAGGTGCCATCTTTTGGATGAGATGTTAAACCGAGGCCCTGTCTGCTCTCTCAAGTGGATGTAAAAGATCCCATGGCACTATTTCGAAGAAGAGCAGGGTAGTTATCCCCAGTGTCCTGGCCAATATATTTATCCCTCAATCAACATAACAAAAAACAGATTATCACATTGCTGTTTGTGGGAACTTGCTTGTGCACAAATTGGCTGCTGCGTTTTCTACATTATAACAGTGACTGCACTCCAAAAATATTTCACTGGTTGTAAAGTGCTTTGAGACGTCCGTGGTCGTGAAAGGCACTATATAAATCCAAGTCTTTCTTTCTTTTTTTTACCATCTTGTTTACATTTTACAATCAAAAGTAGGTGGTTGGCACACAATGAATGGAACTAGAATGGGTAAAAGCATGAAATGCATTCTTGAATGCAGTGCTAGACATTTTCAAGAAGGTTGTGAAAATGTTATCTTTGCAGTGATTCACCAAGCTGCACGAAAAAAAACAGTTTTCTATGATTTTTCTGTCAGTCAGAGATCCATGCTCTTTGCTTGACAGCATTTATGAACATACGAAGAATGAGACAGGAAAAGACCGTCTGGTCTATCCAACCTGTCTCACACAATTGTGATACTTGTGTATCTTGTGATACTTGTGTATCATAATATATATACTCTCCTCCCCACACAACCCCACCGCCCCCCCAAAAAAACATTTGATCTCCTGGGAGAGGAGAAAAGTGTATGCCACATTTTTACAATGTTCAAAATCTTTAATAGTATGGAACATCCCATTTAGACAGGAGAGTTCTGAAATAAAGCATTTTCATACAAATATTCTTCAAATATCTTCACTGCTAAAATTCTCCAAATCATGAGGAATAAATACTTTTTTGCATATCAATTTGAACCAATTCCTGAAAACAATAATGTGGTAATTAGGAACACAAGAACAGGAGTAGGCCATTCAGCCCCTCGACCCTGCTCCGCCAGTCAAATAGATCACGGTTAATCTGAACCTCAACTCCATTATCCTGCCTTTGCTTCACATCCCGATATCCTTACCTAACAAATATCTATCTATCTCAGCCTTGCAATCTCTAATTGCCCTAGCATCCATAGCCTTTTGGAGAAGAGATTTCCAGAGTTCTACTACCCTTTGTGTGAATATTGCTTCTGATTTTACTCCTGAATGATCTAGCTCTAATTTTATGATTATTTCCTTGTTTTTGATTCCCCCACCAGAGGAAATAATTTCTCCATATTTACACTATCATTTTAAACACCACAAATTCATTAACTTCATTCATGGCAGATCGGTTCTTGCAATATGGAAACATGTTACTATTTTGCATTACAGAGATTGGATGTTTCTTCAACAGAAATATTTAACTTGTTATTCAGTTGCTTATTTCTTTAGAAAATCAGCGAGCTGAAAAGTAAAATGAAAATTTTCTGAATGCTTCAATAAAAGTATTATGGTTGCAAAACAAGAATCGATGTTTATTTTAAAATTTTTGCACAAAGACTACAAAGTGTATTTTTTCAGCATTGTACTGAAAGCAATAAACCCCTAAAATGATTCAATTTTAAAAAAATAAATCAAAAAATATACATACATACAAAAACTAAAAAGGAACAAGATTTTAAAAATATCTTTAAATGGTGCTCGTTTACAAAATAATTTAAAATGACACTCATCGCTATAATAAAATCTTTAAACCATAATTATTTTAGAAAACAAAATAAAAACTATTTCCATTTGTTGCCAAAATTAGAATTTTAAAATATTCAGTGCATTAATGGAAAAGTGTTCAGTGTGTTAATGAAAAAGTGTATACATGAAAACCCTGTGACTAACCTCCATGGGAAGGTGCTCTGCACGGTCTCCAATTTGACTTGGCTACTGACAGAAAATAGAACTAAATCAAGCCTTTGTGGTGATCGGTGTCTGGCAGATCTGCTGTACTGATCATATATTTAAAGGAGAGTACTTGATGGACACTTTATACACAGTATAACACTGTTCAAGTGACATGTAAATATTGCCATGGTTGAACACATCATAGAATCTTACAGCTACTGCAGGTTGTCATCACGCGTTCGTCTGCAACAACTGCACCCACAACTAGTTTGCCAACCTATAAATTTACAAATCATACAATATTAAGCAACATTTGTTTGTCTACAAATAATTTATAAATTTCTTCGGGCAAAACATTGGCCGTTTCAATGAATAAGCGCATCTTTAGCTCAAATGCTCTTGAAACATTGGTGAAGAGAGAAAATATTTTAAATACATGGGAGAATACAATTTTTCTCCGTAATGAATGATTCGCGATAACGAAATCACAGCGATATGCGACTTTAAAACGTGCAATGTGAGACAACGAAAATTACGGGGTCATTAATCGCGGAAAAAATTGTATTCTCCCGTTTTTCTCTAAAAAGGGAATGACATCACGTCGAATTAACTGAATTTAAAAGGTCACAAGCCCTCCCATATCGCATGATTTATAATCACAGAAATTTAATTCGTAAATGCACCCATGATGATGACGGTTATGAAGCCAGTTTATAAATCAACACAGAAAAGAACAATGCACATTTCCCCATATGATTCGTTGCAAAATTTCTACACCATCAATCGGGTGGATACGGATGCCTACACTGCACCACGCCACAATAAAGAGCGGCCAGCTGTTACAGAGCAGGTTGCAAACCAAAGGAACGGAACAGCATTGAGTGGCAACTGTCGGCTCCGCGTGCTGTCATTGTGGCTCAGGTTGGCTCGCGAGCTGTCAATCATCGTCAGCATTCGCTTCATTCGCGTTATGATTTTAACTCTCACATCACCATGGAGACCCCGTAACGCTCTCGACGAAAAAAACGGTTCCTGCTTGAGGTAATAAAGCGAGCAGCGCGGCCCACACCTTAGTGAGCACCTCCTTTTTCTCCTCTTTCCGTTTCTCGCCTTCCTCTCTGTCTCTGAACTGGATCTCCACTCGCCGCTCTCGCCCCTTGTTCTCTTTCTCTTCTTTCATTCCGTACAGCGCTCCTTCGCTCTCTCTCGCTCGCTCAACCTCTCTCTTCACAACGAAAGCGCCACATCTCGCGAGATCTCCTGCACTCATTCGGTCGCAGCACCGGCCCCGCCCCCTCCCCGTCTTCATTGCTGCCTTTTGATTCGCTGCTTCGCAACACCGTGCTGCCACCACACTGATGGCACAGAGATACTGGGTGAAGGAACAGAGTGTGATGTCGTGCAGCCACTGCTGACAGGTTCCAGCGTGGATCTAACCAGCATGCTGCAAAGTACAACGTACCAGCCTTATTTGAACCTTTATTAATATAAAATACGCTCCGATTGAAAATATATTTTTGTCTGTTCTTTTAATGTTTTCCGTGCAGTCTTTTTACATTTACTGTTCAGAGGGGCCTCATCGTATAGGCAACAGAGCAATGAGAATCGATATGGCGTTAAAAATAAACATCAGCACAAAATGGTCAAATTTAGTAGGTAAAACCAATGTTGAGGGGAGGCCGGGGGTGGGGGGCGGGGGGGGGGGAGGTGAATGAGTACACTTTTACCCAGCACCAAGCTGGAATGGTGCAAAATTTGTGAATGAAACTCATCATAAAAACATAAGAAATAGGAGCAAGAGTAGGCTATTCAACCTGTCCCGCTATTCAATAAGATCAGGGCTGATCTTCTACCTCAACTCCACCTTCCCACACTATCCCCATATCCCTGGGTTCACTTAATATCCAAAAACCTATTGATCTTTGTCTTGAATATACTCAACAACTGAGCAGTTCTGGGGTAGAGAATTCCAAAGATTCACAACCTTTTGAGTTAAGGAATTTCTCCTGATCTCAGTCCTAAATGGCCGGCTCCTTATTCTGAGACTGTGACCCCGATTTCTATACTCCCCAACCAGGGGAAACATCCTCCCAGCATCTACTCTGTCAAGCCCTGTAAGAATGTTATATGTTTCAATGAGATCACCTCTCATTCTTATAAATTCTAGGGAATATAGGCTTAGTTTCCTCAATCTCTCCCCATAGGACAATCCCCTCATTCCAGGAATCACTCTCATGAACCTTCACTGCACTCCCTCGAAGGCAAGTATATCCTTCCTCAAGTAAGGAGACCAAGACTGTATACAGTACTCCAGTATGGTCTCACCTAGACCCTATATAATTGCAATGACTTCTTGGGCTAGAAATTCGGAAACTGGGCGCTAACTTTTGAACTCTTGAACGCTAAATCAAGCGCTAATGACCTCAGTAGGGTGCTACAGGGGTGCTACCAGCAGAGCGATAATCAATTTCAGGTGCAATGCAATCGGGAATGATCTTTCACACTAGCTCCTTCCAGCTCTTACAGGGGAGGATGCATCATTATGCACATCCTCATTATCTGCATTGCTGGCTGTGAAGGCGACCTGCAACCAACTCAATCCACTGATTGTAATGGCTGATCCCACTCCCAGGGAGAGAGCTTGACATTTCACAGATGAGGCATTGGAGGCATTGGTCATGGAAGTGGACCGAAGGAGGGTCTGTTCCCGGACACTGGAAGGAGGCCAATGCCCCAGGTCTTCAGGGCACTGTGGAGGGAAGTGGCCCAGGAGGTCTCGGCCAGTAGTGTGGTCGTCCGCAGTCTGACAAAGTGCCAGAAGACATTCAAGACCTCACTTGGGTAGTCAAGGTGAGAACATGCTTCAACAGGTCCTACATACCAGCATCTGAACCTCAGTCTATACACACTGAAGAAAGCACTCATCCATCAAGTATCTACACCTACTCAAACTCACATTCACATCTCATGCTTTGCTTACAATTTCAGCTATTCAACTGTGGCGCGCATATCTCCCAGACACATAGCTGGACTCTGACTCAAACAAAATAATTTTCATGCAGACCATTTCATGGCCCACAATTAGAGGGAGCAGCAGAGATCAGGCAGGGGTAATGCGCAGCTACTGCAGCTTTCAGACCTTGAGGAGCGAGTGCTGCGACTCATTGGGTAGTAGGTGGTGGGCGCCGTGGCCGTCGGTGATGTCGAACCCATTGGGGCAAAATGGTATGCTCAGCTCCTCTCCTCTCATCCCACTTCCCCCTCACACCAGAAGCCTTTCTCACTTTCCAGCTCCTGATAATGTCTGCACTCCTTGCTCCATTCCTGTCCCCCTGCCCTCACCTTAATGCAAGTCTTGTGCCTTTATGCTTTCAGATAATCAGCAACCAAATTAGCCTGTACTTGAGCCTCCTACTGAGAGTGAGGAAGGAGAAGAGGAGGAGGGGCTTTGCACTGCGTCAGTGCACATCTCACCTGCAGGCACCACCTTAGATACTGGCACTACATGATCTTCAGAGGCAAGTTTAGTAGAGAGCGTAGTGCCAGTATCTGAGGAAGTGTCTGTGGGTGAGAGATGCAGGTTTCAGCAAGGCCAAGAGGAAAGGGTAGCTCGGGAGCCAACATCCTCGGAGGGCAAGTTCACAAGTGAGTTCTGCTGCACAGGACTTAGATGAGGACCTTGATGGGGAGGCGTTCACAAGAAGGGTGATGGCCATGCGCTCTGAGATGATAGGTGCAATGGCAATGGTGCCTGAGAGCCTCTTGGCAATGGTAAGGAGCATGGAGGAGTCCTCCTTCAGCATTGCACAGAGCGCTGCGCACACCATGGAGCCTATCATTTCCACTCTGCAGAGGATGGTGGACTCCCAGAGAGACTGTGCAGATCCAGACCTCATGACTTGTGTCATGGCCGGTGTGGCAGCTTCCATTGCAGCACAGGTGGAAGCGATGCAATGTCTTAGTGCTGTAATGTAGACAATGGTTGGTGACATTGAGGCTCAGACAGCTCTCATGCAGTTTCAGCTGGATGCCACACAATGTCTTAGTGCTGTCATGCAGTCAATGGTTGTTGGCACTGAGTTTCAAACTGATCTAAGCAGACTCAGTCGGAAGACACGCAAGCTCTGACTGCTGTTGTCGTCGCTTGGTCCACCACAATCCACCGGGATTTCACGGTGTCACAGAAGGCCACCAATCTGTGCTCCAGCAGATTGGTGGGGATGCTGAGGTACTGCCCCGGGGGAGTGGCAGTGGGTCAGTGGGTCAGGAACCTGCTGTCCTCTCTCAGGATGACAGCATTCCTGATCCCACCACTGCCACTCTGCCATTACATTTGTTGCTGCCTTTCACCCAGCCAGCCCAGAATGTCGCCGCCCAGCCAGCCAGTGTACAGACC
Source organism: Pristiophorus japonicus (assembly GCF_044704955.1). Classification (NCBI taxonomy): domain Eukaryota; kingdom Metazoa; phylum Chordata; class Chondrichthyes; family Pristiophoridae; genus Pristiophorus; species Pristiophorus japonicus. The sequence continues at coordinate 141,897,836 of NC_091986.1, forward strand.
CAGAGCTGGTCAAGGGCATCCTGAAAGGCCATCTGTAATCTCTGGCATCGACACTCAGCAGCCTTCCACCAGCCCTGCTGCAGTCACTGGGGAAACACTACGTAGGAGCAGTAGATTAGGAAAAGGTGCTGTTAAGAGGGTTTGCACGGGCAATTAGTTAATATTGTTGATGGATACATGTGGTTACTGAATTTGGATAAATTTATTATTGGAATGTTGCAGATTTGGGGTGTGGTATGGAATGAGAAATTGATGAAATGATGGGGATATGCTGAGCAACCGGGAAGTGGCCTCGAATTCATTGGAGCCGATGAGACGGTCATAGACCGCCCTTCCACATGGCCGATTGAGAGGCAGCCTCCTCCGTTGCTGCTGTTTGTGCTCCTCATCTTCCTCTTCTTCCTCCTAAGGTGGTGCGGCTATGTCTGCTGGCAGAGGCTGCGCCCTCATGATAGCCAAGTTGTGCAGCATGCAGCAGACAACGAAAAGGGACACCTGCTCAGCTGAGTACTGGAGGGCTCCTCCAGAGCGGTCAAGGCAGAGGAAGCATTGCTTGAGCACTGCAAAAGTCTGCCTGATGATGTTCCTGGTGGCAGCATGGCTCTCATTATATGAGTGCTAGGCAGAGTGTTGGGGTGGCGGAGGGTAGTCATGAGCCAGATGGAGAGCGGATAGCCCTTGTCTCCCAGCAGTTTGATGTGGTGGTTGGAAGAGAGCTGGCATAGGATGACGGCATTATGGTTGCTGCCAGGATAGCAAGCATTGACGGTGAGGATTTGCTGTGTGTGGTCGCATACCAACTGCACATTAAGTGAGTGGTAGCCTTTGCGGTTACGGAATCCCTCAGGATTGTTATGCGGTGCCCGCAAAGCGACGTGGGTGCAGTCAATAGTATGGCCGTCGACGCTCTGTGGAGGGGACGCCATTTTGGAAATTGGCATATCTCAGGTTTGGAGTGGTGTCCGCGGCCGCTCCGGCCATTTCCCCGCCACGCGTGCGCACACCAACCCCTTTCCGACTGGCAAAATTGTAATTTTCAAAATTGTCCCATGGGAGCGGCCCCACCGCAGGTTGGTGCCCCCGACAGTTTTTGCTGCCAGTACACTCTCTGTGCCACGGCGGCACGGCTGCCCTTAAACGGGAGGGTGCACTGTTGCAGCCGCCATGTTAATTTGTTTTGTCGGCCGACTGCTAGCTCGGGCCGACAATTATAGCCACGGGTTCGGCAGGACCACCCCAACAGGCAGGACCACCCCAACAGGCAGCCTGCTGGCCTGGCTGAAATCTTTCCTGGTGGCTCAGGGTTTGCCACAAAAGTGGCTGCAGAGTTCTAAGAGGCCCTCCTCTTTAACTGAAGGCGAGAGACGGTGTGATGCACCAGCGTGATGACAGAATCAGCGCGGCGCTGATGACTGTCAGCCTCCACTACTCTGCCCCGCCCTCACTGCCGCCCCCATGATGAGGCCACTTCCGCCCTGCTCGAAAAAAATACCCGAAGAGCTGAATTTCGATGGCTAGGCCGCCCAAGTCCTTAGGGCGGCCAGAACACATCGAAACCAGTAGGTATGCCTCGGTTCCGGCGGTGGCCAATTTCAGCCGCTTATACTCCAATCCTTTTGTAATAAAGGCTAACATACCATTTGTGTAATGTCCTTACTCTACAGCATGAAACCACATGAGGCACATTCTGGGGACAAGGTCACTCTGTGACCTGCTCTCTTTATTTACAGGACTCCAAAGACAATGACCCTGCGAGGGACCTCCCTTTTTATACCTGTGTGATCAAGTAAGGAGTGTCTCCCACAAGTTCACCCCTTGTGGTCAAGGTGTGCATCAAGGTTGAGTGTATACAGTAATATAGTGGTGTTACATTGTGGTTACATACATGACATCACCTTCGCCCCGCCCCCCCCCAAAGTCTTATTGGGATCATAGGTTTAGTCTTTCAGGTGATCTATGCTCCCTCGTGGAGCGCCGCAGTTGGGGCTCTGGTTGTTGGACACTGACGTGAGTATCTGTCACCTGTGGTGATTCCGGGCTGACCGCAGGGATTGTGCATTCTTCTGATTGCTCTTGTTGCTCGTTCACTGGCAGTGTTGTGAAATCCATCTCATGGTCTTCTTCAGGTTCCTCCGTGTCCATGCTGAAACTTTTTTTTACTTGGTCCAGATGCTTACGGCATATCTGACCATTGTTGAGTTTTACCATGATGACCCTATTCCCCTCTTTGTCAATTACAGTGCCCTCAAGCCATTTGGGCCCCGTGGCGTGATTGAGGATGAATACAGGATTATTTATTTCTATACATCTCCCTCTTGAATTACAGTCATGGTACTCGTTTTGTGACTTGTGCTTGCCAGCAACTATGTCGGTCAGGACTGGGTGAATGAGGGACAATCGAGTTTTGAGCGTCCATTTCATGAGTAGCTCTGCGGGCGGGACCCCCTTGAGCGAGTGCCAGCGGGAGGCGTGACAGGCGGCATTGTAGGGAGGGTCCTTGGATCCTGAGCAACCCTTGCTTAATGATTTGGACCGCACGTTACACCTGGTCATTGGAGGCCGGCTTGAACGGCGCAGTCCTGATGTGGTTGATGTCATTACCCGACATAAACTCTTGGAATTCGTAGCTTGTGAAACATGGGCCGTTATCACTAACCAGGATGTACGTCATGTAGTGTCTCTGCACCTTGTTACAAACTCACACAAGGCATGTATGTATCAGACACGGTCACTCTGTGACCTTCACTTTATTCCCAGGACCAAGGAGTGCTGACCCTGGGTGGAAACTCCCCTTTTATACCTGGAAACCCAGGTGAGGAATGTCTCCCGCAAGCTCACCCCCTGTGCTCAGGGTGTGCATTTCAAGGGTACAAGTACAGTGTGCATGAGTTACAGTTACATAACTATTGTCATTGCAAGATGGTGAAATACATGACATCACCTCCCCCCTTGAGTCTTTTAGTTTCAGAGGTTCAGTTTATCGGGTGGTCGATGCTCTCTCGTGGAGCGCCGCAGTTGTGGCTCTGGTGGCTGAGCCTCAGCACGCGTCTCTGTCACTTGAGGTGATTCTGGCCTGTCCGGGCTGACCGCAGGGACTGTGCATGCTGAGGGCTGTCTTTGTTGCTCGTACGCTGGCAATGGTGTGGGTGCTATCTCATCATGCTCTTCTTCCGGTTCCTCCGTGTCTATGCTGAACCTTGTCTTTACTTGGTCCAAGTGTTTGCGGCATATCTGCTCATTGTTTAATCTGACCACCATGACCCTGTTTCCTTCTTTGCCAATTACGGTGCCCTCAAGCCATTTGGGTCCCAAAGCATGGTTAAGAACAAATACCGGGTCATCTATTTCTATACACCTCCCCCTTGAGCCTCGATCATGGAGCTCGGTTTGGGACTGGCGCTTGCCCTCAACAATGTATGCCAGGTCTGGGTGAATGAGGGACAGCCGCGTCTTGAGCGTGCGTTTCATGAGGAGTTCCGCTGGTGGGACTCCCGTGAGCGAGTGCGGTCAGGACCTGTAGGCCAGCAGGAGGCGCAATATGCGGTACTGAAGGGAGGGTCCTTGGATGCGTAGCATGCCCTGCTTTATGACTTGGACCGCCTGTTCCACCTGGCCATTGGAAGCCGGCTTCAACGTGCTTGTTCCCATTGCCCGAATAAACTCCTGGAATTCATGGCTGGTAAAACACGGGCCATTGTCGCTGACCAGGATGTCCGGCAAGCCGAGGGTCGCACAAACCGTACGCAGACTCTCCCCTGTGATGGATGTCGTGCACGAGTTCAATATGATGCACTCGATCCACTTCGAGTATGGATCGACTATGATCAGGAACATTTTCCCCACGAACGGGCCCGCATAGTCTACGTGAATAGATGACCATGGCCTGGTGGGCCAGGGCCACGGGCTAAGTGGAGCCTCCCTGGGGGCATTGCCCAACTGGGCACACATCGTGCACCTGCGAACCCAGTGTTCCAGGTCTGAGTCAATCCCCGGCCACCATACATGTGACCGGGCAATGGCCTTCATTAACACGATGCTGTGGAGTTCCCTGATGAATGCTTCCCTTCCTTTCTGGGGCATGACTACCTGGCTGCCCCATAACAGGCAGTCGGCTTGGATGGAGAGTTCATCCATCCGTCTCTGAAACGGCCTGACTTCCTCGGGGCACGCCCTGTGTGCGGGCGCCCAATTCCCAGTCAGGACACATTTCTTTATCATGGATAGGAGGGGGTCCCCATTGGTCCAGAGTTTGATCTGTCGGGCTGTGATGGGGGAAGCCCGCAGTGTCAAAAGCCTCAACTGCCATGACCATCTCGGCGCTCTGCTCCGACGCCCCCTCGGTGGTGGCCAGTGGGAGCCTGCTGAGTGCGTCAGCGCAATTTTCGGTGCTTGGCTCGTGCAGTATGGTGTCGTCATACGCAGCCAGCGTGAGGGCCCATCGCTGTATGCGAGCTGATGCATTAGCATTGACAGCCTTGCTGTCGGACAACAGGGATGTTAACGGCTTGTGGTCCGTCTCTAGCTCGAACTATCTACCGAAAAGGCCAAGTGCGTGTTTTTGGCCCCAGAGGTCGAGTTCCTGGGCAGGAGGGTTGCCGCAGATGGGATCCGGCCCACTGAATCAAAAACTGAGGCGATTCGCCGGCGCCCAGGCCCGGCAACACATCTGAGTTGCGATCATCCCTGGGACTTTTGAACTATTTTGGGAACTTTCTGCCGAACTTAAGCACATTGTTGGAGCTGTTACACATGCTCCTCCGTAAAGGTTGTGAATGGTTTTGGGGGGATTGTCAAGAACGGGCTTTCAATAAGGCGAGGAACCTGCTGTGTTCCAACTGTTGACTTTGTATGACCCCTGTAAAAAACTGGTTTTAACATGCGATGCGTCATCCTACGGGGTTGGGTGTGTATTGCAGCAGGGTAGCGATGACGGCCGACTCCAACCGGTGGCTTACACCTCCAGGTCGCTCTCCCAGGCAGAGCGTGGATACGGCATGGTCGAGAAGGAGGCACTCGCGTGTGTGGACGGTGTGAAAAAGATGCAATCGTCGTAGCACCTCCTCCAGGTTGTGAAGGTGTGCCTCGGTGTCTCGACCCGTTATAAGGATGTCGTCTTGGAATACAACCGTTCCAGGGATGGACTTGAGCAAGCTTTCCATGTTTCGCTGAAAGATAGCCGCTGCCGAACGACTGCCAAACGGGCACCTGTTGTAGACAAATAATCCTTTGTGCGTCGTGATGGTGGTCAGAAGCTTGGAATCTTCCGCCAGTTCCTGAGTCACGTAGGCCGAAGTGAGGTCCAGCTTCGTGACCTGCCAGCGTGGCAAAGAGGTCCTCCGCTCTCAGAAGCGGGTATTGGTCTTGCAGCGACACTCGGTTGATGGTGGCTTTGTAGTCGCCACAAATCCTAACCGAGCCATCTGCTTTGAGGACGGGAACGATGGGACTTGCCCAGTCGCTGAATTCAACGGCCGAAATTATGCCCTCTCTGAGCAGCCTGTCCAGTTCACTTTCAATTTTCTCACGCATCATGTACGGCACCTCTCTGGCTTTGTGGTGCACTGGTCTGGCGTCCGGAGTGATGCGTATCACTACTTTAGTGCCCTTGAACGTTCCGACACCAGGTTGAAAGAGTGACTCGAATTTTTGCAATATCTGCGAGCATGAACTTTGCTCCACGGATGAAATGGCGTGCACATCCCCCATTTCCAATTCATCTCAGCTAGCCAACTCCTCCCCAAAATCATGGGGCCACTTCCCGGAACAATCCAGAGTGGCAGCCGGTTCTGTAATCCATTATGCATTACCACCAAGTTTGCACTGCCCAGCACAGGGATGATCTCGTTGGTGTACGTACGTAGCTGCGTCTCAATGCGTTCCAGTTTGGGCCTGCTAGCTCTGTGTGGCCATAATCTCTTAAATTGTTGGGCGCTCATGAGTGACTGGCTAGCTCCCGTATCCAGCTCCCATGTGCCATTCAGTAAGACTTTCATCATCATGGGTGGCGTTTTAGTGTATGAGCTGTGGCCGTCAGCCACATGAACTCTCTGAACTTCAGCATCCATGGTTGTTCCCCAGGCCTCATGCTGCATTACAGACCCCTCATCTGGTTTCTCTGTCTCGCAGACTAGCCTCGCTACTGCCTTTTTGCACATCCTGGCCAAGTGTCCACTGACATTACAAATCCTACAGGTATAAAGCTGGAACCTGTCCGGCAAGCCGAGGGTCGCAAAAACCGTACGCAGACTCTCCCCTGTGATGGATGTCGTGCACGAGTTCAATATGATGCACTCGATCCACTTCGAATATGGATTGACTATGATCAGGAACATTTTCCCCATGAACGGGCCCGCATAGTCTACATGAATAGATGACCATGGCCTGGTGGGCCAGGGCCACGGGCTGAGTGGAACCTCCCTGGGTGCATTGCCCAGCTGGGCACACGTCGTGCACCTGCGAACCCAGTGTTCCAGGTCTGAGTCAATCCCCGGCCACCATACATGTGACCGGGCAATGGCCTTCATTAACACGATGCCAGGGTGCTCGCTGTGGAGTTCCCTGATGAACGCTTAGCTTCCTTTCTGGGGCATGACTACCTGGCTGCCCCATAACAGGCAGTCGGCTTGGATGGAGAGTTCATCCATCTGTCTCTGAAACGGCCTGACTTCCTCGGGGCACGCCCTGTGTGCGGGCGCCTAATTCCCAGTCAGGACACATTTCTTTATCATGGATAGGAGGGGGTCCCCATTGGTCCAGAGTTTGATCTGTCGGGCTGTGATGGGGGAGCCCGCAGTGTCAAAAGCCTCAACTGCCATGACCATCTCGGCGCTCTGCTCCGACGCCCCCTCGGTGGTGGCCAGTGGGAGCCTGCTGAGTGCGTCAGCGCAATTTTCGGTGCTTGGCTGGTGCCGTATGGTGTCGTCATACGCAGCCAGCGTGAGGGCCCATCGCTGAATGCGAGCTGACGCGTTAGCGTTGACAGCCTTGCTGTCAGACAACAGGGATGTTAACGGCTTGTGGTCCATCTCTAGCTCGAACTATCTACCAAAAAGGTACTGGTGCTTCTTGACCATCCCATATCCCCGTTCTGCTTGAGAGAGCGACCTGGAGGCATAAGCCACAGGTTGTAGTTGACCCTCAGCATTATCCTGCTGCAACACACATCCAACCCTATTGGACGATGCATCACATGTCAGGACCAACTTTTTTCAGGGGTCGTACAGGGTCAACAACTTGTTTGAACAAAGTGAGTTTCGCGCCCGATTAAAAGCATGTTCCTGACAGTCCCCCCAAAGCCAATCGCAACCCTTACGCAGGGGCCCTGGGTGTGCCTCGGTGCATCCCACTGGAATCGGACTGTGAGAAACCATGGAATGTCCCAACACTCGTACCACTCAGGAAAGGGCCTGGCACCTCAATGGGTGGCACCTGTACCTCTTCCAGAGTGAGTACAACAGTGGGGGCTTCATCCATCACCTCCCCCTCCCCCTCACCCCCAGGCTCTTGGCCTGGAAGGTAGGATTGGAAGATGTGCTCCTCTTCAGGCTCGTCAGCGTCTGAATCTTCTTCTGCATCGGATTCAGCCTTATCAGGGTTGGCCTCAAGTTCTGCAAAATATAACAGAACAGACAAATGGTTAGCAGCAGAGGAGGGGGCAGGGTGGTGAGTAGGTGCACACAGCACAGTAAGGACCACGATGAATGATAGCATATTGCATCAACCGAAGCGTAGCTGACAGAGACATCGCCATGAACTGAACCATGGCTAGCCTGCGCAGTACTTAACATTTAGCAAAGCCAGACTGTGGAGTTTGTAGGACTTAGCCTCACTCTCGAGTGTGGGCCCAGCTTGTGCAGTAGTGGTTGCTTTTCTCCAGGCAGGGCCCATCAAAGCAGCGATCCTGTCTTCCAAGGACCTGTATTCACTGGAGTTTAGAAGAATGAGGGGGGACCTCATAGAAACATATAAAATTCTGACGGGATTGGACAGGTTAGATGCAGGAAGAATGTTCCCGATGTTGGGGAAGTCCAGAACCAGGAGTCACAGTCTAAGGATAAGGGGTAAGTCATTTAGGACTGAGATGAGGAGAAACTTCTTCATTCAGAGAGTTGTTAACCTGTGGAATTCTCTTCCGCAGGGAGTTGTTGATGCTGTTCGTTAGATATATTCAAGAGGGAGTTGGATATGGCCCTTATGGCTAAAGGGATCATATGTTTCTATGTCAGTGGGTGCAGATTTGCTGGGCCTCCTCTTGTTCAAGTTCTTTCCCTTTTGTTGTGTGCCAGCTTCCTCTGTAAAGATGAAAATATAACTTTTTAGAGAGAGTGTCTTTCTGATGGGTGGGATATATACAGATGGTCACATTTACAATTGCAATTCCATTGAATAAATGAAAATATTACTGACACTAACTACTTGACCAAGGTCCTGCCACTTCTTTTTGCACTGGCCTCCAGACCTCGGGGTGGTCACCATTGCATAGTAATCTTCTGCAAGTTGGTTCCAGCGTTTCTTCATTTCTTTTGGTGAAACTTTTAAATGACTTCTGCTGATGTCCAGCTCGTGCCATCTGGCCTCAATTACAGTAACTAGTGCCTCCACTTCATCCTGTAAGAAATTCTTGGTCCTTGAGCTGCATTGCATCTTGTACTGCAGCTCCGATTTTTCCAATGAGAATTAAAGTTCTCACACACAACTGTCTCTTTAAAAATGGCCGAATGCCGACTGGGAGCTGTATTGGGCAAGCGCGTCCACAGCAGTCAGATCAAAAACGTCCTTTTTTTCCCCGCGCATGCGCAGGAGGGGAAGCATCATTTTTTTGGCGCAGACATTAGGCTCCAACGCCCCCACCCCCGGCTGCGCAATGCCAATTTCAAAAAATAGAATGGGGAAACTTGCTTATTTTTTTTTTTGGAGTCGTCAGGGCCAAAAAAAAAATGGCCGTAACTCTCGCAATATGCCAAAAAATGGCATTGGGAAAAACTGAGCCCAATAATTAACAGTAATGAAGCAAATAAAGGCACTAAAGAGTGACAAATACCCTGGATCAGGTGGTTTCCATCCCAGGGCTTTTAAAGAAGTAGGTGAGAACATTGCAGATACTCTAACTTTAATCTTCCAAAGTTCTCTCGATTCAGGAACTGCTCCTTAGATTTGAAAATTGCACTTAACACCGGGAAAAAATAATACCACCCGCCCATTTTTTTGGGGCGGAATCATCAGAATCAACGCCAATAATATCGGCCAGCATTAGTTTCTGCATGGAATTAACACCGAGATTCAAAAATACCACCCGCCCATTTTTTTTGTCGTAAAGAGCACATTGGGCAAAACTAACATCCAGGAAATCGCACACCGTCACTTTCACCACCTCGCACACATATCGCCCACAATATCGCTCGCCCAAAAAAACACCCGGAAAAAGTGGAACTGTTCTGAACGAACGGTAGCAGTGTGGCTGCCATTTTAAAAATTGCAAGTCACTACATTCAAAAAGGCTGCTTCAACTTCAGGGAGTTTGGATTGACTCTGGAGTTCTTCTCAGGTGAAGTGACCATCTCAACAGACATATTTTCAGACTCTGGACTATTGGGAGTTTACTGTAGATGTATTTTAGTGAGGAAATTATATCTTCTGATCAATTGCTACTATACTTTTATTGCAATGGGGCCAGCCATTTCCCAGCCTGCATCGATTAATATGCAGATGCTACAGAGTGCAGATGGCTCAATGTGTGATGCACATCATTATTGTTATACTCATAATAAATGGTCAGAGCGAGTACTGTGTTTAATGAGCAAGTGAGACCTTAGCTCCTTTATTGTAGTTCCACAGTGCAGGTAGCTCGTGGGTGGCCTGCTTATATACTGTACTCCCAAGGGATGCTGGGATCCCTTGGGACTCCAACAGGTAGGCCTTCTGGTGGACAGCTGTGGTGCAGGTTACAAGGTTACAAGCGGTTAAATACAAAACATCACTCTCCCGTGAAGTCAACAATACACTTATTTACAAGGTGAGACGATCTGGGGCTTTTCGCTCCCTTGTCGATCGTCTCGATACAAATGTTGGTGTAGTTGGGTTGGTCAGTTCTTTATTGGGCTGTTGGGCAGCCGGGCTGAGTTCTGTTTCGTGGTCAGCTGTGATGTCATTTGCCACTTGTGTGTGTTGGAAGGTCAAAGTTGGTGGTGTCCTCTTCAGCTTGTGCATAGCTGTTGGTGAACCGCAGTTTAATTTGGTCCAAGTGTTTTCTATGCATTTGTCCATTGGTCAGTTTCACCTGAAACACTCTACTCCCCTCTTTGGCTGTGACCGTGCCAGCGACCATGTCCATAATTGAGCACAAATACAGGATCATTGATCTCAATATTGCGTGACAAGTTTGCGCGGTCATGGTACACACTCTGTTGATGTGCTTGTCCTCCACGTGATTATGTAGATCAGAGAGAGCCTTGTTTTAAGTGCCCTTTTCATGAGCAGCTCAGCTGGAGGAATCCCAGTGAATGAGTGGGGTCTGGTGCGGTAGCTGAGCAGTACTCGGGACAATCGGGTCTGCAGGGAACCTTCCGACACACGTTCCAAGCTTTGCTTGATTGTCTGAATTGCCCGTTCTGCCTGGCCGTTGGATGCGGGCTTGAACGGCGTAGATGTGACATGTTTGATCCCGTTGCGGGTCATGAACTCTTTGAATTCGGCACTTGTGAAGCACGGCCCATTGTCGCTGACTAGGACATCGAGCAGGCCGTGCGTGGCAAACATAGCTCTTAGACTTTCAATGGTGGCCGTGGACGTGCTTCCAGACATTATTGCACATTCAATCCATTTTGAGTAAGCATCCACGACAGCCAAAAACATTTTGCGTAGGAATGGGCTGCATAGTCTACCTGGTTTGGATGGCCAGGCCCATAAACTTAGCGGTGCCTCTCTGGGTGCATTGCTCAACCGAGAGCAAGCGGTGCACTGGCATACACAAGTCTCTAAATCTGAGTCGATGCCTGGTCACCACACGTGGGATCCGGCTATGGCTTTTATCATCACGATGCCTGGGTGGGTACTGTGTAGTTCTGCAATAAATGTGTCTCTGCCTTTCTTGGGTAATACCACACGATTGCCCCACAAGAGACAGTCCGCCTGCAGGGACAACTCATCTTTGCATATGTGGAATGGCTTAATCGCTTCCTGCATCTCCACTGGGACATTAGACCAGCTCCCATGGAGGACACAGCTTTTTAAACCAGGGACAGTAAAGGATCCTGGCTGGTCCAGATCCTAATCTGGCTGGTTGTAACAGGGGATTTCTCATTCTCAAATGCCGCCATGACCATTAGCAAGTCTGCTGGCTGTGCCGTTTCCACCCCTGTGGTGGGCAATGGTAATCGACTGAGAGTATTTGCGCAGTTCTCTGGGCCCGGTCTGTGGCGAATTACATAGTTGTATGCTGACAGTGTGAGCGCCCATCTTTGGATGCGGGCAGAGGCATTAGTATTGATAGCTTTGCTTTCTGAGAATAGCAATATGAGCAGCTTGTGGTCTGTTTCAAGCTCAAACTTGAGACCAAACAAGTATTGGTGCATTTTTTTTTTACCCTGTAAACACATGCCAAAGCCTCTTTTTCAACCATGCTGTCGGCCCTTTCGGCCTTGGACAAACTCCTGGATGCATACGCAACTGGTTGCAATATTCCCGAATCATTAGCCTGTTGCAACACACACCCAACCCCGTATGACGACGCATCGCAAGCTAACACTAGTCGTTTACATGGGTTATACTGGACAAGCAGTTTGTTAGAACACAGTAAATTTCTGGCTTTCTTAAAGGCAGCCTCTTGTGAATTTCCCCCAACCCAGTCGTCGCCCTTGCGCAGTAGAGCACGTGGGGGTTCTAGCAGGGTACTTAACCCAGGTAGGAAATTACCGAAATAGTTAAGGAGTCCCAGGAACGACCGCAGCTCCGTCACATTCCGTGGTCGTAGTGCGTTCTTGATGGCCTCCGTCTTGGTGGTGGGTCTGATGCCATCTGCTGTGATTCTTCTTCCAAAGAATTCGACGTCCTGTGCCAGGAAAACACACCAAGCGTTTCAACCTGAGCTCCACACAATCCAATCGACTAAAAACCTCCTCCAGGTTCTTCAAGTGCTCCATGGTGTCCCGACCTGTAACCAATATGTCGTCCTGGAAGACCGCTGTACAAGGAACCGACTTTAGCAGGCTTTCCAAGTTTCGCTGGAAGATCGCTGCAGCCGACCGAATCCAGAACGGACACCGGTTGTACATAAATAGACCTTTGTGCGTGTTGATGCAGGTGAGGCATTTTGAAGACTCCTCCAGCTCCTGCGTCATGTAGGCCAAGGTCAGGTCCAGCTTTGTGAATGTCTTCCCTCCAGCTAGGGTCGCAAATAGGTCGTCTGCCTTGGGTAGCGGGTACTGGTCCTGCAGCAAAAAACGGTTCATTGTTACTTTATAGTCACTGCAAATTCTAACTGTACCGTTCCCCCTTGGGTATCGGAACAAGTGGACTGGCCCAGTCGTTGAATTCCACCGGTGCGATGATGCAGTCACGTTGCAGCCTCTCCAGCTCGATTTTCACTTTTTCACGCATCATGTATGGTACCGTCCGAACCTTGTGGTGGATGGGTCACGTACTGGGAACCAAATAGATCTGCACTTTCGCCCCCTGGAAACTTCCAATGCCTGGCTCGAATAACGATGGGAACTTGCTTAGAACCTGGGTGCATGCAGTGTCACCGACTGGCGAGAGCGCTCGGATGTCATCCCAGTTCCAGCAGATTTTCCCCAGCCAGCTTCTACCAAATAATGTGGGGCCATCCCCTGGCACAATCCACAGCGGGAGTTCGTGTACTACTCCATCAGAGGAGACTTTGATTTCAGCACTGCCAATTACCGGGATTAGTTCCTTTGTATAAGTCCTTAGCTTCGTGTGAATGGGGCTGAGCTTGGGCCTGTGTGCCTTCTTCCCCCACAGCCTGTCAAAAGTCATTTTACTCATTATGGATCGGCTTGCCCCCATGTCCAGCTCCATCGACACTGGAATACTGTTCAGTTCACCTTTCAACATTATTGGTGGGCATTTCGTCGTGAATGTGTGTACCCCATACACTTCTGCCTCTTCCGTACAAGTTTACAATTCCGTTTGATCCACTGCAGACCGATTTTCCTCTGCAACGTGGTGGTATGCAGGGTTTGCAGCTCACCTGCACATTCGTTGGAGGTGTCCCATTATTCTGCAGCCATTGCATGGATAGTGCTTAAAGTGGCATTGGTGGGACCGATGATCACCCCCGCAGCGCCAACAGGTGGATGTCGTTCACCAAGTTGGACCTAACCTCCGCCTACATGACACAGGAGCTGGTTGAATCTTCGAAAAGATTGACGTGCATCAACACGCACAAAGGACTGTTGAGATACCACAGGTGCCCTTTTGGGATTCGCTCGGCTTTTGCCATCTTCCAGAGGAACATGGAGAGTCTGCTGAAATCGGTTCCGCGCACAGTTGTATCTCAAGACAACATTCTGATCACCAGTCATGACACCACCAAACACCTACACAGCCTGGAAGAGATTCTAAGTCGACTAGACAGAGTGGGGCTCAAGCTAAAATGCTCCAAGTGTGTTTTCCTGGTGCCAGAGGTCGAATTTTTGGGGAGAAAGTTTGCGGCAGACAGGATCAGACCCACGGACTTAAAGACAACAACGCACCCAGACCACAGAATGTGACAGAGCTGCATTTGTTCCTGGAACTCCAACTATTTTGCCAAATTTCTACCAAGGTTAAGCACTTTGCTTGAACCATTAGACATGTTGCTACGCAAGGGTAATGATTGGTTTGGGGTTGAGAAGGCCAGAAACCTACTTTGTTCTAATAAGTTACTTGTACTGAATGACCCGTGTAAACGACTAATGCTAGCTCGTGATGCATCTTCGTTCGGGGTCGGCTGTGTGTTACAGCAAACCAATGTATTGAGTAAACTTCAACTGATTGCATACGCGTCTAGAAGTCTGTCTAAGGCTGAAAGAGCCTATAGTATGGTCGAGAAAGAGGCGTTAGCACGTGTACATGGGGTTAAGAAAATGCACCAATACCTATTTGGACTTCAGTTTGAGCTTAAAACCGACCCCAAACCGCTCATTTCGCTGTTTTCAGAAAGCAAAGGCATAAACACCAATGCTTCATCCCACATCCAAAGAGGGGCACTAACATTGTCTGCCTATGATGATGTTATCCGCCACAGACCAGGCACAGAGAACTGTGCCCTCAGTTGGCTACCATTGCCCACTACCTGGGTGGAAATGGTGCAGCCCGCAGACTTGTTTCTGGTTATGGATGCTTTTGAGAGCGAGGGGTCACCAGTCACTGCTCACCAGATCAGGACCTGGACTAGCCAGGATCCTGTGCTATCACTTGTAAAATGTTGTGTCCTTAATGGGAGCTGGTCGGCTGTTCCTGGGGAAATGCAAGATGAAATTAAGCCGTTTCACCGACGTAAAGGTGAAATGTCCATCCAGTCGGATTGTCTCTAATGGGGTAATCATGTGGTTTTGCCAAAAAAAGGCAGGGAAACGTTTATACGCGACCCGCACAATACCCACCCACGCATAGTCATGATGAAGGCTATAGCCAGGTCGCATGTTTGGTTGCCCGGCATTGACTCGGACTTAGAGTCATGCGTACACCAATGCAACATGTGCTCACAACTGATCAATGCACCAAGGGAGGCTCCATTGAGTCTGTGGTCATGGACCTCCAAACCGTGGTCCAGGATCCACGTAGATTTTGCTGGCCCCTTTCTCAGAAAGATGTTTTTAGTTGTAGTGGACGCTTACTCTAAATGGATTGAATGCGTAATCATGTCATCCAGCACATCCACTACCACCATTAAAAGCCTCCGGGCTATGTTTGCCACCCATGGCTTGCCTGATGTCCTTGTCAGTGACAATGGGCCGTGTTTCACCAGATCGGAATTCAACGAGTTTATGATCTGCAATGGCATCAAGCATGTCAGGTCTGCCCCGTTTAAGCCCACATCCAATGGTCAAGCGGAACGGGCAGTCCAAACTATCAAGCAGAGCTTGCAACTCGTGACGGAAGACTCCTTGCAGATCCACTTATCTCGGGTTCTGCTCAGCTATCGGACATGACCCCACTCGCTCACTGGGATTCCCCCTGCAGAATTGTCAATGAAGAGAGCACTCAAAACCAGGCTCTCCCGAGTCCACCCAGATCTAAATGATCATGTGGAAACCCGGCGCCATCGGCAAAACATGTACCACGATCGCACGGCTGTATCGCGTGACATTGATGTTAACGACCCTGTGTTTGTCCTGAATTACGGTCATGGTCCTAAATGGATTTCTGGCACTGTCTTGGCCAAGGAGGGGACTAGAGTGTTAATAGTCAAACTATTGAATGGACAAACGTGCAGAAAACATTTGGATTAGACCAAACTGCGGTTCACCGACAACCAGGAACAACTTGAAGAGGACATCACCATCATCGATCCACCAACACACACCCAACCAGCAATCGACCTCGCTGTCAATCAAGAGGATGAACCCACCATTGCCAACAGTCCTGTCAGACCAGACCAGTCCTGTCCGAACAACTCACCCATGCCAGAGTTTGAACTCAGACGATCAACCAGGGAGCGTAGGGCTTGGATCATCTCAACTTGTATATAATTTGTATAAAAGACTTTGGGGGGGCAGGGGGGAATGATGTTATGTATGTAAACATTGTAACTGTGTAAGACTTGCCACCAGAGGGCGCAATTGTGATTGGGATTACGGAGACGTGGCTCCAGGATGATCAGGGCTGGGAACTCAACATCCAGGGGTATTCAACATTCAGGAAGGATAGAATAAAAGGAAAAGGAGGTGGGGTAGCATTGCTGGTTAAAGAGGAGATTAATGCAATAGTTAGGAAAGACATTAGCTTGGATGATGTGGAATCTATATGGGTAGAGCTGCAGAACACTAAAGGGCAAAAAACGTTAGTGGGAGTTGTGTACAGACCTCCAAACAGTAGTAGTGATGTTGGGGAGGGCATCAAACAGGAAATTAGGAGTGCATGCAATAAAGGTGCAGCAGTTATAATGGGTGACTTTAATATGCACATAGATTGGGCTAACCAAACTGGAAGCAATACGGTGGAGGAGGATTTCCTGGAGTGCATAAGGGATGGTTTTCTCGACCAATATGTCGCGGAACCAACTAGGGGGGAGGCCATCTTAGACTGGGTGTTGTGTAATGAGAGAGGATTAATTAACAATCTCATTGTGGGAGGCACTTTGGGGAAGAGTGACCATAATATGGTGGGATTCTGCATTAGGATGGAGAATGAAACAGTTAATTCAGAGACCATGGTCCAGAACTTAAAGAAGGGTAACTTTGAAGGTATGAGGTGTGAATTGGCTGAGATAGATTGGCGAATGATACTTAAGGGGTTGACTGTGGATGGGCAATGGCAGATATTTAGAGACCGCATGGATGAATTACAACAATTGTACATTCCTGTCTGGCGTAAAAATAAAAAAGGGAAGGTGGCTCAACCGTGGCTATCTAGGGAAATCAGGGATAGTATTAAAGCCAAGGAAGTGGCATACAAATTGGTCAGAAATAGCAGCGAACCTGGGGACTGGGAGAAATTTAGAACTCAGCAGAGGAGGACAAAGGGTTTGATTAGGGCAGGGAAAATGGAGTACGAGAAGAAGCTTGCAGGGAACATTAAGGCGGATTGCAAAAGTTTCTATAGGTATGTAAAGAGAAAAAGGTTAGTAAAGACAAACATAGGTCCCCTGCAGTCAGAATCAGGGGAAGTCATAACTAGGAACAAAGAAATGGCAGACCAATTGAACAAGTACTTTGGTTCAGTATTCACTAAGGAGGACACAAACAACCTTCCGGATATAAAAGGGGTCAGAGGGTCTAGTGAGGAGGAGGAACTGAGGGAAATCTTTATTAGTCGGGAAATTGTATTGGGGAAATTGATGGGATTGAAGGCCGATAAATCCCCAGGGCCTGATGGACTGCATCCCAGAGTACTTAAGGAAGTGGCCTTGGAAATAGCGGATGCATTGACAGTCATTTTCCAACATTCCATTGACTCTGGATCAGTTCCTATCGAGTGGAGGGTAGCCAATGTAACCCCACTTTTAAAAAAGGAGGGAGAGAGAAAGCAGGGAATTATAGACCGGTCAGCCTGACCTCAGTAGTGGGTAAAATGATGGAATCAATTATTAAGGATGTCATAGCAGTGCATTTGGAAAATGGTGACATGATAGGTCCAAGTCAGCATGGATTTGTGAAAGGGAGATCATGCTTGACAAATCTTCTGGAATTTTTTGAGGATGTTTCCAGTAAAGTGGACAAAGGAGAACCAGTTGATGTGGTATATTTGGACTTTCAGAAGGCTTTCGACAAGGTCCCACACAGGAGATTAATGTGCAAAGTTAAAGCACATGGGATTGGGGGTAGTGTGCTGACGTGGATTGAGAACTGGTTGTCAGACAGGAAGCAAAGAGTAGGAGTAAATGGGTACTTTTCAGAATGGCAGGCAGTGACTAGTGGGGTACCGCAAGGTTCTGTGCTGGGGCCCCAGCTGTTTACATTGTACATTAATGATTTAGACGAGGGGATTAAATGTAGTATCTCCAAATTTGCGGATGACACTAAGTTGGGTGTCAGTGTGAGCTGCGAGGAGGATGCTATGAGGCTGCAGAGTGACTTGGATAGGTTAGGTGAGTGGGCAAATGCATGGCAGATGAAGTATAATGTGGATAAATGTGAGGTTATCCACTTTGGTGGTAAAAACAGAGAGACAGACTATTATCTGAATGGTGACAGATTAGGAAAAGGGAAGGTGCAACGAGACCTGGGTGTCATGGTACATCAGTCATTGAAGGTTGGCATGCAGGTACAGCAGGCGGTTAAGAAAGCAAATGGCATGTTGGCCTTCATAGCGAGGGGATTTGAGTACAGGGGCAGGGAGGTGTTGCTACAGTTGTACAGGGCCTTGGTGAGGCCACACCTGGAGTATTGTGTACAGTTTTGGTCTCCTAACTTGAGGAAGGACATTCTTGCTATTGAGGGAGTGCAGCGAAGATTCACCAGACTGATTCCCGGGATGGTGGGACTGACCTATCAAGAAAGACTGGATCAACTGGGCTTGTATTCACTGGAGTTCAGAAGAGTGAGAGGGGACCTCATAGAAACGTTTAAAATTCTGACGGGTTTGGACAGGTTGGATGCAGGAAGAATGTTCCCAATGTTGGGGAAGTCCAGAACCAGGGGTCACAGTCTAAGGATAAGGGGTAAGCCATTTAGGAACGAGATGAGGAGAAACTTCTTCACCCAAAGAGTGGTGAACCTGTGGAATTCTCTACCACAGAAAGTAGTTGAGGCCAATTCACTAAATATATTCAAAAGGGAGTTAGATGAAGTCCTTACTACTCGGGGGATCAAGGGGTATGGCGTGAAAGCAGGAAGGGGGTACTGAAGTTTCATGTTCAGCCATGAACTCATTGAATGGCGGTGCAGGCTAGAAGGGCTGAATGGCCTGCTCCTGCACTTATTTTCTATGTTTCTATGTTTCTATGTCACCTGCACACCCCGTGCAAGGGAGTATAAAAGGTTGTCTGCCATGCTGATTAGGCACTCTGGAGTTGTATTAAAGAGACTAAGGTCACATCAGTTTTAGCTCACAGTACTCAGTCTTATGGAGTTCTTCCATACTTAACAAGGAGGGGGCCAAGAATTGCCAGAAGGTACTGATGCTCCATTTCAGGAGAGAGAAGAGAACGACGAGGGGCTGGATACTGACCTTGGGCCATACAATCAGGCAGGCTATACAACCATGCCCATGACCCCCTCCAGACCGCAGGAAAGGGCCCGTGGTGGCTACATAGCTGCAAGACTCTTAAGTGAGGAGCTGATATCTGAACTATTTGCCTGAAGGAACATTGCTGTTCATAGAAACGTTTAAAATTCTGACGGGTTTAGACAGGTTAAATGCAGGAAGAATGTTCCCAATGTTGGGGAAGTCCAGAACCAGGGGTCACAGTCTAAGGATAAGGGGTAAGCCATTTAGGAACGAGATGAGGAGAAACTTCTTCACCCAAAGAGTGGTGAACCTGTGGAATTCTCTACCACAGAAAGTAGTTGAGGCCAATTCACTAAATATATTCAAAAGGGAGTTAGATGAAGTCCTTACTACTCGGGGGATCAAGGGGTATGGTGAGAAAGTAGGAAGGGGGTACTGAAGTTTCATGTTCAGCCATGAACTCATTGAATGGCAGTGCAGGCTAGAGGGGCTGAATGGCCTACTCCTGCACCTATTTTCTATGTTTCTATGCTGTGAGTGACAACGCTGACACACTGCTGTGTGTGTGCAGCTCAGGCATCAATGGTGCCAATTGCCTTGATGCCAGTTAAAGTTTACGTTGATTGAAGTTAAGTTTTATTTAACCCTTTCATATTAAGGAATCACCAGTGTGTAACGGTCCAGCTATCTGAGACAATGCGCAACAAGATTATGTTAATGAAAAATATTTTAAACCAACATTGGTCTGAAATCATAAGTATCACGGGCAAAAACACCCAACCCCCACCCACACCCCACTTTTTCCACCATTGACATCAATCAAATGTTCAACATGTCCAGCAACACAGAATACAAAGGCAAAGCAGGAAGGTGGTCCCCTCCCCCCATACATTACAACAAATTGCATACACCCAGATGGAGATTTAACACAGCCATCACCTGTGGACATGCACCTCACTTTCCTTCCCTCCTCCCATTCTTCTCCCCACCTCTACCCATTCCCCTCCTCATTCCACGGTGCCTGGCCGAGGAGCTTCTCAGGCGGTGCCTCATTGCAGGACATGAAGGCAGATGCGGTCGTTGCTCGGGTACGGGAGCAGGGGGTGCCGAAGGGGAAACACCCTCTGATGCAGAAGCAGGATCTTGGTCCTTCCTCTCATCTGTTGTTCGCAGTAGTGGTGTGGAATCTAGGGGTGGAATGCCACGCTTTAGGAGCACTGGGAGGCCTGTGCCAGCAGTGTTCCTGGTTATCGCATCCAGGGCCTCCGCCATCCGCGGAACTTACTCAGTCATGGTGGTCAGCTGTCGGGATATGCCCCCCAATGCTTTGATGAGCTGGTCACCAATGTCTACAATCCTCCTGGACAACTGTCCCATCTCACTGCTCTCATGTGGTGCTCGTGGAACAGACCTGCTGCATCCACGAAACCTCCGCAGGGTCAGCGCCATCCTGGGGACAAATGGGGTGCCCTGTGGCGAGGTGCTTGGGGTCGGTACCTCCAGAGTGGAGACGGGAATGACCGGAGGAGCACTAGATGGCCTTGGGGTGGAATGGCTTCAGGAGCGGGCTGATGCAGGTTCCTCGAAGTCCGCGCTCTCATCCGTAGAGAACAGACCCAGCGGATTGACAGGCGAGAATCGGAGCTCTTCAGATGTAGGATCGCCCGGCGAGTCGGAGTCCGCGCCCCCACCTTCTGCCTCTGTGGTCTTGCCTGCGGCTGCGCTGCTGGTTGAGCTGCAAAACACAAATGAGGTTATTAGAGGAGAAGAGGGTGCTAGGGTCACAAGGGGAGTCCAGTGCTACACACAACATATGCACGACAAATGCAATAACACTATCAAAATCATCACAGACATCATATTTCATGACCATCAACACATTTGCATTGCAATGATTTTCATTCGACCAGTATTATTTCCAGGACAATTTTAGAAATCATTTATCATATATGATTGTTCGGATATGAGTGCGTGTGGCATCTATTGACTTTACATCACGCAACGATGTAAACTTTACTCAGGTGGCATAATTTCAGGGTCTGCAGATCTGCAGATGCTTCCTTGCCTGTCCGGGTGTGTTTCCCCACGGGTGCGAGCATCCGCTCCTCCATTTCAGTAATGTCGCTGGGGACTGGTGGCCCCCCACACCCGTTCACCTCTTCATGGACCTCATCGTCGATAGCCTCTTCTGTAAAAGGTGACAGGACTACATGGCATGAGATCATTGCATGATCATTGCATGGCTAACAAGGCAAATTAAGGATAGTATTAAAACCAAGGAAGAGGCATATAAATTGCAATAGAAAAAGCAACAAACCTGAAGACTGGGAGAAATTTAGAATTCAACAGAGGACGACTAAGGGTTTAATTAAGAGGGGGAAACTAGAGTACGAGAGGAAGCTTCCAGGGAACATAAAATTCTGACTGCAAAAGCTTCTATAAATGTGAAGAGAAAAAGATTAGTGAAGACAAACGTAGGTCCCTTGCAGTCGGATTCAGGTGAATTTATAATGGGGAACAAAGAAATGGCAGACCAATTGAACAAATACTTTGGTTCTGTCTTCACGAGGGAAGACACAAATAACCTTCCCAACAGTGGGTCTAGTGACAAGGAGGAACTGAAGGATATCCTTATTAGGCTGGAAATTGATGGGATTGAAGGCCGATAACTCCCCGGGGCCTGATAGTCTGCATCCCAGAGTACTTAAGGAAGTGGCCCTAGAAATAGTGGATGCATTGGTGATCATTTTACAACAGTCTATCGACTCTGGATCAGTTCCTATGGACTGGAGGGTAGCTAATGTAACACCACTTTTTAAAAAAGGAGGGAGAGAGAAAACAGGTAATTATAGACCAGTTAACCTGACATTAGTAGTGGGGAAAATGTTGGAATCAATCATTAAGGATGAAATAGCAGCGCATTTGGAAAGCAGTGACAGGATCGGTCCAAGTCAGCATGGATTTATGAAAGGGAAATTATGCTTGACAAATCTTCTGGAATTTTTTGAGGAGGTAACTAGCAGAGTGGACAAGGGAGAACCAGTGGATGTGGTGTATTTAGACTTTCAAAGGGCTTTTGACAAGGTCCCACACAAGAGATTGGTGTGCAAAATCAAAGCGCATGGTATTGGGGGTAATGTACTGACGTGGATAGAGAACTGGTTGGCAGACAGGAAGCAGAGAGTCAGGAAAAACAGGTCCTTTTCAGAATGGCAGGCAGTGACTAGTGGAGTGCCACAGGGCTCAGTGCTGGGATCCCAGCTCTTTACAATATACACTAATGATTCAGATGAAGGAATTGAGTGTAACATCTCCAAGTTTGCAGATGACATTAAACTGGGTGGCGGTGTGAGCTGTGAGGAGGACGCTAAAAGGCTGCAGGGTGACTTGGACAGGTTAGGTGAGTGGGCAAATGCATGGCAGATGCAGTATAATGTGGATAAATGTGAGGTTATCCATTTTGGGGGCAAAAACACAAAGGCAGAATATTATCTGAATGGTGGCAGATTAGGAAAAGGGGAGGTGCAACGAGACCTGGGTGTCATGGTTCATCAGTCATTGAAAGTTGGCATGCAGGTACAGCAGGTGGTGAAGAAGGCAAATGGTATGTTGGCCTTTATAGCCAGGGGATTTGAATATAGGAGCAGGGAGGTCTTACTGCAGTTGTACAGGGCCTTAGTGAGGCCTCACCTGGAATATTGTGTTCAGCTTTGGTCTCCTAATCTGAGGAAGGACGTTATTGCTATTGAGTGAGTGCCGCGAAGGTTCCAGGGATGGCTGGACTGTCATATGAGGTGAGACTGGATCAACTGGGCCTGTATTCACTGGAGTTTAGAAGGATGAGAGGGGATTTCATAGAAACGCATAAGATTCTAACGGGACTGGACAGGTTAGATGCGGGAAGAATGTTCCCTGATGTTGGGGAAGTCCAGAACCAGGGCACATAGTCTTAGGATAAGGGGTAGGCCATTTAGGACTGAGATGAAGAGAAACTTCTTCACTCAGAGTTGTTAACCTGTGGAATTCCCTGCCGCAGAGAGTTGTTGATGCCAGTTCATTGGATATATTCAAGAGGGAGTTAGATATGGCCCTTACAGCTAAGGGGATCAAGGGGTATGGAGAGAAAGCAGGAAAGGGGTACTGAGGGAGTGATCAGCCATGATCATATTGAATGGTGGTGCAGGCTCGAAGGGCCGAATGGCCTACTGCTGCACCTATTTTCTATGTTTCTATATCATTGCTAGGTACTGTCACAGAGACTGATACAACACATAACCGACAGATGTAATCATGATTATTATGATTATCATCATTCTTCACCTAAAGGCGTACACGGTGACCGCAGACTTTGATTATAACATTCCCGGTAAAAGTGAAAGACCTCACAACTGATGATAGTCACTCATGACTCTTACAAGTCAAATTATATAAATACATAAGTACATGTAAATAAATGTAATACTTACTCTTGTGGATCCCACAAGGTCATTCCATCGTTTGCAGCATTGGTTGCCCTCACGCACCTCGTTGGTCGCTGACGAGACCACCTCTGCTATCTCGGTTCATATCTTCTGGTAAGCCTTTGGGGTGGGCTTCCCACTCCCTCAGTGTTCAAATCGCCTCAGCGTAACACGACCTCCTGCAGGAGGGAGACATTTGCCTCGTCCGAGAACCTCCTCGCTCTTTTGCGCCCTCCAATGTGCTCCTCTCCCAGCTCACTGCTCTCAATCTCCACAGCATTCTGTGATGCCTCCTCCTCTCCCTCCATTATAGGCCAAATTTGGGCAAATATCTGGCTGGTAACAGCTAATTTTTGTTTCCCTATTTGCTCTAAAGCTCCAAACTCTCCCTCCTTCCTCCCAAAGCAGCCACACCACACCCACACACGCCTTCAGTCCCTCTCAGCTCCCTCTCTCTCTGTCTGTCTCCTCTTCTGAGTACGTCATGATGACCCTTGATCTCCTGAATCGCGGGAATCGAGCATTGCCATGCCATTGCTAGGAACGGCGACACTTTACAGCAGAAGGTCAGAGAGATTTAACGCTACCGCCCATTTCATATCGCTTGCGGTAACATCCAGTTTAAAAAATGGAGACTCGGTGCTTTGAAAATGTGCGAGAAGCCGGCGATCTGAAAACGCATGTTTGCCGCCCACACCGGAAATATCGCCCATTTTTGGGCGATATGCGCAAAAGTGTAAAATCTAGCCCTAGCTCATTTATGTAACTGAGAAACAGTAGTGATACCATCATCAAGCCCTGGAGCACTCAATCAATACCTCCCTCTCATCCTAGCATAACTCCTCTAATGAGTACTCATTGCCTTCTACTCTTTAACTAGTTCCTTATCCGTTCCCAAGCCTCACCATGAGTTCCTAATGCTTTGAGTTTGACTAATAGCCATTCATGAGAGACTTTGTCTTCAACCAGCAAAAAATCTACGCCCTTACCTTGTGCCTCGGGATCCACAGAGACTTGCGTTCCTGGGCCTCTATGCGTAGGCCTGCATAGAGGCCCATGTATCCCAGGGGCGCATGTGGTTCACAAGCACCCTGGGATCATGTCGGCCGGCGCAACCAATGAAAGAAGGGAATCCCAATTCATGCTATGGGGATTCCGTATGTACGGAAAGTCTATAAGTATGAATGGAGACCACATAAAAAATATATCATGACATCAGATAATTTATTTGAAAATTAAATTTACATGTCTTAGTGGGGCTAAAAAATAAACTTACCTTATTTCACAGGGTTTTTAATGTAGAAATGATTGATAACATTTTATTTTTATGTTTTTTAACACTCTCACGGTGGTAAAAGCAGGCCTTAAGCCTGGGCAGAAGTAGCCCAACTCTCCGCCCGCGGCCCTTTTCCCAGGGATGCGTGCGTTCTGTCAAGAGAATCGAAAGTTCCGGGTTTTAGTGCCTGACTAAACCCAGAACTTACGTGGCCCCTATGTGCACATGTGCACATTGTACGGACCCGTAGGGGCCACAAATTACGTCCCAATTTGTTTTAGTAGTATTGGTTGAGGGATAAATATTGCCCAGGACACGAGGAGAATTTCCATGCTTTTCTTCAATTAATGCCATGGGATCTTTAACATTCACCTAAGGGCAGTTGAAGCTCTGTTTAATGTTTCATCTTAAAGACAGCTCCTCCAACAATGCTGCACTCTTAGTACTGCACTGAACTCTCAGTCTAGATTATGTGCTCAAGTCTCTAGACTGGAGCTTGAACCTACATCTTCTGGCTCAATGTCACCACTGAACAGGGCTGATATTTAAAATAGTTCATTCTATAGCTTTCCCCTTTCCACTGAATCGATTTTGTTTACCTGACAAAGAGAGCTACTCCAATTTTTTTGTCCACTTTGCCTTTTCTGAACACTTCATACCTTGAATGTTGTATTTGCTTCCATCCTCACTATTCAACCATGTTTCTGATATTCCCACTGCACCATCATTTCCTATGCCACAATAGCCTCGTTTTGGTATCTTATTCCTAATGCATTTAACATATATTATATATATTATATATACACACACACACATCTTAATATAGATGTATCACATTTCAAGCCCCAATTGTC
The DNA here is from genome assembly GCF_044704955.1 of Pristiophorus japonicus. NCBI lineage: Eukaryota > Metazoa > Chordata > Chondrichthyes > Pristiophoridae > Pristiophorus > Pristiophorus japonicus. The sequence continues at coordinate 141,923,257 of NC_091986.1, forward strand.
CATTTGTTTCTGGTCTACAGTTCATGTGTGCCTCTCTTTTTGTGTTTATACCCACCTCTACTCTATCATTATGGATCCTGTTTCTTCCCTGTCTTCATTCCCATTTGTCTAGTTTAAATGATTCTCAGCACATGCCTCAATGCTCTTTGCAAGTCTCTTTAGTTCTACTTGTTTGAGGTGAAGACCATCCTTCCTGCACCAGTTGTTTTTGTTCTGAAAATGTTCCCAGTTATTCATGAAGGTAGAATTGTTGCTTTCACACCATACTGCCAGCCCAAACACCAGGAGGATCCCAGAGAATGTTTCTTTGCATCCCCTGACTTTAAGTTTTGATGCAATTATTGTGTATGTATATTTTAAGGCACCTATATTATTTCACCTTATGTTGTACGACTACCGCCACCCGCCCTGCCCCCCTGCCCACCTTCCCCACAAGCATGGACCACTACCACAAAGTCAATTATTGTCCCCTTCTGTAGCCCTCCTCACGTTTCATCAATGTGCACTCCTCTAGCACCAGGTAGGCAATTCACCATCCTATTTTGTCAGCTGCTCAAGCAATAGCAAAATAGGTGATAGATCCAGCTTCAGAAATAAACTCATCTTTGTCCTGGGCCTGTGCTGAAGGTTCTGCCCCAAAGCTGGTCCCTTAATAGGAAAAAAATTATAAGGGCAGAATTTCCGATGTCCCGGGCCCGTATGAAGTTTCTATGGACCTGGGAAGGCATCGGAAAAGCCGGTTTTCAGCGCGCAATGCGCATGCACTGAAAACCGGCTTTTCCAATCTGTCAAGCTGGAGTTTGGCAGATCGTAGCCAGATCGGGAGCGAGGAAATTTGTACGGGCAAGATTGGGCTATTTACCCATATCTTGCCCGGCAAGTGTCCTCAAAAATCTTGCGCTGAAAAAGCAGGTGCATAGCCTACTTTTACAGGTGCAAGTGTTTTAAAACCCACAAAAAGAATTGTAAAATAAAATTAAAAACACATAGTTTACTGTTAAAAACCCTCCCCATTATGGTAAATTTATTTTTAACCATAATTAAAAAAACTTTTTTAAAAATCGGGAAAATATTTTATTTTTATAAACATAGAAACATAGAAAATAGGTGCAGGAGTAGGCCATTCGGCCCTTCTAGCCTGCACCGCCATTCAATGAGTTCATGGCTGAACATTCAACTTCAGTACCCCATTCCTGCTTTCTCGCCATACCCCTTGATCCCCCTAGCAGTAAGGACCTCATCTAACTCCTTTTTGAATATATTTAGTGAATTGGCCTCAACAACTTTCTGTGGTAGAGAATTCCACAGGTTCACCACTCTCTGGGTGAAGAAGTTCCTCCGCATCTCGGTCCTAAATGGCTTACCCCTTATCCTTAGACTGTGACCCCTGGTTCTGGACTTCCCCAACATTGGGAACATTCTTCCTGCATCTAACCTGTCTAACCCCGTCAGAATTTTATATGTTTCTATGAGGTCCCCTCTCATTCTTCTGAACTCCAGTGAATACAAGCCCAGTTGATCCAGTCTTTCTTGATAGGTCAGTCCCGCCATCCCGGGAATCAGTCTGGTGAACCTTCGCTGCACTCCCTCAATAGCAAGAATGTCCTTCCTCAGGTTAGGAGACCAAAACTGTACACAATACTCCAGGTGTGGCCTCACCAATGCCCTGTACAACTGTAGCAACACCTCCCTGCCCCTGTACTCAAATCCCCTTGCTATGAAGGCCAACATGCCATTTGCTTTCTTAACCGCCTGCTGCACCTGCATGCCAACCTTCAATGACTGATGTACCATGACACCCAGGTCTCTTTGCACCTCCCCTTTTCCTAATCTGTCACCATTCAGATAATAGTCTGTCTCTCTGTTTTTACCACCAAAGTGGATAACCTCACATTTATCCACATTATACTTCATCTGCCATGCACTTGCCCACTCACCTAACCTATCCAAGTCGCTCTGCAGCCTCACAGCATCCTCCTCGCAGCTCACACTGCCACCCAACTTAGTGTCATCCGCAAATTTGGAGATACTACATCTAATCCCCTCATCTAAATCATTAATGTACAGTGTAAACAGCTGGGGCCCCAGCACAGAACCTTGCGGTACCCCACTAGTCACTGCCTGCCATTCTGAAAAGTACCCATTTACTCCTACTCTTTGCTTCCTGTCTGACAACCAGTTCTCAATCCATGTCAGTACACTACCCCCAATCCCATGTGCTCTAACTTTGCACATCAATCTCTTGTGTGGGACCTTGTCGAACGCCTTCTGAAAGTCCAAATATACCACATCAACTGGTTCTCCCTTATCCACTCTACTGGAAACATCCTCAAAAAATTCCAGAAGATTTGTCAAGCATGATTTCCCTTTCACAAATCCATGCTGACTTGGACCTATCATGTCACCTCTTTCCAAATGCACTGCTATGACATCCTTAATAATTGATTCCATCATTTTACCCACTACCGATGTCAGGCTGACCGGTCTATAATTCCCTGTTTTCTCTCTCCCTCCTTTTTTTAAAAAGTGGGGTTACATTGGCTACCCTCCACTCCATAGGAACTGATCCAGAGTCAATGGAATGTTGGAAAATGACTGTCAACGCATCCACTATTTCCAAGGCCACCTCCTTAAGTACTCTGGGATGCAGTCCATCAGGCCCTGGGGATTTATCGGCCTTCAATCCCATCAATTTCCCCAACACAATTTCCCGGCTAATAAGGATTTCCCTCAGTTCCTCCTCCTTACTAGACCCCCCGACCCCTTTTATAACCGGAAGGTTGTTCGTGTCCTCCTTCGTGAATACCGAACCAAAGTACTTGTTCAATTGGTCCGCCATTTCTTTGTTCCCCGTTATGACTTCCCCTGATTCTGACTGCAGGGGACCTACATTTGTCTTTACTAACCTTTTTCTCTTTACATATCTATAGAAACTTTTGCAATCCGTCTTAATGTTCCCTGCAAGCTTCTTCTCATACTCCATTTTCCCTGCCCTAATCAAACCCTTTGTCCTCCTCTGCTGAGTTCTAAATTTCTCCCAGTCCCCAGGTTCGCTGCTATTTCTGGCCAATTTGTATGCCACTTCCTTGGCTTTAATACTATCCCTGATTTCCCTTGATAGCCACGGTTGAGCCACCTTCCCTTTTTTATTTCTATGCCAGACAGGAATGTACAATTGTTGTAGTTCATCCATGCGGTCTCTAAATGTCTGCCATTGCCCATCCACAGTCAACCCCTTAAGTATCATTCGCCAATCCATCTCAGCCAATTCACGCCTCATACCTTCAAAGTTAGCCTTCTTTAAGTTCTGGACCATGGTCTCTGAATTAACTGTTTCATTCTCCATCCTAATGCAGAATTCCACCATATTATGGTCACTCTTCCCCAAGGGGCCTCGCACAACGAGATTGCTAATTAATCCTTTCTCATTACATAACACCCAGTCTAAGATGGCCTCCCCCCTAGTTGGTTCCTCGACATATTGGTCTAAAAAACCATCCCTTATGCACTCCAGAAAATCCTCCTCCACCGTATTGCTTCCAGTTTGGTTAGCCCAATCTATGTGCATATTAAAGTCACCCATTATAACTGCTGTACCTTTATTGCACGCACCCCTAATTTCCTGTTTGATGCCCTCCCCAACATCACTACTACTGTTTGGAGGTCTGTACACAACTCCCAATAACATTTTTTGCCCTTTGGTGTTCTGCAGCTCTACCCATATAGATTCCACATCATCCAAGCTAATGTCCTTCCTAACTATTGCCTTAATCTCCTCCTTAACCAGCAATGCTACCCCACCTCCTTTTCCTTTTATTCTATCCTTCCTGAATGTTGAATACCCCTGGATGTTGAGTTCCCAGCCCTGCTCATCCTGGAGCCACGTCTCCGTAATCCCAATCACATCATATTTGTTAACATCTATTTGCACAGTTAATTCATCCACCTTATTGCGGATACTCCTTGCATTAAGACACAAAGCCTTTAGGCTTGTTTTTTTAACACCCTCTGTCCTTTTAGAATTTTGCTGTACAATGGCCCTTTTTGTTCTTTGCCTTGGGTTTCTCTGCCCTCCACTTTTCCTCATCTCCTTTCTGTCTTTTGTTTTTGCCTCCTTTTTGTTTCCCTCTATCTCCCTGCATTGGTTCCCATCCCCCTGCCATATTAGTTTAACTCCTCCCCAACAGCACTAGCAAACACTCCCCCGAGGACATTGGTTCCGATTCTGCCCAGGTGCAGACCGTCCGGATTGTACTGGTCCCACCTCCCCCAGAACCGGTTCCAATGCCCCAGGAATTTGAATCCCTCCCTGCTGCACCATTGCTCAAGCCACGTATTCATCTGAGCTATCCTGCGATTCCTACTCTGACTAGCACGTGGCACTGGTAGCAATCCCGAGATTACTACTTTTGAGGTCCTACTTTTTAATTTAGCTCCTAGCTCCTTAAATTCATTTCGTAGGAACTCATCCCTTTTTTTACCTATGTCATTGGTACCAACGTGCACCACGACAACTGGCTGTTCTCCCTCCCTTTTTAGAATGTCCTCCACCCGCTCCGAGACATCCTTGACCCTTGCACCAGGGAGGCAACATACCATCCTGGAGTCTCGGTTGCGGCCGCAGAAACGCCTATCTATTCCCCTTACAATTGAATCCCCTATCACTATCGCTCTTCCACTCTTTTTCCTGCCCTCCTGTGCAACAGAGCCAGCCACGGTGCCATGAACTTGGCTGCTGCTGCCCTCCCCTGATGAGTCATCCCCCTCAACAGTACTCAAAGCGGTGTATCTGTTTTGCAGGGGGATGACCACAGGGGACCCCTGCACTACCTTCCTTGCACTACTCTTCCTGCTGGTCTTCCATTCCCTCGCTGGCTGTGGACCCTTCTCCTGCAGTAAGACCAACTCGCTACACGTGATACTCACGTCATTCTCAGCATCGTGGATGCTCCAGAGTGAATCCACCTTCAGCTCCAACTCCGCAACGCGGACCGTCAGTAGCCGGAGGTGGACACACTTCCCGCACATGTAGTCGTCAGGGACACTGGTGTTGTCCCCGTGTTCCCACATGGTACAGGAGGAGCATATCACGTGACCGAGCTGTCCTGCCATGACTTAACCCTTAGATACACTTAAATTGCCGACAACAATGTTAAAAGTTACTGACTAATAAAGAAAAAGAAAAACTACTCACCAATCAGCAGCCAATCACTTACCACGTTGGCTGTGACGTCACCTTTTGATTTCCTTCTACTTCTTTTTTGCCTTCTCTCCCAGCTGGAGCTGCACCGCTACGCCTCTCTGGACTCCCGCCTCTCTCGACGCTCCCCGGACTGCTGAGCCTTTTATAGGCCGCTGCCTCTCTGGACTCCCGCCTCTCTCGACGCTCCCCGGACTGCTGAGCCTTTTATCGGCCGCTGCCTCTCTGGACTCCCGCCTCTCTCATAATAACTTTAATTTCAATTACTTTTAAATATGTGTGGTCTGTTTTTTATGTTTATTATTTTATGTGATTGCTTTTGTTCCCATTAATAGCACTGAGAACTCGTAGATACGCGAGTCTCAGTGCTATTAATGGGAACCTATGAAATACTTACCTGATTGATTGCATCTTCTGCGTCGGGACCCTCTGCAAGGGAGCCCGCTTCGCAGTGCGGGAGGGAAAGGCCTCCCCATCGGAAATCAGGGCACCTCCTAGACCACCATGTAAATTCGTAAAAAATCTCCAGCGAGGAGGCAATTGCCTGAAGGAAGACCCCCAGAGGAATTTCTGGGTCATAACGTTTATTTCCTGGACAGAATCAGGGTCTGATAGTCAAGTTGTTGCGCAATATGGTATGGTAATGAGTACAGGTTGCCCCACAAATATTATTTTGCTTTTGCCAGAGAAAGTTGATTTAGTAGCATGCCCGTCAGGAGGAATTTTGGAGGCCTGGTATATCGCCGTCATTGGGGCCTGACTCCATACACCAAGATTGTTGGCAATTATTTCCATTTCAAAGTCGGCTATAGATTATAATCGAATGGAATTGAGGAAACAAGCATTTGTGATTTTCAACATTTAATAAATTAATATGATAAGGTTTTTAAGTGTTTATTTAACAGAAAACGGTCCAGGGATAGCTCGGACAGCGACTGAAAATATTAAATTCTGTGCAGTATATTACTGTTTTGGATTCATAGTGTAGCTCAATTAACCCTACATAAAACATACGTAACTATGGTTTCCATAAATTTTAACTTCTTATTTCTTTTCTTTCCAAAAAAAACAATAAATTTAATAAAAACAAGTTTTTGTAATACCTGATTTGCAATCTGTGATGCCAGGACATTACCATGCCTTGCACATTCAAGCTAACCAATCAGAATTTATGGAACATTCTAATGAGCTTTTACCTATAAAAGCAGAAATATAGAATTCTAGAGGGTCTCAGGCTGTACTCAGTGAATATACTAAACAACGAAAAATGAATCGTGGATACAAGTCAGGTGCGGAAAAAAGAAAGGAAAAACAGAAAAATTGCAGGGCAAGAAGCAGGTTTAGAATCTTTTGGATGGAGATCAATTCAGTGCAGTGGGAAATCTTCAGAAACATCAGATAAGGCAGAGATAGAGAATGATAAAATATCTAAAACGTCTAATTCTGGTGCTGATGGCAACAAAATGAAGCAGCACCAGTCTGATTGTGACACTGAAGAAAATGAATAAGATGCTAATCCTCCTGCTACTAATCTAGATGACTAGTGCAAGAGGAGGAAGAGTACAAAGAAGAAAAAGATGAACATGACCCATTTCATGTTTCTGATGAGAACATTCTCTCAGGACTAAAAAACAGGATGATATGGACATGCTTGTTCTTTATAACAGGAAAATAAAATTCCATCCAAAAAAGTATATCAAAGGAAAGCTATGACCCCTTGCATTTCACTCCTACACATTCTTTAATGGAGGCAAAACTGAATGTGACTGGACAGCAGGGATGCAGCATGCTGTTTATTGCATTCTATGTCAATTTTTTCCTGCAAGGTGCAATAAGCCAAGATTTTCTTCTAACCTTAGCCATGCCAATTGGGTGGACTGCAGATCGCAGCTGGTACAAACTGTTTAAACGAATTGCTGACCACAAAAAAGTGCGGCACAGAAGGAAACTTAGAAAATAGGTGCAGGAGCAGGCCATTCGGCCCTTCGAGCCTGCACCACCATTCAATATGATCATGGCTGATCATGCAACTTCAGTACCCCATTCCTGCTTTCTCGCCATACCCCTTGATCCCTTTAGCCGTAAGGGCCACATCTAACTCCCTTTTGAATATATCTAACGAACTGGCCTCAACAACTTTCTGCAGAAGAGAATTCCACAGGTTAACAACTCTCTGAGTGAAGAAGTTTCTCCTCATCTCGGTCCTAAATGGCTTGCCCCTTATCCTTAGACTGTGACCCCTGGTTCTGGACTCCCCAACATCGGGAACATTCTTCTTGCATCTAACCTGTCCAGTCCCGTCAGAATTTTATGTTTCTATGAGATCTCCTCTCATTCTTCTAAATTCCAGTGAATATAAACCTAGTGGATCCAGTCTTTCTTCATATGTCAGTCCAGCCATCATGGGAATCAGTCTGGTGAACCTTTGCTGCAGGCTCAAGGGGCTAAATGGCCCACTCCTGTTCCTAATTCTTATGTTCTCCCACAATAGCAAGAATGTCCTTCCTCAGATTAGGAGACCAAAACTGTACACAATACTCAAGGTGTGGTCTCACCAAGGCCCTGTACAACTGCTGTATGACCGTCCTGCTCCTATACTCAAATCCCCTCGCTATGAACGCCAGCATGCCATTTGCTTTTTTTACTGCCTGCTGTACCTGCATGCCTACCTTCAATGGCTAATGTACCATGACACCCAGGTCTCGTTGCACCTCCCCTTTTTTAATCTGTCAAAATTCAGATAATATTCTGCCTTCCTGTTTTTCCCACCAAAGTGGATAACCTCACACTTATCCACATTATAATGCATCTGCCATGCATTTGCCCATTCACCTAACCTGTCCAAGTCACCCTGCAGCCTCCTAGCATCCTCCTCGCAGCTTACACTGCCACCCAGCTTAGTGTCATCTGCAAACTTGGAGATATTACATTCAATTCCTTCGTCTAAATCATTAATGTATATTGTAAAGAGCTGGGGTCCCAGCACTGAACCCTGCAGCACCCCACTAGTCACTGCCTGCCATTCTGAAAAGGACCAGTTTATTCCCACTCTTTGCTTCCTGTCTGCCAACCAGTTCTCTATCCACGTCAATACATTACCCCCAGTACCATGTGCCTTAATTTTGCACACTAATCTCCTGTGTGGGACCTTGTCAAAACATAGAAACCTAGAAAATAGGTGCAGGAGTAGGCCTTTTGAAAGTCCAAATACACCACATCCACTGGTTCTCCCTTATCCACTCTACTAGTTACATCCTCAAAAAACTCTAGAAGATTTGTCAAGCATGATTTCCCTTTCATAAATCCATGCTGACTTGGACTGATCCTGTCACTGCTTTCCAAATGCACTGCTGGTACATCGTTAATAATTGATTCCAGCATTTTCCCCACCACCGATGTCAGGCTAACCGGTCTATAATTCCCTGTTTTCTCTCTCCCTCCTTTTTTAAAAAGTGGGGTTACATTAGCTACCCTCCAATCCATAGGAACTGAACTAGAGTCCATGGAATGTTGGAAAATTACCATCAATGCATCTACTATTTCTAGGGCCACTTCCTTAAGTACTCTGGGATGCAGACTATCAGGCCCTGGGGATTTATTGGCCTTCAGTCCCTTCAGTTTCCCCAACACCATTTCCTGACTAATAAAGGATTTCTCTCAGTTCCCCCTTCTCACTAGACCCTCGGACCCTTAGTAATTTTGGGAGGTTATTCGTGTCTTCCTTAGTGAAGACAGAACTAAAGTATTTGTTCAATTGGTCTGCCATTTCCTTGTTCCCCATTATGAATTCACCTGATTCTAACTGCAAGGGACCTGCATTAGTCGTCACTAATCTTTTTCTCTTCACATATCTATTGAAGCTTTTGCAGTCAGTTTTTATGTTCCCTGCAAGCTTACTCTCATACTCTATTTTTCCCCCTCCTAATTGAACCCTTAATCCTCCTCTGCTGAATTCTAAACTTCTCCCAGTCCTCAGGTTTGCTGCTTTTTCTGGCCAATTTATATGCCTCTTCCTTGGATTTAACACTATCTCTAATTTCCCTTGTTAGCCCCGGTTGAGCCACCTTCCCTTTTTTATTCTTGTGCCACACAGGGATGCACAATTGTTGTAGTTCATCCATGTGATCTTTAAATGACTGCCATTGCCTATCCACCGTCAGCCCTTTAAGTATCATTCGCCAGTCTATCCTAGCCAATTCACGTCTGTGTTGTTATGTTATGTGAATGGATAGATGTGAGAAGGAGATTGAAAGGTCATAAAAGCATCTACTCATTACTTGCCAAAGATTTCACAAATGAAAAAAAGAAAATTCATAAACTTATTTTAGATGTCATTTTTCTTGGAGAATGAGGATTAGTTTTCCGTGGCACAGCTCCAAGCTTTCCGTGGCGCAATTGTCCAATGACAATTTCTTAGGTTTTAATGAATTGTTAGCCAAGAATGATCAGATTTTGGGTGACGATGTCGCTGAGATGAAAATGGCACTGGTGCAAAAAGAAAGACTTCAATTACATTAATGTCACTTGAGAGCCAAAATGAATTTATTTAAGAATGCATTGTGTACATGGTGAAAACAATCCTCGATGCGGTTAAAAAGACGAAGAGTTGAATTTTCGGCTTTGCTGTTTTTTGGGCGAAAATGGAGGCGGAGCGAGAACTGACCGCCCGATTCACGTTTGCGTTTTGTGGAGCAACGTTTGTCATTTGGGCCTTGCGCAAAGGGAGGCGTTGTATTGGTTTCGCCGCGCAAAAACGGGATCCTTGCCAACTTTAGTGACCAAACTTCTGCCGGTGTCCCAATGCGAGCTGTTGCACACCCTGTGCAGCTCTCCCCAGCAGTGTTTTTAACCGCCGCAAAAACCGACCCAAGGCTCGCGCCCGGATGCAAAATAGCTGACCACCCTATTCTTCGCGGCGGAGGGTTAAAACCCGGCGAAAACCCGGTCGCAACTGACTCGAAAATCCAGCCCCAAGTGCTCTTCAATAATTTGTGATGTAAAGCCAGACAGCTTACACAAGGAACAGATAGCATTAGTGATCAGATATATTCATCAAGTATCAGCTGGATACCTCATGATTTAGGAACGTTTCTTATGCTTCAGACACTTTACCAAGAAGACTGGTGAGGAAATAGCCGATTCAAAAGACCATAGCTGAACACGGATTAAGTTTCAAACTCTGTTATGAACAAGTTTATTATAATACAGGCAACATAGCAGGAAAGTACTCAGGAGCTCAGGCAGTGCTTCTTTGGCAGAATCCACAAGCACGTTTTTCTCCATTTGTAGAGCCTAGTTGGTATTGATTCTGTAGAGTTGTCAATTGATTATGTCATGTTATTTGGGTGACTTCAGTCATTGTACAATATTTTCAACGCAAGTCCATAAAGATAGAAGATTTTGAGAAAAAATGTTCCCATTTTACTCTATTCAATGTCTGATACACAGCAGTCAACATGTATCGATTGTGTGTGTCCTTTTGTCAAGAATCTAAAAGACTTAAAAGTAAGATTGAATGAGTTGCTTGAATTGGACATGACTTGAACAACCAGAAGTGATACTGGTAGCCTCCTCAAATACATGTCCAAATTTAAATGTGTTTTACTCACATCAAGTTGGCTGAAAATTCTAATCCCCATCAATAATTGGAAACTAGTCCTTCAGCACCAAGATGCTACACTTGATATCGAAAGAGACAACAGTGAATGCCTTACAATTGAATTGGCACAGTTCAGTGAAAAATGGAATTAAATTATTAATGAATGTGAGCTTGTTACAGCAATGTTTCGCATCCATCCTCCAGAGGTATCAGCAGCATCATGCCATTGACACCCACCGTTAAGAAAGTGATGATGCAGCCAAAGATCATCAAGACAAGCCTGTGAAGGACCAATTTCAGAACAATATTTTCTTGGCTGCATGTCGTGACACCAGTATTCTCGTCCAAAATGCAGATGAATTTCCCATCAATCATGCCTGTAGATTGCACTGCTGTAAGAGATTTGGATTGATTTTATGCACATAATTTTGTATTTGGTAACAATTCTCCACTCACTGCATTTTTCTGGAGAAATAATCAGTTTGCAATGTGTAACGATCCTCCAATCACTGAATTTTGCTCGAGAAATCACCGTGCTTTTATCGGAAGAAGTTGCTGCAGTTTCCATCATGTATGAATTCTATTTGGTCTTTTTAAATAGACTCTGTAAGTAGACTTTGTTGTTTGCTTTGTTTGCTGTAAAATGACTTGGCTGCTGAAAGTCCTGCCAGCCAGTCATCCTGCCCCGCCTCAGACACATTGGCTGACACAGTTGTGTCAATAGACTTTGTATTTTCTTTCCCATCATGGACTTTGTTATAAATGGTCTCAAAAAGAGATTTATTGCACTCGCATGTATCAGAAAAAGACTTGGGGCGAAATTGCCCAGTGCCCCTATTGGGTGCGGTAGCCTGCTCGGGGCAATATTACCTGCGCCCGGTGCGGAAGTCCCGCCCTGGATGCTGAATTGGGCTTACCACCCCTCAAAGGAAGTGGAGCGCAATTTTGTGCACTCCACTTCCTGTAGCGCTGACGCACCTCAACGCCGCTCTCCTTCGCTTAAAGGGGAAGACGGCTGTGCACTCTGCAAGGCCTCTGATGGCCTCCACTGGACCACCAGGGCAGCGTGGTACCGGGATTGTAACCGGCGCCCAAAATGGAGTGCCGGGCTGCACGATGGCGGCATGTACCACGCTAGGGAGCATTTCTTCGAGCCGACCCGAGAGTCCGCAAAACTTCAAAGATGGCGGCGCAGGGCGTTAGCGACCTCCCCTTTAACTTCCGCCCCACGAGCAGATGTCTGCCAGCTTTGCGGGACATGGGGCAATATCCCCCGCAGGGCAGAATTGCGCCGCGCATGGCGATGATGTCATCACTGATTGCACAATGGCCTGGGATGCTACCCCCGGGGCACGGCGCTCCCTGAGAGCACTTCCACAGACTTCCAGGCAATTTCCCAGGAGACAGTAATGTCCCCCTGTCATCCCAGGGTGTCTGTGTTAACGCCCCCCCCCCCCCCGGAGGCGCTAACGGCGTCGCAAAAAGGGGCAAATTTGCCCCATTAAATTCCTATGGACTTCTCTTGAAAACAAAAAAGTTGATCTCAATGTTTTCCTCTGACATCTCTGGTGATATAAAATAAGAATTAGAGATCCTCAAATGCTTTTACAAAGAAAACATTGACCAAAAAATACTATAATTTCAAAAATAAGTTGCATGAAATTTTTCTTCAGAACCTTTTCCAGAATCTGATTGTTCGACCTCATATATTTAGCTGCATACCAGCTTCAGTAGTCAAAGCAGAAAGATCGTTTAGTGCGTTCAATGTGTAAAGAAGTACCGCTGTGCAATATGGGTCAGGCAAGACTTAATAGCTTAGCAACTCTTGCCAACGAATGTGATCTCACAAGATCTGTAGATTTCAAGAACATTATTGATTCATTTGCTCAGAAAAGTCAGGAACTCAATCCCCCAAAAGCTGTTGATGCTTGGTCAAGTGAAAATTTCAAAATTGAGATTGATAGATTTTTGTTAGATAAGGGTATTAAGAATTATGGAACCAAGGCAGGTAGATACAGATCAGCCATGAACTAACTGAATGGCAGACTCGAAGGGCATCACAAATTGGAAATCTTAAAATAAAAGTTTACAGAAATTTGGAAACTTCTTTTCAATCTTCTATTTTCTTGACAGCATGTTTTATTATCACAAGGTACCGCAAGGATCAGTGCTTGGACTTCAGAAATTTACAGTTCATATCAATGATTTAGATGAAGGGACCGAGTGTAATGCATCCATGTTTGCTGCTGATACATAGAAACATAGAAAATAGGTGCAGGAGTAAGCCAATCAGCCCTTCGAGCCTGCACTACCATTCATGGCTGGTCATTCACCTCAGTACCCCTTTCCTGCATTCTCTTCATACCCCTTGATCCCTTTAGCCATAAGGGTAATATCTAACTCCCTCTTGAATATATCCAATGAACTGGCATCAACAACTCTCTGCGGTAGGGAATTCCACAGGTTAACAACTTTCTGAGTGAAGAAGTTTCTCCTCATCTCAGTCCTAAATGGCTTACCCCTTATACTGAGACAATGTCCCCCCGGTTCTGAACTTCCCCAACATCGGGAACATTCTTCCTGCATCTAACCTGTCCAATCCCGTCAGAATTTTATATGTTTCTATCAGATCCCCTCTCATCCTTCTAAACTCCAGTAAATACAGGCCCAGTCGATCCACTCTCTCCTCATATGTCAGTCCAGCCATCCCGGGAATCAGTCTGGTGAATCTTCGCTGCACTCCCTCAATAGCAAGAACATCCTTCCTCAGATTAGGAGACCAAAACTGAACACAATATTCCAGGTGAGGCCTCACTAAGGTCCTATACAACTACAGTAGGACCTCCCTGCTCCTGTATTCAAATCCCCTAGCTATGAAGGTCAACATGCCATTTGCCTTCTTCACCGCCTGCTGTACCTGTATGACAACTTTTAATGACTGATGTACCATGACACACAGGTTTCGTTGCACCTCCCCATTTCCTAATCTGCTGCCATTCAGATAATATTCTGCCTTCGTGTTTTTGCCACCAAAGTGGATAACCTCACATTTATCCACATCATACTGCATCTGCCATGCGTTTGCCCACTCACCTAACCTGTCCAAGTCACCGTGCAGCCTCTTAGCGTCCTCCTCACAGCTCACACCACCACCCAGCTTAGTGTCATCAGCAAACTTGGAGATATTACACTCAATTCTTTCATCTAAATCATTAATGTATATTGTAAAGAGCTGGGGCCGCAGCACTGAGCCCTGCGGCACCCCACTAGTCACTGCCTGCCATTCTGAAAAGGACCCGTTTATCCCGACTCTCTGCTTCCTGTCTGCCAACCAGTTCTCTATCCACGTCAGGACATTACCCCCAGTACCATATGCTTTAATTTTCCACACCAATCTCTTGTGTGAGCCCTTGTCAAAAGCCTTTTGAAAGTCCAAATACACCACATCCATTGGTTCTCCCTTGTCCACTCTACCAGTTACATCCTCAAAAAATTCTAGAAGATTTGTCAAGCATGATTTGCCTTTCAGAAATCCATGCTGATTGGACCAATCCCATCACTGCTTTCCAAATGCGCTGCTATTTCATCTTTAATAATTGATTCCAACATTTTCCCCACTACTGATGTCAGGCTAACCGGTCTATAATTACCCGTTTTCTCTCTCCCTCCTTTTTTAAAAAGTGGTGTTACATTAGCTACCCTCCAGTCCATAGGAACTGATCCAGAGTCGATAGACTGTTGGAAAATGATCACTAATGCATCCACTATTTCTAGGGCTACTTCCTTAAGTACTTTGGAATGCAGACTATCAGGTCCCGGGGATTTATCGGCCTTCAATCCCATCAATTTCTCCAACACAATTTCCCGCCTAATAAGGATATCCTTCAGTTTCTCCTTCTCACTAGACCCTCGGTCCCCTAGTATTTCCAGAAGGTTATTTGTGTCTTCCTTCGTGAAGACAGAATCAATGTATTTGTTTAACTGGTCCACCATTTCTTTGTACCCCATTATAAATTCACCTGAATCTGACTGCAAGGGACCTACGTTTGTGTGGTATATGTAGCACACAAATCACTGACTCCACATGGTTGGTGTTGATATAACTGCTGTGACCTTAGTCCTTTATTGTTCAGCTCCAGAGTGCCTCTCAGGTGTGGTGGGCAGCCTTTTATACTCTGTCTTGCAGGTACTTTCAGGTCTCCCACCACAGCGCCCTCTGTGGCGCACCATTGTACTTATACATTTAATGTACCTGGACAATACATAACAGTTTGTCTTCACTAATCTTTTTCTCTTCACATAACTGCAGAAGTTTTTGCAGTCAGTTTTTATGTTCCCTACAAGCTTCCTCTCGTGCTCTATTTTCCTCCTCCTCATTAAACCCTTTGTCCTCCTCTACTGTATTATAAAATTCTCCCAGTCCTCAGGTGTGCTGCTTTTTCTGGCCAATTTATATGCCTCTTCCTTGGATTGTATTTTCTTCTTTGCAGAAGAAAGTGGCACACAACAAAAGGGAAAGAACAAGAACAGGAGGAGGCCCGGCAAATCTGCACCCACTGACACCCTTGGAAGAACGGGTCGCTGCTTTGATGGGTCCTGCCTGGAGAAAAGCAATCACCACTGCACAAGCTGGGCCCACAATCGAGGGCCTGCAAATTCAACGTGGCCCTTCAAATCAACTTGCTGCCTGGCCTGCTATGTGTGAGCCTACACATGCCACGCATCCTGCCCCCTCCTCTTCTGCTAACCATTTGACTGTTCTGTTATATTTTGCAGAACTTGAGGCCAATCCTGAAGATGCAGAAGAAGATTCAGATGCGGATGAACCTGAAGATGAGAACATCTTCCAATCCATCCATGGGGGTGAGTGGCAGTGGATGGAGCTGGATGAAGCTCCCACTATTGTACTGACTTTGGAGGAGGTGCCGCTCATGGAGTTGACAGCCCCTTCCGTGACAAGTGGTTTGAGTGTTGGTGGGACATTCCATGGTTTCACACCTTCCGAGGTTGCGGGCCCCAGTGGTGTGGTGCAGTGGGGCACACCCAGGGCCCACCATCCCAGGCTGCGGGTCAGTGATGGGATGCAGCGGGGTGCACCCAGGACCCCATCGTCCCAGGCTGCGGGTTCCATTGTTGGGGTGCAGCAAGGCACAGCCAGGGCCCCACCATCCCA
The DNA here is from genome assembly GCF_044704955.1 of Pristiophorus japonicus. Lineage (NCBI taxonomy): Eukaryota > Metazoa > Chordata > Chondrichthyes > Pristiophoridae > Pristiophorus > Pristiophorus japonicus. The sequence goes on from NC_091986.1 coordinate 141,939,229, forward strand.
GGTTGCGGGTTCCATTGTTGGGGTGCGAGCCACACCCATGGGGAGGAAGGGAAGGAGAGCTTGATCACGCTCTCCTGAGATGCAGGATGTAACAGATGTGGCTCAGATGATGTCATTGAGTGCGGAGAGCATTGACCTTACCCAATCACTCCTGGACACCATCAGTGGGGTGAGTGATGAGGTAGTGGGATCGTCAGGAGAAGTAACAACACTCGCCAGGACCATCAGTGAGGGAATAGTGTCCATGAGGGAGGGAATGTCAGAGGTGGTGCAAACCACATCACTGGCCATGAGGGAGGGAGTGTCAGAGGTAGTGCAAACTACGGCACTGGCCATGAGGGAGGGAATGTCAGAGGTAGTGCATTCCACGACACTGGCATTGAGTGAGGGAATGTCAGGGGTAGTACAGGCCATTAGGGAGGGAATGTTGCAGTCCGCTGAGACACTGTCAGGGTGCATGAGGAATGGCATGTGTGAATTAGCTGCTGCAATAAGGGAAAACGCTCAGACCCCGTGCCCATTGACAGAATCAACTGCCACTCCCACTGCAATCCCCACACCAGCCTCTGAAGAGCCCAAAGCCAGGCCCTCCAACTTGCCACCTGACGTTGATGCTGTCATGTTTGTAACCTTCACATAACTGTAACCTTTATGTAACAACACTGTACACTGTATACACCTGAGAAATGCACACCTTGACCACAGGAGGTGAACTTATGGGAGACACTCCTCACCTGGTCATCCAGGTATCTAAAGGGAGGTCCCACGCAGGGCTATCACTTCTTGGTCCTGTGAATGAAGGTACAGGTCACAGAGTGACTTTGTCTCCAGTATTTGCCTCGTGTTGATTTGCTGTAGTCTGTAAGGACATAACATTTGGCGATGAGAAACGGGAATCAACGACTCAAGAGAATGGCCACCGGTAGCACGGAGGAATGGTACTGTGTTGGTGAGGACTGGGACGATTTTGTTGAGAGGCTCCAGCAGAGCTTTGTCACGAAGGACTGGCTGGGAGCGGCAGCAGCCGACAAAGCGAAGGGCGCATCTACTGACCAACTGTGGACCTAAGACGTACGCGCCGATGAAAGACCTGCTCGCACCCGAGAAGCCGGCGGACAAGTCTTTCGAGGAGCTCAGCAAACTGATCAGTGAGCACCTCAAACCGGCAAGTAGTATACACATGGCCCGACACCGATTCTATACGCACCGACGTCGGGAAGTGCAGAGCATACCGGACTTCGTTGTGGACCTTCGGCACTTGGCCAGCTTCTGTAAGTTCGTAGACACCTGCAGGGGGGAGATGTTACGGGATTTCTTCATTGAGGGCATTGGTCATGCCGGGAATTTTAGGAAACTAATTCAGACCAAGGACTTGACCTTGGAAACAGCGGCGTTGATGGCTCAAACCTTCATGGTGGGGGAGGAGAAAACCAAGATCATATACGCGTGCAACTCTGCTCCCAACGTTGCGATGGAGCAGGGAGTTAACCTGGTAAGTGTGACTCAGAACCCCGCAGGCAGGCAAGGGCAATTCGACACCAACCATGCAGTAACAGACTATAGGGTGGGTCCTCAACAGAGACAATGGCAGGTTGAACGGACGTTTACACCATCACAAGGGACAATACGTCCCGGGATGGGACCATTGACACCCACAAACAGAGAGCTCAAGAGTAATCAAAGAGACAATCAGAGAGGAATGCCTAGTAACAGCTCTTTTGTTCACAACAATCTCAGCTCATGCTGGAGGTGTGGGGGCAAACATGCTGCGAAGACCTGCAGGTTTCAACAATTCATCTGCAGAAATTGTAACTTGAGTGAACATTTAGCCAGGATGTGCAGGAAGCCCGCAGCGAGGCTGGTTTACGAAGTGGATGAACCACAAGAGGGGTCTGCAAGGTAGGGGTATGCCTGGGACACAGCAATGGACGCTGAAGTTCAGCGGATCCAGGTGGCAAACATCCACAGCTCATACACAAAAACGCCACCTATGATGATGAGAGTACTGTTAAACGGCATCCCAGTACGCATGGAGCTGGACACAGGAGCCAGCCAGTCACTTATGAGTGTCCAACAATTCGAGAAACTCAGAGCTAGCAGACCCAAACTAGAACGCATTGACATGCAACTACGGACGTGCACCAAAGAGATCATCCCTGTGCTAGGCAGTGCAATGTTGGTGGTCACACATAATGGATCTCAGAACCGGCTGCCACTCTGGATTGTCCCGGGAAATGGTCCCGCGCTTTTGGGGAGGAGATGGCTAGCTGAGATGAACTGGAAATGGGGGGATGTGCACGGCATTTCATCTGTGGAGCGAAGCTCATGCTCACAGGTCCTACAAAAGTTCGAGTCATTATTTCAACCTGGCGTCGGGACTTTCAAAGGCACCAAAGTAAGGATTCGCATCACCCCGGATGCCACACCAGTGCACCACAAAGCCAGAGCTGTGCCGTATGTGATGCGGGAGAAAATTGAGGGTCTGTTGGACAGGTTGCTAAGAAAAGGCATAATTTTGCCCGTTGAATTCAGTGACTGAGTGTCATGTATCTTACATTATTATATATAACTGTATCCTAACATGCTATACATGACTGTAATAAGATATGACCTGTAATCACCAGCATACCTTACCACCAGGGGTGGACTTGCAAGAGACAGGTATATAAGGACAGGTCTCAGGCAAGTGCAGCATTCCAGAGCTGTGAAATAAAGGTGCAGGTCCAGAGTGACCTTGACTTCACTACATGCCTTGTGTGAATCTGTACTGAGGGGACAGGACTTTACAGTGGCGACGGGTTACGGGATTACAGAATCCACAGAATGGCGAACAACAGATCAGATGAAAAGTACAATGCGGGAGACAATTGGGAGGACTTTATAGAAAGGCTCCAGCAAAGCTTTGTAACCAAAGACTGGTTAGGCGATGATAAGGCAGACAAGAGAAGAGCCCATCTCTTGACCAGCTGTGGCTCGAAAACATACGCTTCAATGAAGGATCTGTTGGTACCCGAGAAACCAGCAAGCAAGTCGTTTGAAGAATTGAGCACACTGGTAAGAGACCACCTGAAGCCAGCGAGCAGCCAGACACAGGTTCTACAACTACAGACGCTGTGTGGGCCAGAGCATACCCGACTTCGTGGCGGAACTTCGGAGGTTGGCTAGTTTATGTGAGTTCTCCGATGAACTGAGGAGAGAAATGCTGAGAGACTTTTTCATTGAAGGAATAGGCCATGCAGGCATATTCTGAAAGCTCATAGAGACCAAGAACCTGACCTTAGAGGCAGCAGCACTGGTTGCACAGACATTCTTGGTAGGGGAAGAAGAAACGAGGTTGATTTACAATGCAGGTACGACAACTAACAAAATATTGGAACAAGAAGTTCACAGCACTAAACAAGCTTCTACCCCCACACACAGACAAAACCGGGAGAACAGGTTCTTGACAGCAGGCAGAAGCCAACAAGGGCCACAAAAACGGCCGTTCACACCTCATCAACCCACAATGCGAGCAATCAACTACAAACTGAGAGAAGCTCAAGAGAGATCAGCCAGACGCAGCTCATTCTTTGAAAACTCTTTGAACAATGAAACAGGTATGTGCTTGAGGTGTGGGGGTGGGCATTCGTCAAGGGGATGTCGATTTCAGCAGGCTGTTTGCAGAAATCGTGAATATACAGGGCATTTGGCCCGCATGTGCAAAAAAACGGCAGCTCGGCTGGTATACGAATCGGATGGGTCGGAAAGCGGACCAGAAGATGGTGGGGTCAGTACCCGGGACACCGGTGAACAGCGGGTCAACACGATCAATGGCCGCTGCTCCTACAATAGGACGCCTCCTATAATGATGAGTGTCCTACTCAACGTGATATCTGTCAACATGGAGCTGGATACGGGAGCGAGTCAATCTCTCATGGGCGCTCAACAATTTGAACAACTGTGGCTGCATAAAAGAGACAAACCAAAACTCACAAGGGTCGACACCACACTAAGGACCTATACCAAAGAAATCGTACCAGTCCTCGGCAGCGCCATGCTCTCTGTCACACACAAAGGGACAGTGAACCGACTTCCCCTGTGGATTGTCCCCGGAGACCCCCCAGCACTGCTGGGGAGAAGCTGGCTGGCAAAACTAAACTGGAAATGGGATGATATCCATCCCATGTCATTAGAGGAACGGGCCTCCTGCTCAACAGTTATAAAGCGATTTGAACATCTCTTTCAGCCAGGTGTGGGCACTTTCAAAGGGGCCAAAGTCAAAATCTACATCACACAGGATGCTAGACCGGTCCATCACAAGGCCAGAGCTGTACCCTATGTGATGAGGGAAAAGATTGAACACGAACTAGACAGGCTTCTGCGGGAAGGCATTATATCACCTGTGGAATTTAGCGACTGGGCAAGTCCCAGTCATGAAGCCTGATGGATCCGTACGAATCTGTGGGGACTACAAATCTACCATAAACAGAGTCTCCCTACAGGACCAGTACCCACTGCCCAGAGCGGAGGACTTATTTGCCACATTGGCTGGAGGTAAACTTTTCTCAAAATTAGACCTCACATCTGCGTATATGACGCAAGAATTGACCGAGGAATCCAAGCTACTCACCACCATCAACACACATCGAGGCCTTTTCATGTGCAATCGATGCCCATTCGGCATCAGGTCGGCAGCTGCCATATTCCAGCGCAACATGGAGAGTCTGCTCAAGTTCATCCCGGGAACGGTTGTATTTCAAGACGACATACTTATCACGGGCAGGGACACCGACTCCCATCTCTGTAATTTGGAGGAAGTACTAAAGCGGTTGGATCGGGTAGGCCTACGAGTCAAGAAATCCAAGTGCCCGTTTCTCACACCCGAGGTTGAATTTTTGGGCAGAAGGATTGCCAGTGATGGAATCCGCCCAAGAGAGTCCAAAACTGAAGCAATTCACCTGGCACCCAGGCCCCAGAATGTCTCAGAACTGCCCGCCTTTCTCGGGCTACTCAATTACTTTGGGAACGTTATGCAGAACTTAAGCACGCTGCTGGAGCCCCGCCACGTGCTACTCAGAAAGGGAGCGATTGGTTTTGGGGGGACGCCCAGGAACGCGCCTTCAATAAGGCACGCAACCTTCTGTGTTCCAACAGTATTTTGACTTTCTTTGACCCAGGTAAAAACCTAGTTCTCACATGCGATGCATCAGCGTATGGGGTCGGGTGCGTTTTGCAACATTTCAATAGTGCGGGCAAATTACAACCCATAGCTTATGCCTCCAGGTCACTTTCGCGGGCGGAGCGCGGGTACGGAATGGTAGAGAAGGAGGCGCTCGCGTCCGTGTACGGTGTCAAAAAGATGCTCCAATACTTTTTCGGGGCCAAGTTCACGTTAGAAACTGACCACAAGCCCCTCACGTCCCTCCTATCCGAGAGCAAGGCAATAAACGGCAACGCCTCGGCGCGAATTCAACGGTGGGCACTCATGCTGGCGTTCTACGACTATACCATAAGCACAGACCAGGTACAGACAACTGTGCCGACGCGCTCAGCAGGCTACCCCTGGCGACCACGGAAGGGTCTGACGAACAGGACTGTGAGATAGTCTTGGCAATCAATGCCTTTGAGTCCACAGGTTCGCCCATGATGGCTCGCCAAATCAGAGCCTGGACGGCCAGCGACCCCACGTTATCCTTAGTAAAAAGATGTGTCCTAACCGGTGACTGGGCAGAGGCTCGCGATGCCTGCCCCGAGGAATTAAAACCTTTTCACAGGCGCATGCATGAGCTATCACTACAAGCAGACTGCCTGATGTGGGGCAGCCCAGTAGTCATGCCTCTGTGAGGCAGAGAGGCATTTGTCCGGGAGCTCCACCACGAGCACCCGGGGATCGTTCTCATGAAGGCCATAGCCAGATCCCACGTCTGGTGGCCTGGTATTGATGCAGACCTGGAGCTCTGCGTCCGAAGGTGCACCATTTGTGCCCAACTCAGCAATGCCCCCAGGGAGGCTCCACTGAGCCCCTGGCCCTGGCCTACAAAACCGTGGTCGTGGGTGCACGTAGACTATGCGGGCCCATTCATGGGCAAAATGTTCCTCGTAGTTGTAGATGCATTTTCAAAGTGGATCGAATGCACCATTTTAAACTCGAGCACAACCTCCACCACTGTGGAGAGCCTCGCAACCATGTTTGCAACGCACGGAATCCCTGACATATTGGTCAGTGACAATTGTCCGTGCTTCACCAGCGCAGAATTCCAAGACTTTATAATTGACCACGGCATAAATCACGTCAAGACGGCACAGTTCAAGCTGGCCTCCAACGGCCAGGCAGAGAGAGCAGTGCAAATCATTAAACAAGGCATGCCTAAAATCCAAGGTCCCACGCTGCAGGGTCGCCTGTTGCGACTGCTGCTGGCATACAGATCTCATCTGCACTCATTGACTGGGATCCCCCCGCGCAAGTGTTGATGAAAAGGACTTTAAAAACAAGGCTCTCATTAATCCTCCCAGACATGCATGAAATCGTTGAGGCAAAGCGTCGTAAGCTGACTGAGTACCATGACAGAAATTCGAGGGGGAGATGGAATGAGATAGGGGACAAAGTGTTTGTACTAATCTATGGCAGGGGTCCCAAATGGCTTGCAGGGACAGTAACGGGCAAGGAAGGAAACAGGCTACTGGTAGTACAAATGGACAATGGCAAAACCTGCCGGAGGCATGTTGACCAAGTCAAAAGCAGATTTACCAACAACACTGCGGAACCAGAGGCAGACTACAATGTGGAACTCGCACCACACCTGGTGGACAGACAGAGGGAACAACCTGAGGAAAGGGCAATCCCAACAAACAGTCCAGGCGAGTCAACAACAATCACACCAATCGAAACAGACAGCCCAGGCGAGATACCAGCAACCACACCCAAAGAAAAACAGACACCAAGGCAAACAACTGAACCACAACTCAGACGCTCCACGCGAGAGGCTGAACCTATAAAGACAATAAGACCTTGGGGGAGGGTGATGTCATGTATCTTACATTATTATATATAACTGTATCCTAACATGCTACACATGACTGTAATAAGATATGACTGTAACCACCAGAATACCTTACCACCAGAGGTGCACTTGCAAGAGACAGGTATATAAGGGCAGGTCTCAGGCAAGTGCAGCATTCCAGAGCTGTGAAATAAAGATGCAGGTCCAGAGTGATCTTGACTTCACTACATGCCTCATGTGAATCTGTACTGAGAGGACAGGACTTTACACTGGGCAAGCCCCATCGTCCCTGTTCTATAAACGGATGGCTCGGTCAGGATCTGTGACAACTACAAGGCCACCATCAACCAAGTGTCCCTTCAGGTCCAATACCTGCTTCCGAGAGCGGAGGATCTTTTTGCCACGCAAGCAGGCGGCAAGCTGTTCACCAAGTTGGACCTCACTTCAGCCTACATGACCCAGGAACTGGCTGAAGAATCCAAGCTACTGACCACCATCACCACGCACAAGGGGCTGTTTGTCTACAACAGGTGTCCATTTGGCATTCGTTCAGCAGCCGCTATCTTTCAGAGGCACATGGAAAATGTTATGTAATGATGTGTGTATCGTCCCAGTACCTTAAATGTAATGTAAGTACTATGCCACACCACAGAGGGCGCTGCGGTGGGAAACCCTGGTAGTGCCTGTAACAAGGACTATATAAGGGTGACCACCACACCTGGGAGACACTCTGGAGCTGAACAATAAAGGACGAAGGTCACAGCAGTTAGACTTACACCAGACCGTGTGGAGTCAGTGATTTGTGTGCTACATACACCACAGAAAGCCTGCTCAAATCCATCCCCGGAACAATCGTATTTCATAATGACATCCTTATCACGGGTCGAGACACCGAGGAACACCTCCACAACCTGGAGGAGGTGCTACGCCAACTGCACCGGGTAGGCCTGCGACTAAAGAAGCCTAAGTGTGTGCTTTTGGCCCCAGAGGTCGAGTTTTTGGGCAGGAGGTTTGCCGCAGACGGGGTCTGGCCCATCGAATCCAAAACGGAGGTGATCCGTCGCGCGCCCAGGCCCGGCAACACATCAGAGTTGCATTCATTTCTGGGACTCTTGAACTATTTCGGGAACTTTCTACCGAACTTAAGGACATTGCTGGAGCCGCTACATGTGCTCCTGCGTAAGGGTTGCAATTGGTTTTGGGGGGACTGTCAGGAACGGGCTTTCAATCGGGCGCGGAACCTGCTTTGCTCTAATAAGTTATTGACCCTGTATGACCCCTGTAAGAAATTGGTTTTGACATGCGATGCATCATCCTATGGAGTTGGGTGCGTGTTGGAGCAGAGTAATGATGAGGGCCAGCTCCAACCTGTGGCTTATGCCTCGAGGTCGCTCTCCCAAGCAGAAAGGGGGTATGGGATGGTTGAAAAGGAAGCACTCGCATGTGTCTACGGGGTGAAAAAGATGCACCAGTACCTTTTTGGCAGAAGGTTCGAATTAGAAACAGACCACAAGCCGTTAACATCCCTGTTGTCCGACAGCAACGCTGTCAATGCCAATGCGTCAGCTCGCATACAGCGATGGGCTCTCACGCTCGCTGTGTATGACTACATCATACGGCACCGGCCAGGCACCGAAAATTGTGCTGACGCGCTCAGCAGACTTCCACTGGCCACCACTGAGGGGGCAGCGGAGCAAAGCGCGGAGATGGTCATGGCTGTCGATGCCTTTGACAGCGCAGGCTCCCCCATCACAGCCCACCAGATCAAAACCTGGACAAACAGAGATCCCCTCCTATCTCCGATTAAGAGCCTGACTGGGGATCGGGCGCCCACACATGGAGCATGCCCTGAGGAGGTCAGACCGTTTCACAGACGGATGGATGAGCTCTCCACCCAAGCCGATTGCCTACTATGGGGCAGCCGGGAAGTCATGCCCCAGAGGGGTAGGGAAGCATTCATCAGGGAACTCCACACTGAGCACCCAGGCATCGTGCTTATGAAGGCCATTGCCCGGTCACATGTATGATGGCCGGGAATTGATGCAGACCTGGAACACTGTGTTCGCAGGTGCACGATGTGTGCCCAGCTGGGCAATGTCCCCAGGGAGGCCCCACTCAGCCCGTGGCCTTGGCCCACGAAGCCATGGTCACGTATTCACATAGACTACGCGAGCCTGTTCATGGGAAAAATGTTCCTCATTGTTGTTGATGCGTACTCGAAATGGATCGAGTGCATCATTTTGAATTCGTGCACGACATCCACCACAGTAGAGAGTCTGCGTGCGGTCTTTGCGACCCATGGCTTGCCGGACATCCTAGTTAGCGACAAAGGCCCGTGTTTCACTAGCTATGAATTCCAGGAGTTCATGTCGGGTAATGGCATCAAACATGTCAGGACAGCGCCGTTCAAGCCGGCTTCCAATGGCCAGGCGGAACATGCGGTCCAAATCATAAAGCAAGGGATGCTCTGGATTCAAGGACCCTCCCTTCAATACCATCTATCGCGCCTCCTGCTGGCCTACAGGTCCTGACCGCACTCAGTCACGGGAGTCCCGCCAGCGGAACTACTCATGAAACGTACACTAAAAACTCGGCTGTCCCTCATTCATCCAGTCTTGTCAGACATTGTTGAGGGCAAGCGCCAGTCCCAAAATGAGTGCCACGACCGTAACTCAAAGGGGAGATGGACAGAATTCGATGACCCTGCATTTGTTCTTAATCACGCTGTGGGGCCCAAGTGGCTTGAGGGTACTGTAATTGGTAAAGAGGGGAATATGGTCATAGTGGTCAGACTCAACAATGGGCAGATATGCCGCAAGCATCTGGACCAAGTAAAAAAAAGGTTCAGCATGGACATTGAGGAACCTGAGGAAAATCATGAGATGCTGCCCACATCACTGCCAGTGAACGAGCAACAAGAACCGTCAGCAGCATGCACAGTCCCTGCGGTCAACCCGGACGAGCCGGAATCACCACAGATGGCAAAGACGCATCCCAAGGCTCAACAACCAGAGACCCAACTGCGGCGCTCCACGAGAGAGCGTCGACCGCCTGAAAGACTCAATCTTTGACCCAAAGACGTTGGGGGGAGGTGATGTCATGTTTGTAACCTTCACCTAACTGTAACCTTTATGTAACAATACTGAACACTGTATACACCTGAGAAGTGCACACCTTGACCACAGGGGGTGAACTTATGGGAGACACTCCTCACCTGGTCATCCAGGTATATAAAGGGAGGTCCCACGCAGGGTCATCACTTCTTGGTCCTGTGAATAAAGGTACAGGTCATAGAGTGACCTTGTCTCCAGTATGTGCCTCGTGTTGATTTGCTGTAGTGTGTAAGGACACAACAGACACCCCTCACCCTCAAGAGGTACACAGTAACTGAGATATTAGAAGGAATAAGCTTGGTACCAAGCCCAAAATCACTGCGCCATCGCCTGCGGGCAGGGGTGGTGGACAGTCCAAGACCAAGTGCAGCGGGCGGTCTTAGACAAAGGGGGGTGAGAGATGGGTGCAGCCTTTCTTTGCTGCTGCTGTTGTTGTTGTTATTATTATTGTTACTGTTGAACTGTTCTCAAATTAAAAGTTTTTTGTAAGTTATGTAAATTTAAAGTTTTTAAGTGATCTTAAAAAGTGATATTAAAGTAAAGTTTGATACAAGAATAATTTTATTAAAGTTGATTTAAGAACATTGTAAACTTTTGAATAAAATATATTTTACATTAAAACTGAATCATGTTCCATTAACAAAACACAACATTACGGAAGTGGCCTCTCTCTCCCTCCCCCTCCCCTCCCCAGGCACCAAGCCTTCTGATCGGCTGTCTCTCCCTCTGCTCCCCCGCCCGACCCTGGCCCCGAATGCACTCTCTATCTGCTCCCCGCCCCTAGTCCAGGCCGAATGGCCTCCTCCGATTTACGACCTGTTTTGTTAACTCTCCACAAGGGTTTTCTGGAAAGGCCACATACGCTGGCCTAAGCAGAAATGGAGTAGCTATCAGCTGGCCAAAGTTCCCTAAATGGCCAGAATTGGTGTAGGTGGCTGGTTACGCACCCTTTGGCTGAAAAAAAAACTTACCTAAAAAAAATCGTAACTAACTGAGTTACACTGGTGCAAATTGATTGGGGAAACTGTGGATTTTTAACTTAGGACAAAAAAAGCAGCCTGCTCCAAAAAAACGGTGCAAATCACTGGGGAAAACTGAGCCCAAAGTATTTCCACGCCGAAAAGGGATGAGTTCACAGGTGTTTCAATGAAGGACCTAATATTCCGGATCCCGAACTACATCTTGAAGGGTGGAAGATGCCTTTGCGTGGATTTTTCTAATGTGTGGTAGCCGTTGCACCCCAGCCACCACACGGGCTTGACAGAGCTAGGTCTTGGTCCAGTGGCAAGGATTAACCAAGATGACTGGAGACTAGCTCTGCTGTACGGACCGAGTGCGCACACATAATCGCTCCCTGAAGTCACATGCCGCCACATGTTGCTTCCTGTAATGGCCCTGGCCTGCTGATGGTCTTGCAGGCCGATTTCCTGGCTGGGCCGCTGCAAGCTACTCTCTCTAATGGCACCGGCCTCTCTCCGCTTTCCTGCAAATGTTATTTTAAAAGTGCAGCGGCTGGTCATGCCAACGATTGCACGGTATCACGTACGTCCCCGCATGCGGGCCTGGTGTCCACCCTCGGCTGTAGCAACGACGAACAGCTCGGCCTCAGCGTTCACTCCGACTCCAGAGTGAGCAATGTGAGATAGAGTAGTATTATCACCTGGTGTCTCACAAGTCACAAGTGAACAGGAGGAGATGGTGGAGACAGGGGCAGCAGTGGAGACTCCTCGCCAGAGAGCACAGGACCCTCCCAGCTCTGCATAGCTGCTCAGCTGCTGAGCCTTGGGGGCCATCCAGAAAGAGGGCAATCCTGGAGGTGCAGGAGGTTTTGACAGGTTTTGCAGCCGCAATGTCTGCAAATGTGCAGAAAATGGAGGCGGTCATCTCCAACATGAGCACCACTGTGTCACAGGTGATGGCGACTGTAGGCTCTTCCATGGAAAGGATGGCCACCTGCATGTTGAAAGCAAACATGCAGGTGCAGCAAGCAGTTAGGAAGGCAAATGTTATGTTGGCCTTCATTGCTAGAGGATTTGAGTACAGGAGCAAGGATGTCTTACTACAGTTATACAGGGTCTTGGTGAGACCGCACCTGGAGTATTGTGTGCAGTTTTGGTCTCCTTACCTCAGAAAGGATATACTTGCCATAGAGGGAGTGCAGCGAAGGTTCTCCAGAGCCTGATAGTCTTCATCCGAGAGTACTTAAGGAAGTGTCCCTGGAAATAGTGGATGCATTGGGGATCATTTTCCAACAGTCTATCGACTCTGGATCAGTAGCTAATGTAACACCACTTTTTAAAAAGAGAGGGAGAGAGAAAGCGGGTAATTATAGACCGGTTAGCCTGACATCAGTAGTGGGGAAAATGTTGGAATCAATTATGAAGAATGAAATAGCAGCGCATTTGGAAAGCAGTGACAGGATCAGTTCATGTCAGCATGGATTTATGAAAGGGAAATCATGCTTGACAAATCTTCCGGAATTTTTTGAGGATGTAAATAGTAGAGTGGACAAGGGAGAACCAGTGGATGTGGTGTATTTGGTCTTTCAAAAGGCTTTTGACAAGGTCCCACACAAGAGAAAGGTGTGCAAAGTCAAAGCACATGGCATTGGGGGTGATATACTGACGTGGATAGAGAACTGGTTGGCAGACAGGAAGCAGAGAGTTGGGATAAACGGGTCCTTTTCAGAATAGCAGGCAGTGACTAGTGGAGTGCTGCAAGGCTCAGTGCTGGGACCCCAGCTCTTTACAATATACATCAATGATTTGGATGAAGGAATTGAGTGTAATATCTCCAAATTTGCAGATGACAGTAAACTGGGTGGCAGTGTGAGCTGTGAGGGGGACACTAGGAGGCTGCAGGGTGACTTGAACAGGTTAGGTGAGTGGGCAAATGCATGGCAGATGCAGTATAATGTGGATAAATGTGAGGTTATTCACTTTGGTGCAACAAGACCTGGGTGTCATGGTACAGCAATTATTGAAGGCTAAAGGGATCAAGGGGTATGGAGAGAAAGCAGGAATGGGGTACTGAAATGCATGATCAGCCATGATCTTATTGAATGGTGGTGCAGGCTCAAAGGGCCGAATGGCCTACTCCTGCACCTATTTTCTATGTTTCTATGACTCCATGAGGCAATGTGTTGTATTTGAACTATGGTGACCTTAGTCCTTTTTTTGTTAACCCCAGAGTGAGGATCATACCTGGTGGCCTGTCTTTTATACCTGGCCAGGCACACCTGTACAGGTTACCTATGAGTCTCCCCTGCTGTGTCCTCTGGTGGCACACCTTGTGATGGTACCAACAGTAGCCATGTTGTATACATGACAGCAATGATATCTGTTTAGTGTTATCACTCGTGGACATGAAAGCCTGGGCTATCGTGATGGCCTTGCTCAGACCTAGGGATTCGGCAGACAGCAGTTTGCGAAGAATGACCTTGTGGCCGATTCCAAGCACTAAAAAGTCCCGCAACACTTCCCCCAAAAATCCAGCAAATACACACGGTCCCTCAAGGCATCTTAGGTCGGCGACATAGCTCGCCACATCCTGGCCCTCGGAGCGATGGTGTGTATAAAAGCGATACTTGACCATCAAGATGCTCTCCTTTGGCGTAAGGTGTTCCCAAACCAGCATGCACATCTCTTCATATGTCTTCTCCGTTGGTTTCGTCGGTGCTAGCAGATTTTTGATGAGGCCATATATCATAGACCTGCAAACGGTGAGGAGAATCTCCCTGCGCTTGACCGCGGTTTCTTCCTTATCCAGCTCATTGGCCAGGAAATACTGGTCAAGACGCTCAACGAAGGCTTCCCAATCATCACCCTCAACAAATCTCTCAAGAATGCCAATGGCAGCCATAACCGCGTAAAAGTTCGTGATTTGTGACTCGTCGCCAATTGATATGTTCAGAATAACTCCACAAGACTGTATATTGTAAGCTCAAACTGTTGTGACCTTGGTCTCTTTAAAGTAACTCCAGAGTGAGAAAGCAGCATGGTAGACTGCCTTTTATACCTGCTTGCCCAGGGTGTGCAGGTGACCCTTGGCTCTCCCACAGGTTTGTCCCCTGGTGGCAAGTCTTACACATTGGTAATGTTTACATACATAACACCAGCCACATATTTGACCGAATTTGCCCTATAATGGAGAGGAGGAGGCATCACAGCACGCTGTGGAGACTGACGCTGGGGAGAGCACTGAGGATTGAGAGGAGCACATTGGAGGCCGCAAAAGAGCCAGGAGGTTCTCGGACGAGCAAATGCCCCCCTCCTGCAGGAGGTCAAGTCACGCTGGGGTGATTTGACAAAGGGAGGGCGAGGGAAGCCCACCCCAAAAGCCTACCAGAAGATATGGACCGAGATAGCAGGGGTGGTCTTGTCGGCGACCAACGAGGTGCGTGAGGGCAACCAATGCCGCAAACGATGGAACGACCTTGTGGGATCCACAAGAGTAAGTATTACATTGATTTACATGTATTTATGTATTTATATAATTTGATTTGTAACAGTCATGCATGACTATCAGCAGATGACAGGTCTTGCACTTTTACCGGGAATGTTTTACTCAAAGCCTGCGGACACGGTATATGTTTTTAGGTAACGAATGATAATAATCCATAACAATCCTGATTACATCTGTCGGTTATGTGTTGTATCAGTGTCTGTGACAGTACCTAGCAATGATATCACGCAATGATCTCATGCCATGTCATCCTGTCACCTTTTACAGCAGAAGCTATCAACAATGAGGTCCGTGCAGAGGCGAATGGGTGGGGGAGCCACCAATCCCCAGCGACATCACTGAGATGGAGGAGCGTGTGCTCACACTCATGGGGAAGCACCCCTGGACAGCCACGGACGCATCTGCTGATGAAGTGATGCCACGTGAGTGAAGCTTACACCATTGCATGATATAAAGTCAATAGGTGCCACACCCACTCATATCCAAACAATCATATAGGATCGATGATTTCTAAAACTGTCATATAAATAATGATGGCCTATTGAAAATCATTGGAATAGAAATGTGTTGATGGTCATGAAATATGATGTCTGTGATGCTTTTGTCATGCATATGCTGTGTGTAGCGCTAGACTCACCTTGTCACCCCCTTCTCCTCGAATAACAATATTTGTGTTTTGCAGATCAGCCAGCAGCACGGCCCCAGGCAAGACCACAGACGCCAGAAGGTGCGGGCGCAGGGCAAGAGTCGGCGAACGATCCTACAACATCTAGTGTTGAGGAGCTCCAATTCTCGCCCGTCAATCCGCTGGGTCTGTACTCGATGGATGAGAGCGTGGACTTTGAAGAATCTGCATCGCCACGCTCCAGAAGCTATTCCACCCCAAGGCCATCTAGTGGTCCTCCGGTCATTCCCGCCTCCACTCTG
This sequence comes from Pristiophorus japonicus, assembly GCF_044704955.1. Classification (NCBI taxonomy): domain Eukaryota; kingdom Metazoa; phylum Chordata; class Chondrichthyes; family Pristiophoridae; genus Pristiophorus; species Pristiophorus japonicus. The sequence goes on from NC_091986.1 coordinate 141,954,713, forward strand.
GAGGTACTGGCCCCAAGCACCTCGCCACAGGGCACCCCATTTGTCCCCAGGATGGCGCTGACCCCGCGGAGGCCTCGTGGACGCGGCAGGTCTGTTCCACGAGCGCGACATGACAGTGGAGAGATGATTCAGTTGTCCAGGAGGACTATAGATATTGGTGACCAGCTCATCGAAGCATTGGGGGGCATATTCCGACAGCTGGCCACCATGACCGAGTAATTCCGCGCATGGCGGAGTCCCTGGATGCGATAGCCAGGAACACTGCTGCCACACGCCTCCCAGTGGTCCCCGAGCACGGCACTCCACCTCTAGGTTCTCCACCACCACTGCAAACGACAGATGAGAGCAAGGACAACGATCCTGCTTCGATATCAGAGAATGTTGCCCCCTCGGCATCCCCCGCTACCATACCCGTGCAACGACCGCATCTGCCTTCATCCCTCTCAATGAGGCACCGCCTGAGGAGCTCCTTGGCCAGGCGCCGTGGAGTGAGGAGGGGAAGAGGTGGGGAGAAGAAGGAGTTGGGGGAAGGAAAGTGAGGTGCATGTGCACAGATGATGGGTGTGTTATATCTCCATCTGGGTGTATGCAATTTATTGCAATATATGGGAGCTGGGGACCATTCTCCTGCTTTGCCTTTGTATTCCGTGTTGTTGGACATGTTGAACATGTGATTTATGTCAATGGTGGAAAAAATGGGGTGTGGGCGGGGGTTAGGTGTTATTGGCTGTGATACTTATGATTTCAGACCAATGTTGGTATTAAACTTTTGTTATTGAACATAACCTTGTTTCGCATTGTCTCAGATAGCTGGACCATTACACACTGGTCATTCCTTACCATGAAAGGGTGAAATACAACTTAACATCAATGAATGTAAACTTTATCTGGCACCAAGTTGATGGGCACCATTGATGTCTGAGCTGCACACACACAGCAGTGTGTCAGCATTGTCACTCACATTAGCGCTCTTTCAGGCAAATCTTTCCGCTATCAGCTCCTCACGTAAGAGTGGGACTTAAGTGGCTGGCATTCATTCTGGTTAATTCCACTTTTTATGTGCGGTTTTTTGAGTGAGCAATATTGTAGGCGATATGTGTGCGAGGTGGTGAAATTGACGATGGGCGATCTCCATGGTCACTAGTTTGGGGAAATATGATCTTTACCACAAAAAACAGTGGGCGGGTGTTCATATTGAATCTCGGCATTAATTTCATGCGGAAAGTAACGCTGATCGATATTATGGGTGTTAGTTTCACCCATCTTGCTGATTCCGCCCCCAAAAAATGGGCGGGCGGTAATATTTTTTCCCGGCGTTAAGCACATTGGGAAAATAATACTCACCGATAAGTTTCCTAAAAAAAAACATCAGTTTCCATTTTGTGACTAAATGGGCGATATATGGGCGTTAGACATCATTTCAGCTGTAAAATGGGTGTTAAGTGGGCGTTAAGCATGCAAAAAAAGTGAAGGTTCTAGCCGATAATCTATCTTCCCTTTCTTAATCATTTTTTTAGTTATTTTTTGTTGGCTTTTAAACGCTTCCCAATCTTCTGTCCTCCCACTAGTTTTGGCCACATTGTATGCCCTTGTTTTTAATTGGATACCGTCCTTTATTTCTTTAGTTAGCCACGGATGGCTATCTTTTCTCTTACGCCCTTTCCTCCTCACTGGAATATATTTTTCTTGAGAGTTGTGAAATACCTCCTTAAATGTACACCACTGTTCATCAACCGTCCTACACGTTAATCTATTTTCCCAGTCCATTTTAGCCAACTCTGCCCTCATACCTTCATAGTCTCCTTTATTTAAGCTTAGTAAGCTGGTTAGAGATCCAACTTTCTCACCCTCCATCTGAATTTGAAATTCAATCATGCTATGATCACTCATTCTAAGGGGATCCTTTACTAGGAGATTGTTTATTAATCCTGTCTCATTACACAGGACCAGATCTAAGATAGCCTGCCCCCTGGTTGGTTCCGTTACATACTGCTCAAGGAACCCGTCCCTTATGCACTCTATGAACTCTTCCTCAAGGCTACTCTGACCAATTTGATTTGTCCAATCAGTATGGAGGTTAAAATCACCCATGATTATTGCTGTTCCCTTTTTACAAGCCCCCACTATTTCCTGGTTTATGCTCCAACCAACAGAGTTGCTACTGTTAGGGGGCCTATAGACTACACCCACCAGTGACTTTTTCCCCTTATTATTCCTTATCTCCACCCAAACTGTTTCAACATCCTGATCATTTAAGCCAATATCATTTCTCACTATTGCAGTGATTCCATCCTTTATCAATAGAGCTACCCCCACCTCCTTTTCCTTTCTGTCTGTCCTTCCGGATTGTCAAATACCCCATAATATTTAATTGCCAGTCCTGGTCACATTGCAACCACGTCTCTGTAATGGCTATCAGATCATACCCATTTGTATTTATTTGTGCCGTCAACTCATCTATTTTGTTACGAATGCTACGTGCATTTAGACAAAGTGCCTTTAAATTTGGTTTTTTGCCCTTTTTTCCTGCTTGTTTCCTCTCTCCTTCAAACTCACTTTCTTTATATTTGCTTTCCAATTTCAGCTTTACTCCCCTCCCTACTGAATCTATTTTCAGATTCCTATCCTCCTGCCAAACTAGTTCAAACTCTCCCCAACATCACTAGCAAACCCCCCCCCCCCGCCCCCCCCCGATGAGGATATTGGTCCCGGCTCTGTTGAGGTGCAACCCATCCGGCTTGTACAGGTCCCACCTCCCCCAGAAGCGGTCCCAATGCCTCAGGAAACTAAAGCCCTCCCGCCTGCACCATCTTTCCAGCCACGTATTCATCTTCTCTATTCTCCTATTTCTGTTCTCACTAGCTCGTGGCACTGGGAGTAATCCGGAGATTACTACCTTTGAGGTCCTGCTTTTTAATCTCTCTCCAAGCTCCCTAAACTCTGCCTGCAGGACCTCATCCCTCTTCCTACCTATGTCATTGGTACCGATGTGGACCATGACCTCTGGCTGTTCACCCTCTCCCCCAGAATGCCCTGCAGCCGCTCAGAATCAGAGGCCAGTTAAGACTCAGTTGCTGATTGAAAGCGGCAGGAACTGGGGCGAGATGAGAATTCTTTTTACGCATCAAGTTGTTATGACCTGGAATGCGCTGCCTGAAAGGGTGGAGGAAGCAGATTCTATATAGAAACTTTCAAAAGAAAATTGGATGTGTATTTGAATACGAATAAGAAAAATGTGTAGGGCGATGGGGAAAGAGTAGGGGAGTGGGACTAATTGGATAGCTCTTTCAAAGATCAGGCACGATGGGTCAAATGGCCTCTGATTCTGTTATCAAATTCGTATAAAATTCTTAGATGGCAAGGTAGATGCTGAGAGGCTATTTCCCCTAGTTGGAGAATCTCGAACTAGGGATCATAGTCTCAGGATAAGGGGTCGGCCATTTAGCACTGAGATGAGGAGGTTGCATCACTCAGAGGGTTATGAATCTTTGGAATTCTCTACCCTTTTTGAATCTAAGGGAATGAAGGAATATGGGGATAGGGCAGGTAATTGGAGCTGAGATAGAAGATCAGCAATGATCTTTTTGAATGGCAGAGCAGGCCTGCAGGGCCGTATGGCTTACTCCTGTTCCTATTTCGTAATTGAGGCAGTGACCACTGCACCTTCCAAGGGAAAAGTATATAAACATTTGAAGCAGTGGAAGATATAGAGTAAGATATAGAGTATTGCTCTAGCTATAAGAATGGCCTCTTTAACATAAGAACAGAAGAAATAGGAGCAGGAGTAGGCCATTTGGCCCCTCGAGCTTGCTCTGCCATTCAATAAGATCATGGCTAATCTGATCATGGACTCAGCTCCACTTCCCTGCCCGCTCCCCGTCATCCTTTCGTTCCTTATCGCTCAAAAATCTGTCTATCTCCACCTTAAATATATTCAATGATTCAGCCTCCAGAGCTCTCTGGGGCAGAGAATTCCACAGATTTACAACCCTCTGAGAGAAGAAATTCCTCCTCATCTTAATTTTCAGTGGGCAACCCATTATTCTAAAACTATGCTCCCTAGTTCTAGATTCCCCATGAGTGGAAACATCCTATCTGCATCTACCTTGTCGAGCTCCCTCATTATCTTATATGACTCAATAAGACCACCTCTCATTCTTCTGAACTCCAGTGAGTACAGGCCCAACCTTTCTTCATAAGTCAACCCCTTCACCTCAGGAATCAACGGAGTGAACCTTCTCTGAACTGCCTCCAATGCAAGTAAATAAGAAGACCAAAACTGTATGCAGTACTCTAGGTGTAGTCTCACCAATACCCTATACAGTTGTAGCAAGACCTCCCTACTTTTATACTCTATCCCCCTTGCAATAAATGCCAACATTCCATCTGCCTTCCTGATTACTTGCTGTACCTGCATACTAACTTTTTGTGTTTCATGCACAAGGACCCCCAGGTCCCTCTGTACTGCAACACTTTGTAATTTTTCTCCATTTAAATAATAATTTGCTTTTTTTTTTCTACCAAAGTGGATAACCTCACACTTTCCCACATTATACTCCATTTGCCAAATGTTTGCCCACTCACTTAGCCTGTCTATATCCCTTTGCAGATTTTTTGTGTCCTCCTCACAACTTGCTTTCCCACCCATCTTTGTATTATCAGCAAACTTGGCTACATTACACTCGGTCCCTTCATCCAAATCATTAATATAAATTGTAAATATTTGACATCCCAGCACCGATCCCTGTGGAACCCCACTAGTTACTGTTTGCCAACCGAAAAATTACCCATTTATCCCGACTCTCTGTTTTCTGTTAGTTAGCCAATCCTCTATCCATGCTAATATATTACCCCCAACCCCGTGAACTTTCATCTTGTGCAGTAACCTTTTATGTGGCACCTTATCGAATGCCTTCTGGAAATCCAAATACACCGAATCCACTGGTTCCCCCTTATCCACCCTGCTCGTTACATCCTCAAAGAACCACAGCAAATTTGTCAAACATTATTTCCCTTTCATAAAACCATGTTGACTCTGCTTGACTAAATTTTGCTTTTCCAAATGTCCTGCTACTGCTTTCTTAATAATGGACTCCAGCATTTTCTGTGCGGTAAGATTTTATGGTTGTATGGTACTCCCAGGCATCTGCTGACATCAACTTGATCCAGCCAGTAGAAAGTGCATAAGGACTTCAATTTTATCCTTCAATTTTAACTTAGAGGAAATGGTAATGCAAAACCTCCACTCAGTATCCCCTCTTGATGACATGCCTGCATCCTATCAGTTCATAGTACATCACAGTGGAGCAGTTTAACCTTCCACACTGATTAACACTTCATACAGATCTTTTAAAATAAGTCCTTTAAAAGCATAATACTACTATAATGAACCTTTTCATTCATAATGCTAGCTGTTGTTGCAATTTATAATGTTTTGTTTAATTTGTGGGACAGGGAGTATAGTATGATACTGTTTATTCCAAGTGATGTGGAATATTAAAAGGAAGATTACTATATAAATAAAAAAGCTGCTTGTGTTTGTACTACTACTTCACACTCTTGCAGGTGTTAAGTGCTTATAATGTAAAAATTTATATAAATGAACGAATGAATAAAATATGAAGTAATGTATGCAGAGCCACAATGGGAAGATTAGAAAAGATGACCAAAAGCTAGCTTTTGAAAGATTTTTGAAGGTGAAAAGAGAGTTGGAGGCATTTAAGGAAGGCATTCCAGTTAATACAATTGAGTCAGCCTTCACACAGCAATGTCAACCTTGGCTCAGTGGTCGCACTCTCACCTCTGAGTCAAAGGTCATGGGTTCAAGCCCCACTCCAGACACTTGAGCACACAATCTAGGCTGGTACTTCACTGCAGTACTGAAGGAATGCTGCACTATCAGAGGTGTCATCTTTCAGATGAGACGTTAAACCAAGGTTCCACCTGCCCTCTCAGGCGACATAAAAGATCCCACAAGCGCTATTTAAAGAAGAGCAGGGGAGCTCTCTTGGTATCCTGGCCAACATTTATTTCTCCACCAAAATGTAAAAACAGATGATCTGATCATTTATTTCATTGCTTTTTGTTGGACCTTGGTATACACAAATTAGCTGTCGCACAAAGTCAACATTTTCCCAATGGTATTTTCCATTTGATCTCTGGACTGACTATAAGTTACCTAGAAATTGGACAGGTAAAGATACAATCCAGACCATAAAGAGTGAATCTGAGAAAATTATCTGGAGTACAAATCTAAAAATATAATACACACTTCATGAACAAAGGCATCTGTAGATGGACTACAGAGGTGAGGATAACTGGGAAAGTTTTCATATAAATTGGGTTACAATTTCCATTAGGCAGAAATAAATATCATTGGAAGGTATGATGCAAAGAGCTTTAATTTTCTTAAATTGTTACAGCTTGTTAAATTGTTACAAATTGTTAAATTGGCTAATAGCAAATAAAAGTAGAAGCAAAATAGTAAAAAGTACTCCTTGAAATTACTCAGCAATTCTAAATGAATATGATTAGTTGTAGATGAAAAACACATGACAATAGAAAGACAGAAGCTGGAACAATGTTAATATGCCCAAATTCAATGACAAGAGTAGTAATTCTTGAATCTTCAACACAATTCTGAAGTTTTCAAGTAGTGACACAAACATATTAATTACTTGCATACTTCCGAATTAGCATACACAATATCAATGACTTCCTTGGTGCTGTAGTAATAACGAAACATCATGAATCCACGGAAGAAATAAATTAAACCTGAGAAAATAATAAAAGTAATCATTATAAAAGTCAACACGCACAAATATACCCAAATGTTTAATGAAAATAAATCATGCATGATGCACTAAATATTCTTTGTAACAATGCCTTCAACAGCCATACAGAAAACATATGAGTGAGACCTTCTATATGTAAGAGCTGCAGACATGTCAGATGCGATATATCATAAGTGAACTTGACTATGCAACCAGTGAGTGGTGGATTCATGACTTGATTACGCTGACCAGGTTTATAGAAATTGTGCACCACAGGTGGTTCCGCTTATTGTTCTTTTAAGTTTTTGGGGGAAGTTCAAAAGATGGCAAATAATTTTCATATTATGATTCCACAGAGATGGGGTAACATAGGAGTAGATTCAACATGCTGCCCAGGTGTAGAACAACTGCCCATTATAGAAACTGCCCGATTATCCTTTGGGCTGCTAATCTGCAACATCAGTTTTATGACCAGGTAGAAAGTTAAAAATCTACCCCACAGAATCTTATATCATTTGAGTGATTGTATGTACTGAAGGACTGAAGTATTTCAACCAATACTGTAGCAAGATTGGTCTTTATATCTATAAAACTAGAAAAAAAAAGTCTCCTGAAACTTTATCTTTCATTACATCCACTATACAGACACGAGCTTTTGTAATTAAACATGGCAGAAAGCAAGACTAAAGTATTGTTCTGGTAAGCTTCTGAACATTGCATCTATTATAATTATAAATTGGCACATTCTGCAGTAGCTAATGGAAAAGAACACCGTGGCTTTAATGAAAATGTACCGTTTTGGTGATCAGCAGCATCCACGTGGTTACCAATACCAGGCCAGTCTTCTTCTATCCGTTTTGGGTATCCTTGATCCATTGTTTCTGTACGTTCATCATAACTAATAAACAAAAGGGCATTGTGCAATTATTTTTAGAAAGAGTGCTTGATAAGAATTTCTGTAACATTTACATTGAAATAAAGTTCAATCTCATACCTCCAGCATTTGTTTCCCACAAAGAAGAATGTCTTTCCAATCTCAGCAATTTGTAACGCTGCATCAATTTTCTTAACAGTTTTGGGAAAACCAAGATTATAGATAGTCTTAGGATACTCTGGTAAAATATCATATCCATTGACAGCCCAGTATTTGGTTCCTGTATAATTAAAATAATTGAAATAGCTTATGTGAATGCATCATGAAAAGAATTGCATACTTCAATCAAAATTTAACATACACAGTTCTTAAGAGCGAGATCTGAACTAATACGATTCAAACACATATACAATGTTTATTGATATTGTATAGAATGAAATAAGATATTTGGAAGTAAGAATAGGGGAAAGAAATACACCTTAAATGGAAAGTTTCATGGCTTCAGTTCAAACAAGGCCAAGGAAACCTCTTCTGATTACCACGTATCGCATTCCCTCAATTGACAAATCAGTACTTCTCCATGTTGAACACTACTTGAAGGAAGAACCGATGGAAGCAAGGGCACAAATGTACTCTGGGTGGGGCACTTTAATGTCCAGCACTAATAGTGGCTTTATAATACTAACACTGATTGAGCTGGCCAAGTGATGAGGGACATGGCTGCCAGACTGGGTATGTGCCAGGTGGGGAGATAACCAATATAAGGGTATAACATATTTGATCTTGTCTTCACCAGTCTACTTGTTTCAGACACATCGGCTCAAAATAGAATCTGTAAGAGTGACTACCATAAAATCCTTGTGAAGATAAAGTCTCATTTTCAGAGTGAGGACACCCTCCATCATGTAATATTGCACTACTGCCAACCTGGTGACTCTGCACACAGGGTGAACTGCATTAACTCCATCAACTTTGAACGCACCACGATCACTGAGTTCCCCACCATCAACAGCCTGGGAGTCATCTTTGACCAGAAACTTAACTTATCAACACTGTGGCTACAAGAGCAGGGCAAAGGTTATTGTACTCTGTGATGAGTGGTTCACCTTCTGACCCCTCAATGGCTTTCCACCATCAGCAAGGCTCAAGTCAGGAGTGCGATGGAATACTCGCCACTCGCTTGACAGGGTACAAAAGTTTCTCAATGAACTTACCCAGTTTAACATTTTTCCAAGCCTCTGCCCTTGTGTTGTTATTTTATCTTCATCTATAACTAAACATATTCATATAAATTTGATGCTGAGGTCATTAAAGGTGGTTGTTATTACCGGCATAGAATATAAAAACAATGCGATAATGTTGAAAATATACAAGTCCTTAGGTAAATGACAGAATGTTTTCATTGGTTGTAAAGATGGTAACAAGAGAGCACAAATTTAAGATAATCACAAAAAGAATTAAAGGGGAAATTAAAAAAAATTTTTTTACGCAGAGTATGGGTAGAATTTAGAATTCTCTGCCACAAATTCTGTTGATGCAGAGTCCATAAATTACTTAAAAATGGAACCAGGCAGTTGCTTGAAAAAAAGGACATTAAAGGTTATTCGGAGCAAGCAGGAGTGGAATTAGACTCATCTGGAGCAAAACACCAGTGTAGGCGGAATGAGCCAAATGGCCCATTTCTGTGCTATAATATTCTATGATTCTATGTAAGCACAACACTGTTAACATTTCTGTAGGAAAGTACTCCAATCTCAGAAAACAGAAGCAATTTACATGTGATTGTAAAGAGATAAGGTAGCAAGCTGGGTTTGAACATTATCCTTTCATCTCTGCTATCTGAGTCCAAATCCATTCTAGCCTGATGCTGAACCACCTCTTTTGGTCCTTGGTAGATCACAGTCAAAACACCCTAGTGAAATCTCATACTGCAATGTGCATAAATTTAGTAAGAAATCATAGTACATAGGCACAAATAAAATGAATTTGAGAATCTCAGCCTAGCTCGTAGTCAATACGAGTCCACAAAACTTAATTGGTGCTAAATCAATTATTCAGAAAGACCAGAGGATAGTTAATTAGGACTCACGCTAGTGTCTGAGAAATTGTTGTTTTGAGATTGAAGGCATATTAAGGGCATAAGAAAAGTCACGGTTGAGAAAAGGCCATTTGGCTCATCAAAGTTCATCCCCTAGGACTCAAAACTCTCCTCATACAACAGCCAGTTGCATTCTGGATGTCACTAATGTCTTTGCCCCTACTATCCTGCCTGGAAAATTATTTCAAACATTTATCACCCTTTGAGTAAAAAATGTCGTATCAGTTATAAATGTACTTTTCATTTATTTTCCCTGACCCAGACTTACATTAAACTGATCTGGGCTTATCTTGACTAGATTATCTATCTATAATATGTTAAAATTGGTACATTGGTAGAGCGTTCCATCAAAAGTCCTGTGTAAACATTCTCATGTTAAAATTCCCACAGTAATGGTGACATTTTACCTGTAACACTTCCTTGAAACGCCAGTAGGTGGCGCCTTAATAGGTCTTTAGTGTTAATCTGATCACTACCTGTGATATTACTGACAAAGCTTTGAATCTTTGGCGTGCAGTTGCAGGCCTCCCACTCTGTTTCAAAACTCCCAGTGTCTATTTGGCAGTCCCTACCTTCTTTAGTTGTGGCTCAGTTGGTAGCACGCTTGCCTCTGAGTCAAGATTGTGAGTTCAAGTACCACTCCAAAGGCTGGAGCACAAAAATCTAGGCTGACACTCTTGTGCAATACTGAGAGTGTGCTGCACTGAGGTGCTGTCTTTCGGATGAGACGTTAATCCGAGGCCCTATCTGCTCTCTCAGGTGTATGTAGAAGATCCTATGGCACTATTTCGAAGAAGAGTGGGGGAATTATCAATCGGGATCCTAGCCAATATTTATCCCTCAATCAACATCTAAAACAGATTATCTGGTCATTATCACATTGCTGTTTGTAGGGGCTTGATGTGCGCAAATTGGCTGCTGCGTTTCCTACATTTCAACGGTGACTACATTTCAAAAAGTACTTCATTGGTTGTAAAGCGCTTTGGGACGTCTGGTGGTCATGAAAGGCGTTATATAAATGCAAGTCTTTCTTTTTCCTTTATTCATTGCTTCGTGCCTGTAGGCAAAATTTACTCTTATTCCCTATTGGCTCCAGCCAGTGGTCCAGCCTTCACAGTTGAGCGAGATTTTCACTCTGCTTCACTCTCCAGGTTCACCATGCTCCTTTTTGCCACTTGTGTTCCTTCGCTGCCTTTCCACCCCAATCCTCCAGTCTGTTGGCTTTCTGAGGCCCATTCCAATTCCCAGCCACAAACCTCTGCTCTGCTGACCCTCCCTGCCCAGCTTATTTTCCTGGTCTGTAGAGTGACTTCGCTAATTGTTGGGGGAAAGTTGAGGAAGTTTAATCTATATCTGGCCCATGCCATACCTGACCTTGTAGTGTTCAATAGTTTCAGTGTTTCAATGCCTTGCATTAACATCCCTTACATTGAGTAGGAAAATTTACAAAGACATGAAAATAAATTTCTCAATATCACAAAAGCAGAAACTTGATGATTTATTTGTAGGAAAAATCTCTAACCTTCGAAAAATAGAGTGATGCCCTTATACAGGTTTTCATAGGAAGCATCAATTTTTAAGGGAAGATCTGGCCACAGAGATTGAATTGTCATCTGCATTGAATGTGGTATTTGTGGGTGAACACGCCAAAAGAACCTAAGTAGAAATTCCAAAGATTAGTGCTATACCATTGTTTCTAATTATTGATATTTAGTTACCTAAGAACATAAGAAATAGGAGCTGGAGTCAGCCATTTGGCCTTTGAGCCTGCTCTGCTATTCAACAAGATCATGGCTACTCCAAAAAAATTGTGCGAGTCATGGCCAAAGTTGGGCCCTATATTCCGAAGCAGCCTGAAGATTGAGTCCGGTGAAAGATAAGTTAAACAAAAGCAAAATACCACAAATACTGGAAATCTAAATTAAAACAGAAATTGTAGAAATACTCAGCAGGCCAGGTAGTATCTGTGGAGAGTAAAACAGAGTTAACGTTTCAGGTCGATGACCTTTTATTAGAACCGGAAAAAGCTCGAGATGTAACAAGTTTTAAGCAAGTGTAAGGGAGGGAAAGGGGGAGGGGAGGGAAGAACAAAAAGAAAGATAGGGATTGGGTGGAATGCAGGAGTAATTAAATTACAAAAGGGATGATGGTGAACAGAAAAGGTGGTGGTAATGGGCCAAGAAAGGAAACAAAAGAGGGTCTGGAGGAGCTGAAAATGACAAAAGCAGAATCATTACCAGCAACTGCTGTCCAAAGAAATGGGAGCAGTGATTGTGATTTGAAGTTGTTGAACTCAATTTTGAATCCAGAAGATTGTAAGTTAATGTCCCTTGTCTTTTCTTCTTTTTGTAGGGTCCTGAGGCCAGTGGCCTGGATCACAGCTCCAGGCATCTGAGGCCTAAAGCTGCACTCCTGCTTCTGCCCTCACCACCGGCGTGTCCCAAACCCCACCACCCCTTAGATTCAGTGCAAGGCCCTGTCAGGGGATTGGCCTGTACCAGGATGATGCCCAAGCCATGCAAATGGCTATGGCCAGGATAACTTGGCCACACTCTTCCCTCTGTCGGCACTTGGCAGGGAGACCGGGAGGAAACTTGTCCCTTTCATCTTATTAAGACCATGGATTTACTCCCAAAATGTTAAACTATCATTTCTCTTTTCAGGTGCTGACAGACATGCTGTATATTTCCAATATTTTCTGATTTCAGATTTCCAGCGTTTGCTTCCTTTTCTCATTAACACTCTACCAACATTTGTAGAATATTCTCAAAATCCTGATAAACGCATGAATTTGCAGAGAAAATTATTCCATACCTGTCTTTGAAGAACATTCGTTCTCCACGTATCTGACTGACTGCATCGAAGGACAGAAGGGGATCACACTTCTCTGGAGTCTTTGGATGAGGTTTTGGGTCAGGTTTCTTTGATGAACCTAGGTTAGCATATTTAAAACATTCCTAAATATTCATTTTACACTGACATGAAAAATAAATGACTTTAATTTGTACTGAATGCTGGATATTTATTACTGGGCATCATTATGCCAAATAGGATGCTGACAGTATATAACATTTGTCTACTTTTGCTGTGTGACTGATTTTGACTCATATTTTCAAATGATAAGATTAATTTATTGCTAACATAACATAAATCATAGTTTACATGATCTTAAATATCAGATTAAAATTCTTACCATGTAACCCTAAAAAACATTTGTGATTATATGGCAACATGAACTGTAGCAGTTTCCATTAATTTTTGTAAGCTATTATTTATAATCTTTGCGATAGAAAAGTGATTTGGACCTACCGTACAGTGCCTGAATTCCCTGAACGTCATCGAATGACAGTCTGAAGTTTTGAATACTAGAATATGAATATGTGGGGAACATCAAAGCTCCCACATCTTGAGAATGAGCCATTCCCAGAGCGTGGCCAAATTCATGAGCAGCCACCATGAATAGGTTGTATCCTGCAAATCCATACAAAATTGTTCTATTATAACAGCCCTTTTCCAGAATTCTATTATGAGACAGAGAATATTAAAGCCTCAGATTAAAATGACAGGTTCTAAGAAAGATGATTAGTATAAAGTCACAACACAATGGGCTCAGTTTTCCCCAGTGATTTGTGCCATTTTTTTGGAGCAGGCTGCTTTTTTTGGCCTAAGTTAAAAATCCACAGTTTCCATAATCAATTTGCACCAGTGTAACTCAGTTCGTTATGATTTTTTTAGGTAAGTTTTTTTTTCAGCCAAAGGGGGCGTAACCTCCCACCAGCACCAATTCTGGCCACTTAGGCAAGTTTGGCCAGCTGAGAGTTACTCCAGTTTTGCTTAGGCCAACGGATGTGGTCTCTGCAGAAAAATCTTACGCAGAGTTAAAGAAATCGGTGTAAGTAAGGAAATTGGCGCAGGTAAGTGCAGCAGATGCCCGGACAGCAGCAGGAGGAAAGATGAGAGGAGGAGAGAGAGAGAGATGGGAGGTGGAAGGGGTTGTGGGGGTGGTTGGGGGTGGGGGGGGGAAGCCTTTCGGGTGCAGTTAGGTGTGGGGACTGGGAGGGAGGTCATTCGGCCTGGGCTAGGGGCGGGAAGCGGACCGGACCTGGACCGGCACGAAATCGGGGCCACAGATCGGCGGGAAGGCACCAGAGAGGCTCGGGGTGAAGGGAGCAAACTGGCCACCACGAAATCGGGGGCCACAGAGTGGCGGGAAGGCACCAGAGAGGCTCGGTGGGGGAGGGCACTCACCGCAGCTGAGCAGGAAGGCACCTCATTCGGAGCTCTACTGCGCATGCGCAGCCATTTCAGCGACGTCAAGAACGTCAGTTTTCTCCCCTGCGCATGCGCAGAAGGCCCGGCTCCTTTTTCCAGCGCAGACCGCAGGCCCCATCCCCTGAGGCGACTGGCCACGCTGCACAGCTGCAGATTAGAGGCCAAACATCGGGCGAAACTGCGGAGATTTATTTCTGCCGCATTTATTTACCTAATTAAGCAGCGCAACGCTTGCAATATGCCAGAAAATGGGCTCGGGGAAAATTGAGCCCAATATCTTTAGTTTGACCTAGAGAGCTGAATCTGTGGATTGATCATTCACATCATCCATGGACAATTTTGTATTTGGAAAGTCCTGTTGCTGAACAAGTTGTGTCAGAGATAAGTTCTAAAATTAGTATTTTATCTTTTGTGGATTGACTCTATTTCTATTCTAAGTTTTAAGATTTTGCTGTCACATACTGTTTCTGTATATTATTCTATTTGTAAGTAAATCTGGCCACTAGTTTTAACCTTTCAGAGAAGATAGGAGAATGTAATGGGCACCCACATTGTCTCCAATGTCCAATGTTGCAGTAAAAGGGTAATAGGAATTATTGACCATACTATTTCAAACACAGCATGTATAACAATGCAAATATTCTGATCATAAGAGACTCAATCTGCTAATAGAACCTTTTTTTTGCTACAAACAGAGGGTAAACATTTTGTGAGAAAGCTCAAATTATAACTGCAAAGTTTATAATCTAGTCCTATGGTACTGGTGATATGGTAAGGGAAGAGGTTGAAAGGGAAGAGGTTGAAAGGGCAGCACCGCACAGCACAGCACCAAAGTAGCTCTCCAAAGGGAGTTGGGAGAATTGAAATACAGATAGCTGTGAACCACTCCCTTGCACCTCTGACCAGCGAACTAGAGTTAGTAGAGGCCTTGATAAGGTTCTCTACTCACTCAACTCGCTTAAGAATGGTAAGTGGTGCAGGGAGACCTAAACTACTGCAAACATAGCTACTTAAAATTTTAAAAAATGTACAAATTAAAAAATATATTTGAAAACGGTATACATATAGATATACTTTGATATAAAAGCACTTTAATATTGATATGGTGACTGCTTTTTCTCAAAACGATATAACCTGTAGAAGCTTTTCAGACTATATTCTGCAACAACTGAGTTTGTTTACATTATTTAAACTCTGTACCTGTTGAGTCTATTGACCAAGTTTCATCTTCATCAAAATGAGTGTCACCTCCAAGGTCTGGTCCTGGTGCAAAGGCATGTGCCAGAAATCCATCAGGTCCATCAAATGGATACCCATCTCCATGTACTAGCAGCAAAAGAAAGTTGAAAAGATAAACCATTATAGTACATGATTGTGCTTCCCTACTTTAGTTCAATGTCAAACTGCTGTTAAGTTACCTCTAGGTGAAAAGGAGATCCTAATATCAGCTTCACCCTCCAAAATCTTGGTGAAAGTCAATGGTGTGACATCACTCCATACTTTGAAAGCCTCCCTGATAGCCATGTTCACTTGATTCCGTTCAATATCTGGTGTGTAGTTGATGATTCTTTTGGAAAATAATGGAAAAATAAGTTAGAAATATTACCGCAATTATCAACAATACCATCAAAAACACCAGGGAAACATAAAATTTACCTGTAAGTCAAGTTCTTATGTTGCCATTTGAGTTTTCCTTCAAAGTGATTGTATTGAAGAAAATCTTCAACTCCGCATCGAGGTCTCTTCATTATTTCCAGGGTTGCAGAGTCCAACTCCCCAGTTACTAGGAATCCAAAGAATTTTTGCATTTTCTTAACCTTTGCTTTTAGAGCATCATTGCTGGTTTGCAGATCTTTGAAAGAATCATCTTCAAGGTGATAAAATTGTTTGAGATATTGCTAGAAAAGCAGAACAACATAATGTTATTTATTATTTCTCATACATGGGACATTTCAAATTATTTAAAATGTAAGAATAATTGTTGGGTTAACTTTTGAATCCTTGGATACCTTGGCAAAATCAAAATCATTTTGACTTATCTCAGAGGGCAAAGGAAACCCAAACGTAAATGTAAAATTCAGCAGAATCAAGAGAATTGGAACCAGAAAACATTTCATTTTCTTCTTGATTGGAGACATAGATGGGATATCTGCTGTTTATTTTAGTCCCTTTTATACACTTGACTGATCTTGCAATGTTACATAATTGATTCAACAGTCATTAACGGATGCAAACTAAAAGATTGCAACGGGAACCAGGATGTGAATTTGGTACAAACATTATTTGAGCATCATTTACAGGAAACCAAAATTACAAATCTTTTGCATGTTGCATCACCATTTGTTCTCAGACCAATGTGTTCTGTTCATTTAATATTTCCTTTCTTCACTACCATTTCCTTAAATCCCTCTTCCCTGCCCTTACCACTCTCAACTCCAACAACAAATGCAAGGAGTTTGTGAACTTTATGTCATTAAGATTGAGACCATCCATTCAGCTGCCTCTGTCCCATGCCCCTTGCCCACTAATCCAAACCACCCCCAAAGTTCTCTCTGCCCTAGCCTTAAACTTATTATTTCTAATTTATTTTCTATCACTTTCCCAGCTCACCTTGTCCAGGAGATTCACCTTTTACTCCATTAACCCCATTCCTGCTAAACTGCTGATCACTCAACTTTCATTCCTGACCCTCATGCTGTCTGTCATCTCTCCTTAGATTTCTCTCCTTAGGTACTGTCCTCCTCCCTTTGAAAACTGCAATCATTACCCCGCTCCCCCCTCCCCCTGCATAAAACTTCATGGGGACTTTCATCTACATATAGACTGCCAAACCAAATTTGCAGCAATAGTGTGGAGGATGAATACACGTAATGTATACAAGATGATTTTCTAGATCAGTATGTTGAGGAACCAACTAGAGAACAGGCTATTTTAAATCTAGTATTGTGCAACGAGAAAGGGTTAATTAATAATCTTGCAGTAAAGGGGCCTTGAGAGAAGAGTGACCATAATATGATCGAATTTTACATTAAGTTTGAAAGTGATTTTGTTAAATGAGAAACTCGGGACTTAAATCTAAACAAAGGAATCTACGTAGGTATGAGGGGAGAATTGACTAAGGTAATTTGGGAAACTACATTAAAAGGTATGATGGTAGACATGCAATGGCTAGCATTTAAATAATTAATATATTGTGGTGTATGTAGCACACAAATCACTGACTCCACACGGTCTGGTGTAAGTCTAACTGCTGTGAC
Source organism: Pristiophorus japonicus (assembly GCF_044704955.1). Taxonomy (NCBI): domain Eukaryota; kingdom Metazoa; phylum Chordata; class Chondrichthyes; family Pristiophoridae; genus Pristiophorus; species Pristiophorus japonicus. Next base: position 141,971,987 of record NC_091986.1, read on the forward strand.
CTTCGTCCTTTATTGTTCAGCTCCAGAGTGCCTCCCAAGTGTGGTGGTCACCCTTATATAGTCCTTGTTACAGGCACTACCAGGGTTTCCCACCGCAGTGCCCTCTGTGGTGTGGCATAGTATTTACATTACGTTTAAGGTACTGGGACGATACACACATCATTACATAACATCACCTTCCCCCCCCCCACCTGGACGCAGGACAACGATACACACATCATTATATAACATCACACTTGTCCAACGGAAGGCAGGTGGGCATACACAGTGCGTTAGTATGGTACATATTATCTGGTACATTAACTGGTAGCGGAACCTTGATTTCCTTGTTAGCCGCTATCATTAATTGTACTTCATCCATTATTTTACACAAATACAGTGGCCATTCAGCATAAAAAAGGTAATTCTTATTATAAATTCACTATCTCACATTAACATTGCTCATTTTAGACTCGCTCTGCCTAACAGAAGTCCTTTGTGGGGACCACCTCTTTGTAAGGCCCTTTTAAGACTCCCAGGTGCATTTCCTCTTTAAGGCGCCATCTTTGATGCAGGAGGATTCCACGAGGCTTCTCCTTGGGCGCCGCCATCTTTGATGCTCTGCAGCTCCGACACGATGCCGCCGCCATCTTCTTCTCCGCCGCTCCGAATGCCCTCCGTCGTCGCAGCCTCCGCTCCCCTCCGCTGCCACCTGACTTGCTGCCTCTCCTGCAGCCATCGTGGCCTCTCCAGCGGCCGCACTTGCCGCCTCCCCAGCGGCTGCCATGGCCGCCCGACGCTACCAGCTCCTCGGGGGGGCCCGCCCAACGGCCTCTTCCTCTGCGGGGCTCTTCCGAACCGCCGGCCCCTGGATCCCTCAGCACCCCACCCGCAACGCCCCGCCGGCTCACCCCCCCCCTAGGCCCCTCTGTGCAGGGCTGCTTGCCTGTGGGGGCTGGGGCTGCAGGGTCTCTGTGTGAGATCCGGGCCTGGGACTTGCCTGTGGGGGCTGAGGCTGCAGGGTCTCTGTGTGAGGTCCGGGCCTGGTACTTGCCTGTGGGTGGATTGAGGCTGCAGTTCCAGCTCGGTCGGCGCTGCTCTCTGGGGACCCGGGGCACGGCAGCACCCCGGGGAGCAGCAGCCTGTGGGGTGATGAAGTCTTCCCAGCTCCCACGGACCTTCCCCATCCACCTCCGGCCGAGGAGCGTCGGCCCATCGCCTGCAACGACCCAGAGAGGTAAAGCGTGCGTCTCGTCTCCGTGGGATATCTGCACCATCGCTCTGCCGAGAACAGGTATTAGTTCCCTGGTGTAGGTACGCAGCTTCACCGTGACCGGGACCAGCTTGGGTCGTGCAGCTGGGTTAATCCACAGTTTATCAAAAGTTCTCCGACTCATCAACGACAGACCCGAGCCCGTGTCCACTTCCATACTCACAGGGACTCCGTTGATTCTTACTTCCCTTATCACTGGGGGCGAATCGTCAGTGCACATATACAGTCCAAGCACCTCATCTTCTTCTACCTGCTCCTCGCTGAACAGTGGATCATCCCCCATCTCCTCAGCCACACGGTGAGTCCGATTTCTTTTACACATACGCTGAAGGTGGCCTTTAACGTGGCAGGTATTGCACGTGTACTCCGCAAACCTGCACCGGTGAGCCCCATGGCTTCCTCCACAGCGCCAGCATGGTGCTGCTTGATTGGCCCCCCTCAGCGAACTCTGAGTTCCAGGACTTCGAGGTCCGTGCTCTCTGCCCCGGGCAGAGCCACATTCTGCAGTTTTGTCCGTGGTGGGCGCTACCCTGTGGACAGTGCCTGCCGGGTTCGAGACTGTGTGGATCATTTGCTTGGTGCTGCAAGTCGAGGTCATATATGCCCGGCTGATGGCGATGGCCTTTGTCAGAGTGACTGTGAGTTCCGTGGCCAGCAGCTTGTGAAGGAGGCCCTCGTGGCCAATCCCCATAACTAAACGTCCCGCAAAGCCTCGTCAAGATGTGCCCCAAAATCACACGGCGCCGCGAGTCTCCTGAGGTCCGCAGCATATTTGGTGACATCCTGGCCCTCGGGTCTGCAGTGATGGTAAAATTTGTATCTGGCCGTGAGGATGCTCTCCTTCGGTTTTAGCTGGTCACGAATGAGTTCAGTCAGCTCCTCGTATGACTTGTCCCTGGCGCTCCCAGGTGCCAGCAAATCCCTGACGAGACAGTAAACCTCATCTCCACAACTGGAGAGCAATATCGCCTTACGCTTCTCTCTCATTGCGTATGTGTCCTCCGTCAGGTCATTTGCTGTGAAGTAGTACTCGAGCCTTTCCGTAAAGGCCTCCCAATCATTGCCCACGGTAAAATCCTTTAGCGAGTCCAGAGTAGCCATGGTTGTGTGGAGTTTGTCCGCTTCCTCGTTGCCAATGTGGTGTATGTAGCACACAAATCACTGACTCCACACGGTCTGGTGTAAGTCTAACTGCTGTGACCTTCGTCCTTTATTGTTCAGCTCCAGAGTGCCTCCCAGGTGTGGTGGTCACCCTTATATAGTCCTTGTTACAGGCACTACCAGGGTTTCCCACCGCAGCGCCCTCTGTGGTGTGGCATAGTACTTACATTACATTTAAGGTACTGGGACCATACACACATCATTACATAACATATATAATTTACAACAAATACACATTCCTTGAAGGCACAAAAACCCCAAATGAAAAGTGGTTCAATCGTGGCTAACAAGAGAAGTTAAAGATAGTATTAGATCAAAGGAAGAGACTTATAATGTTGGCAAAAAGAGCAGTAACTCTGGGGAATTGGAGAATTTTAGAATTTAGCAAAGAAGGATCAATAAATTGACAAAGGAAGGGAAAATAGAATATGAGAGCAAATTAGCGAGAGATAGAAAAACAGACTGTTAAAGCTTCTATGGTATGTAAAAAGGAAAATATTAGTAAAGGTAAATGTGGGTTCCCTACAGGCTGAGACAGGAGAAATTATAAACGGGAATAAGGAGATGGCAGATAAATTAAACAAATATCTTGTGTTTGTCTTCACGGAAGAAGACACAAAAACCTCTCAGAAATAGTGGAGTATCAAGGGTTCAACGAGAATGAGGAACTGAAAGAAATTAGTATTGGTAAAATAAATAGTACTGGAGAAATTAATGGGACTGAAAGTCAATAAATCTCCTGGAGCTAATGGCCTACATCCTAGGGTTTTGAAAGAGATAGAGGTAGTGGATGCATTGGTTGTCATCTTCCAAAATTCCATAGATTCTAGAACGGTTCCCATGGATTGGAAGGTAGCTAATGTAACCCAGCTATTAAAGAAAGGAGAGAGAAAGTAAACGAGAAATTACAGACCAGTTAGCCTGACATCAGTAGTTGGGAAAATGCTAGAATCTATTATTAAGGACCAGGTAACAGGGCACTTAGAAAATAATAATAGGATTGGGCAGAGTCAATACAGATTTATGAAAGGGAAATCATGTTTGACAAATCTGTTAGAGTTTTTTGAGGTTGTAACTAGCAGAATAGATAAGGGGGGACCAGTGGGTATGGTGTATTTGGATTTTCAGAAGGCATTCGATAAGATGCCACACAAGAGGTTATTAAACAAAATTAGGGCTCATGGGATTGGTTAATGGACAGAAAACAGACAGTAGGAATAAACGGGTCATTTTCAGGTTTGCAGGCTGTAACTAGTGCAAGGATTGGTGCTTGGGCCCCAGCTATTCACAATCTATATCAATGATTTGGATGAGAGGACCAAATGTAATATATTCAAATTTATTTATGATACAAACCTAGGTGGGAATGTAAGTTGTGAGGAGGATGCAAAGAGACTTGAAGGGGATATAGACAGGCTAAGTGAATGGGCAAGAACATGGCAAATGGAATATAATGTGGAGAAATGTGAAGTTATCCACTCTGGTAGGAAAAATAGAAAAGCAGAATATTTTTTAAATGGTGAGAGATTGGGAAATGTTGGTGTTCAGAGGGACCTGGGTGTCCTTGTACACAAATCACTGAAAGTTAACATGCAGGTACAGCAAGCAATTAAGAAAGCAAATGGAATGTTCGCCTTTATTACAAGAGGATTTGAGTATAAGAGTAAAGATGTATTACTGCAATTATATAAGGCCCTGGTGAGATCGCACTTGGAGTATTGTGTACAGTTTTGGTCTCCTTATCTAAGGAAGGATATACTTGCCATTGAGGGATTGCAACGAAGGTTCACCAGACTGATTCCTGAGATGGAGGGATTGTCCTATGAGGAGAGATTGAGTAGACTAGGCCCATATTCTCTAGAGTTTAGAAGAATGAGAGGTGATCTCATTGAAACATACAAAATTCTTACAGGGCTTGACAGAGTAGATGCAGGGAGAATGTTTCCTCTGGCTGTGTAGTCTAGAACCAGTGTCCACAGTCTCAGAATAAGAGGTCGGCCATTTAGGACTGAAATGAGGTGAAACTTCTTCACTCAGATGGTGGTGAATCTTTGGAATTCTCTACCCCAGAGGGCTGCGGAGGCTCAGTCTTTGAGTATATTCAAGACAGAGATGGATAGATTTTTGGATATTAAAGGAATTAAGAGATATGGGGATAGTGCAAGAAAGTATTGAGGTAGACGATCAGCCATGATTGTTATGTATGTAAACCTGTTATCACCATGTCTAATCACAAGAGGGCTTGTACCCTGGAGTCCCAAGGGATCCCACAATCCCTTGGGACCACCTGTATATAAGGAGGCCTCAGGCTGGAGAGGCACTCTGAGATCTGTAATAAAGGACTACAGTCACACTTACTTTGAGCTTGCAGTATCTAGTCTGACTCCTTATCCAAGACACAACAATGATCTTATTGATTGGGGCTTGAGAGGTCAAATGGCCTACTCCTGCTCCTAATTTTTAAGTTCTGATGTTCTTATGTTCCATCCTTTCAAACTATGACCCATTTCCAACCTCCCTTTCCACTCCAAGGTCCTTGGGCTAGATTTTCAGTTTCTTGCTGCCTCTGTTTTTGCTGCGAAGGGGCGGTAATGGCGGTGGAAAGCATTTCCGGGCGGGCGGCCAGCTTCCAGCACCCTGCTGGGACATTCGGTGTCGGGTTTGCAGGGACACGGAGCATTACTGCCCAGAAAAGGCATGCCGGTGTGCTACGCCCCTGGTTGCAACACCAGCACAAAATGTGAAACACCCCCGATCCGTAGCGCCCCACAGCACGCCCTAGTGGGCCTGTGAAAGCTGGCGGTCTGAGCTGTAGTGGTTGCAGTGAGGGAAGGAATGTCGACCTGTGGTAGGTGTGATTGTTTGTTATTTTTTTATTTTTGCGATTCATATGGATGTGGTGTCAGTAAAGTATTGGGAATGTTTTTGATGGTTATTTTTCAGATTTCTTTTCATGGAAGCCTCTCTTAGGGCGCTCCCAGGACGGCTGTTTACCTCGGAATAATCATTTGCTCAGCCGGCCTAGCGCCCTAAAAGAAGTGTGGAATGCCTCCCTTTGCACCCCGCTGCACACTCAGAGCCCAGCTGGTGAATTTTGCGGCTGGACCATTTCCCAGCATAAAATTTACTGCTCCACCCGGGTTAGCGCTGCAACAGAGGTGTGACTGAGTTTCCACCCACTGAATATGTTATCGCCTCCTAAATCCATGCCCACTTTCCCACGATGTGTTTGAATCCAATCAATCAGGTTTTTGCCCTTGCCACAGCACTTAAACAGCCATAATCAAAATTATAAATTACATCCTCTGTGACTGACAGTGGTGTACTATTCCTCCACGTCCTGCTCGACCTCTCTACAGCCTTTGACATGTAATACCACATCATCTTCCTCCACCGCTCCTCTTCTGTTTCCTTCTCTTACCTATCTAATCATAGCCAGAGGATCTCCAGAAAAGGTTTATTTTTTCACTGCCATGTCACTATTTCTGGACAACCCCAAGGATCTTGAACCCCTCTCCTCATTATATACATGCTGCCCTTGGCCATATCATCTGAAGATATGGTGTCAGGTTGCATGCTAATGACATTCAGTTCTACCTCTCCACCAGCTCTTTCAACTCTTCCACTGCCTCTGTGATGTAAAATTCCTTGTCAGAGATCCAATGCGGATGGCCCACATGTTCTTCCAAGTAAACATTGGGAAGACCAAGGCCATAGTCTTTGGCCCCAGCAACAAACTATACCCTTGCCACCGATTCCAATCGCTCTCCCTGGACACTGTCTCTGATTGACCAAGACTGTTTTAAAACGTGGCCATATCTTCTCCATCACAAAGTGCGCCTACTTTCACCTCCATAACATTACCCATCATTGCCCATGCATCAGCCCATCTGCTGCTGAAACCCTCATACATGCCTTTGTCACATCCACACTCGACTATTCCAATGTTTTCCTCGCTGGCCTTCCATCCGCCATCCTCCATAAACTTCAGCCGATCCAAAACTCTGCTGCCCGTAACCTATTCCACACCAATCCCACTCACCCATCACCATTGTGCTTGCTGACCTACATTAGTTCCCAACTCCCAATGCCTCAAATTTAATATTCTCATCCTCATATTCAGATCTCTTCATGGCCTTTCCCCTCCCTATCTCTCTAACCGTCTCCAGCCATAACACCTTCTATATTCCTCCAATTCTGGCCTCTTCTGCAACCTGAAATTCCTATCATTGGTAGCCATACCGTCAACCATCTAGGCAACAAGCTCTGGAATTCTCTCTCTATACCTCTTCGTTTCTCCACCTCCCTCCTCCTTTAAGACTCTCCCTAAAATCCATCTCTTTGACAAAACTTTTAGTCACTATTCTTAATATCTCATAAGAATATAAGAACATAAGAAATAGGAATAGGGGTAGGCCATCTGGCCCCTCGAAACTGCTCCACCATTTAATAAGATCATGGCTGATCTGATCATGGACTCAGCTCCACTTCCCTGCCTGCCCCCCATAACCCTTTATTCCCTTATCGCTCAAAAATCTAGCTATCTCCACCTTAAATATATTCAATGCCCCAGCCTCCACAGCTCTCTGAGGCAGAGAATTCTAGATTTCCTTATTTGGCTTATTGTTGATTTTTGTCTGATTAAGTTTCTGTGAAAAATCTTGGGACATTTTTTGACATAAAGATGCTGTATAAATGCAAGTTGTTTGTGGCTTCCTGATTTTTTCCATCTTCTCTCTTTCTTCTTGAAGGTAGTGACTCATGCAGGGCTCCATGTTAGGACCATTCCTGTTCATCATCTTCATCAATGATTTGGATGAGAACATTAATTGAACCATTCATAAGTTTGCAAGATGCACAGAGGTTGGGAATTTACACCAAATCAATAGTTTTAGTCTGATTTCGATATGATCATGGAACGGGTCCATATGTGGCAGATGTCCTTCATTGTGAGTAATTACATAGAATGTACAGCGCAGAAAAAGCCCATTTGACAAACTGGTTCATGCTGCTGTTTATGCTCCACATGAGCCTCCACTTACCACTCTTCATCTAACCCTATCCTTTCTCCCGCATGTGCTTATCTAGCTTCCCCTTAAATACAACTATGCTATTCGCCTCAACCACACCTTGCGGTAGTGAGTTCCATATCCTAACCACGCTCGATTGTGGTGAATTTCTCTTGAATTTCCTGTTGAGTTTATTAGTGACTATCTTGTATTTATGGCCCATAGTTTTGGTCTCCCCCATAAATAGAAACATCTTCTTTACATCTACCCTATCATAGGATAGGATTACATCGGATATACAGCACAGAAGCAGGCCATTCGGCCCAACCAGTTCATGACGGTGTTTATGCTGCACACGAGCCTCATCCTGTCTTTCCTAACCTAACTCTATCAGCATAACCCTCTATTCCCTTCTCCCTCATATGCTTATCTAGCCTCCCCTTAAATGCATCCATACTATTTGCCTCAACCACTCTCTGTGGTAGCAAGTTCCACATTCTCAGGGTTATGTATTGTCCAGGTACATTAAATGTATAAGTACAATGGTGCGCCACAGAGGGCGCTGTGGTGGGAGACCTGAAAGTACCTGCAAGACAGAGTATAAAAGGCTGCGCACCACACCTGAGAGGCACTCTGGAGCTAAACAATAAAAGACTACGATCACAGCAGTTATATCAACACCAGACCGTGTGGAGTCAGTGATTTGTGTGCTACATACACCACATTGGCAACGAGGACGCGGACGAACTCCATGCAACCATGGCTACTCTGGGCTCGCTAAAGGATTTTACCGTGGGCAATGATTGGGAGGCCTTCACAGAAAGGCTCGAGTACTATTTCACAGCTAACGACCTGACGGGGTACATGGACACACTGAGAGAGAAGCGTAAGGCGATATTGCTTTCCAGTTGTGGCGATGAGGTTTACTGTTTCGTCAGGGATTTGCTGGCACCCACGAGCACCAGGGACAAGTCATATGAGGAGCTGGTCGCACTCATTCGTGACCAGTTGAAACCAAAGGAGAACATCCTCACGGCCAGATACAAATTTTACCATCACTGCAGACCTGAGGGACAGGATGTCACCTATAAAAGGCCCAGCGCCATAGCAGTCGAGGAGGTGCATGGAGAGGCGTGAGTACGGGGTCGGCGAGAGGCCTATAAAAGGCCCAACGTGGCGGCAGTCGAGGAGGTACGTGGCGAGGCGTGAGTCCGGGGTCGGCGAGAGGCGTGCCGGTGCAGCTACAGAGAGAAGGCAAAAATGAAGTAGAAAGAAATAGAAAGGTGACATCACAGCCAAGGGGGTAAGTGATTGGCTGGTGATTGGTAAGTAGTTTTTCTTTTTTCTCTTCTATATCAGCGAGTAACTTTTAGCATTGTTGTTGCCAATTTAAGTTAATCTAAGGGTTAAGTCATGGCAGGAGAGCTCGGACACGTGTTATGCTCCTCCTGTACTATGTGGGAAATCAGGGACGCCTCCGGTGTCCCTGACGACTACGTGTGCGGGAAGTTTATCCGCCTCCAGCTCCTGACGAACCGCGTTGCGGAATTGGAGCTGAAGGTGGATTCACTCTGGAGCATCCACGATGCTGAGAATGACGTGAATAGCACATTTAGTGAGTTGGTCTTACCGCAGGTAAAGGGTCCACAGCCAGATAGGGAATGGAAGACCAACAGGAAGAACAGTGCAAGGAAGGTAGTGCAGGGATCCCCTGCGGTCATCCCCCTGCAAAACAGATACACCACTTTGAGTACAGTTGAGGGGGATGACTCATCAGGGGGGAGCAGCAATAGCCAAGTTCATGGCATCATGGCTGGTTCTGCTGCACAGGAGGGCAGGAAAAAGAGTGGGAGAGCGATAGTGATAGGGGATTCAATTGTAAGGGGAATAGATAGGCGTTTCTGCAGCCGCAACCGAGACGCCAGGATGGTATGTTGCCTCCCTGGTGCAAGGGTCAAGGATGTCTTGGAGCGAGTGCAGGACATTCTGAAAAGGGAGGGTGAACAGCCAATTGTCGTGGTGCACATTGGTACCAACGATATAGGTAAAAAACGGTATGAGGTCCTACGAGATGAATTTAAGGAGCTAGGAGCTAAATTAAAAAGTAGGACCTCAAAAGTAGTCATCTCGGGATTGCTACCAGTGCCACGTGCTAGTCAGAGTAGGAATCGCAGGATAGCTGAGATGAATACGTGGCTTGAGCAGTGGTGCAGCAGGGAGGGATTCAAATTCCTGGGGCATTGGAACCGGTTCTGGGGGAGGTGGAACCAGTACAAACCGGACGGTCTGCACCTAGGCAAGACTGGAACCAATGTCCGAGCAGGAGTGTTTGCTAGTGCTGTTGGGGAGGAGTTAAACTAATATGCCAGGGGGATTGGAATCAATGCAAGGAAACAAAATGGAGACAGAAGCAAAAGACAGAAAGGAAATGAGTAAAAGTGGAGGGCAGAGAAACCCAAGGCAAAAAACAAAAAGGTCACTTTGCAGCAACTTTCTAAATGGTCTAAGTTTGTTAAAAAGGCAAGACTGAAGGCTCTGTGCTCAATGCGAGGAGTATTCGGAATAAGATAGATGAATTAACTGTGCAGATAGCAGTTAACGGATACGATGTGGTTGGCATCATGGAGACATGGCTCCAGGGTGACCAGGGCTGGGAACTCAACATCCAAGGGTATTCAACATTTAGGAAGGATAGACAGAAAGAAAAAGGAGGCGGGGTGGCGTTGCTGGTTAAATAGGAAATTAATGCAATTGTAAGGAAAGGCATTAGCTTGGATGATGTGGAATCGGTATGGGTGGAGCTACGGAATACCAAGGGGCAGAAAACGCAAATGGGAGTTGTGTACAGACCTCCAAACAGTAGTAGTGATGTTGGGGAGGGCATCAAACAGGAAATTAGGGGTGCATGCAATAAAGGTGCAGCAGTTATCATGGGTGACTTTAATATGCATATAAATTGGGCAAACCAAACTGGAAGCAATACAGTGGAGGAGGATTTCCTGGAGTGCATAAGGGATGGTTTTCTAGACCAATATGTCGAGGACCAACTGGGGGGAGGCCATCTTAGATTGGGTGTTGTGTAATGAGAGAGGATTAATTAGCAATCTCGTTGTGTGAGGCCCCTTGGGGAAGAGCGACCATAATATGATGGAATTCTACATTAGGATGGAGAATGAAACAGTTAATTCAGAGACCATGGTCCAGAACTTAAAGAAGGGTAACTTTGAAGGTATGAGGCGTGAATTGGCTGGGATAGATTGGTGAATGATACTTAAGGGGTTGACAGTGGATGGGCAATGGCAGACATTTAGAGACCGCATGGATGAACTACAACAATTGTACATCCCTGTCTGGCGTAAAAATAAAAAAGGGAAGGTGGCTCAACCGTGGCTATCAAGGGAATCGGGGATAGTATTAAAGCCAAGGAAGTGGCATACAAATTGGCCAGAAATAACAGCGAACCTGGGGACTGGGAGAAATTTAGAACTCAGCAAAGGAGGACAAAGGCTTTGATTAGGGCAGGGAAAATAGAGTACGAGAGGAAGCTTGCAGGGAACATTAAAATGGATTGCAAAAGCTTCTATAGATATGTAAAGAGAAAAAGGTTAGTAAAGACAAACGTAGGGACCCTGCAGTCAGAATCAGGGGAAGTCATAACTAGGAACAAAGAAATGGCAGACCAATTGAACAAGTACTTTGGTTCGGTATTCACTAAGGAGGACACAAACAACCTTCCAGATATAAAAGGGGTCAGAGAGTCTAGTAAAAAGGAGGAACTGAGGGAAATCCTTATTAGCCGGGAAATTGTGTTGGGGAAATTGATGGGATTGAAGGCCGATAAATCCCCAGGGCCTGATGGTCTGCATCCCAGAGTACTTAAGGAGGTGGCCTTGGAAATAGCAGATGCATTGACAGTCATTTTCCAACATTCGATAGACTCTGGATCAGTTCCTATGGAGTGGAGGGTAGCCAATGTAACCCCACTTTTTAAAAAAGGAGGGAAAGAGAAAACAGGGAATTATAGACCAGTCATCCTGACATCGGTAGTGGGTAAAATGATGGAATCAATTATTAAGGATGCCATAGCAGCGCATTTGGAAAGAGGTGACATGATAGGTCCAAGTCAGCATGGATTTGTGAAAGGGAAATCATGCTTGACAAATCTTCTGGAATTTTTTGAGGATGTTTCCAGTAGAGTGGACAAGGGAGAACCAGTTGATGTGGTGTATTGGACTTCCAGAAGGCTTTCGACAAGGTCCCACACAAGAGATTAATGTGCAAAGTTAAAGCACATGGGATTGGCGGTAGTGTGCTGACATGGATTGAGAACTGGTTGGCAGACAGGAAGCAAAGAGTAGGAGTAAATGGGTACTTTTCAGAATGGCAGGCAGTGACTAGTGTGGTACCACAAGGTTCTGTGCTGGGGCCCCAGCTGTTTACATTGTACATTAATGATTTAGACGAGGGGATTAAATGTAGTATCTCCAAATTTGCGGATGACACTAAGTTGGGTGGCAGTGTGAGCTGCGAGGAGGATGCTATGAGGCTGCAGAGTGACTTGGATAGGTTAGGTGAGTCGGCAAATGCATGGCAGATGAAGTATAATGTGGATAAATGTGAGTTTATCAACTTTGGTGGTAAAAACAGAGAGACAGACTATTATCTGAATGGTGACAGATTAGGAAAAGGGGAGGTGCAACGAGACCTGGGTGTCATGGTACATCAGTCATTGAAGGTTGGCATGCAGGTACAGCAGGCGATTAAGAAAGCAAATGGCATGTTGGCCTTCATAGCGAAGGGATTTGAGTACAGGGGCAGGGAGTTGTTACTACAGTTGTGCAGGGCCTTGGTGAGGCCACACCTGGCGTATTGTGTACAGTTTTGGTCGCCTAACTTGAGGAAGGACGTTCTTGCTATTGAGGGAGTGCAGCGAAGGTTCACCAGAATGATTCCCGGGATGGCGGGACTGACATATCAAGAAAGATTGGATCAACTGGGCTTGTATTCACTGGAGTTCAGAAGAATGAGAGATCCTGATGGGGTTAGGCAGGTTAGATGCAGGAAGAATGTTCCCAATATTGGGGAAGTCCAGAACCAGGGGTCACAATCCAAGGATAAGTGGTAAGCCATTTAGGACCAAGATGAGGAGAAACTTCTTCACCCAGAGAGTGGTGAAACTGTGGAATTCTCTACCACAGAAAATTGTTGAGGCCAATTCACTAAATATATTCAAAAAGGAGTTAGATGCAGTCCTTACTACTAGGGGGCTCAAGGGGTATGGCGAGAAAGCAGGAATGGGGTACTGAAGTTGCATGTTCAGCCATGAACCCATTGAATGGCGGTGCAGGCCCAAAGGGCCGAATGGCCTACTCCTGCACCTATTTTCTATGTTTCTATGTTTCTAAATATACTGCGGACCTCAGGAGACTCGCGGCGCCGTGTGATTTTGGCGCACACCTTGACGAGGCATTGCGTGACGTTTTTGTTATGGGGATTGGCCATGAGGCTCTCCTTCACAAGCTGCTGGCCATGGAACCCACAGTCACCCTGAGAAAAGCCATCACCATCAGCCGGGCATATATGACCTCGACTTGCAGCACCAAGCAAATGATCCACACAGTCTCGAACCCGGTAGGTACTATCCACAGGATAGCGCCCACCATGGACAAAACTGCAGAACGTGGCTCTGCCCGGGGCAGGGAGCACGGACCCCGGGGTCCTGGGACTCAGAGTCCGCTGAGGGGGGCCAATCAAGCAGCACCATGCTGGCACTGTGGAAGAAGCCATGGGGCTCACCATTGCAAGTTTGCAGAGTATACGTGCAATACCTGCCACCTGAAAGGCCACCTTCAGCGTATGTGTAAAAGAAATCGGACTCACCGTGTGGCTGAGGAGATGGGGGATGATCCACTGTTCAGCGAGGAGCAGGCAGAAGAAGATGAGGTATTGGGACTGTACACGTGTACTGACGATTCGCCCCCAGTGATAATGGAAATAAAAATTAATGGAGTCCCAATGAGCATGGCAGTGGATACGGGATCGGGTCCATCATTGATGAGTCAGAGAACTTTCGATAAACTGTGGGTCAACCCAGCTGCATGACCCAAGCTGGTCCCGGTCACGGCAAAGCTGCGTACCGACACCAAGGAACTGATACCCGTTCTTGGCAGAGCGGATGTTCAGGTATCTCACGGGGGTGAGACGCACGGTTTACCTTTGTGGGTCATTGCAGGCGATGGGCCGACGCTTGTCGGCAGGAGGTGGATGGGAAAGGTCCGTGGGAGCTAGGAAGACTTCATTCTCCCACAGACCACTCTCCCCCAGGTTCCCAAAGAGCAGCGCCGACCGAGCTGGAGCTGCAGCCTAAATCTACACACAGGCGACAGCAGCCCAGAACTCCTGACCCCAAGCAATCCTGCAGCTTCAGCCTCCACAGACGAGCAGACCCTGGAAGAGCAGTTTTGTAGGTGTGGGCCGATTGCTGGGGTACGGGCCGGCGGGGCGCTGCAGGCGATGAGCGGGAGGTCCATCGATGGCCGGCGGATCTGGGGGGCCCACGCAGAGGAAAAGTCGGGCGGCGGTAGCAGCTGCAATGGTGGCAGCCATGGCGGCTGCAGGAGAGACAGCCACGGCGGCCGCAGGAGGGGCGGCTACAGCGGCCGCAGGAGGGGCGGCAAGTGCGGAGACAGCGGTGGGAGCGGAGACAGCGGCGGCGGCTGGCGTGACTCTGGAGAACGCGAGCAAGAGCGGCGGATGCGCCAGGGACTGTGACTGATCGAGTCCAGGGAGCCACTTCTGCCTAGATGGATTGCTCTGGGCTGTTTTTTACCCTTTCTTTCTTCTTTGTCCCTTCTGTTCTTTCTTCGCCAGTGAACTCAAGATGGTGGTGAGCCTCGTGGCAACAGAGCTCTGCAGACAAAGGCCAGCAGAGCAACTAAAATGGCGGCGCCCAAGGGAAGCCTCGTGGGAACCAGAAGATGGCATCTTAAAAGGGAAATGCACCCGGGAGTCTTAAAAGGGCCTTACACCGTTGGCGGTCCCCACAAAGAGACTTTTGTAAGTCGAGAACGAGTCTAAATGAGCTATGTGAATGTAGGATGATGGATTTATGATAAGAATTAATATTTTAATGCCGAATGGTTATTGTGTTTAAAATAATGGATAAGAATTACGATTTATGATAAGAGTTAATATTTTAATGCTGAATGGTTATTGTGTTTAAAATTATGGATATGAATTACGAAAAGAGTCAATACCACGAGGTTCAAGTAAAAAGGGATATGGACCCGTGACTAACATGACCAATGGGCTAATGCGATTTTCGATTTAGGTGATTCATGCAATGGTTCAGCGGCTGTTAAGGCGACTACTACGTGAGAACAGAGGCAACGCACCAGTTGCGATACCCTGTCTCAGAGCAGCCCATTACCTCGGGCACAAAGGGGCTGTGTACCGCCACCGTACCTCACCCAGAGGAGCTGGGATTAAATAACTGTTCAGTGTACCTGCAACCTTTTGACATAACATCTGTACCACATATTATATGTACCATACAAATGTACCGTCTATGTATACCTGCATTCTGTTGGAGGTTATGCTCGTGTACTTTATCCACCATGTAAGGACTGCAAATACCACATGCTTGCACTGGGTCCTCCACATGGGGGAGAAGAGGGAAGTGGATGGTCATGGATTCACACTCACAAATCAACCAGGACGAACAAGGCTGAGGTCAACGGCAATGGCTTTTGGAGCTGAGGGGGGCGGGGGGCGGGGGGGAGTGAGATGTTATGTATTGTCCAGGTACATAAAATGGTGCGACACAGAGGGCGCTCTGGTGGGAGACCTGAAAGTACCTGCAAGAAAGAGTATAAAAGGCTGCCCACCTCACCTGAGAGGCACTCTGGAGCTAAACAATAAAGGACTAAGGTCGCAGCAGTTATATCAACACCAGACCGTGTGGAGTCAGTGATTTGTGTGCTACATACACCACACTCACACTCTCTGGGTAAAGAAATTTTTTCTGAATTTCCTATTTGATTTCTTGGTGATTATCTTATATTGATGGCCACTAGTTTTGCACTTCCCCACAAGTGGAAACAATCTCTCTGTGTCGACTCCATCAATAAAGACCTCTATTAGGTCACCCCTCAGCCTTCTCTTTTCAAGAGAGAAGAGACCCAGCCTGTTCATCCTTTCCTCACAGGTATAACCTTGCATTTCTGGTATCATCCTTGCAAATCAATTTCTAGGCCTTTGTATCTTTTACATCTCTTCTTCTAATGACATGTTCACCTTGTTAGTCTCCCTGGTAAATACTGAGACAATGTACCTGGGATTGGGAAACTCCAGGCGTGTTTATGGGTTGGATCAGATTTCTGATTGGTCCCTTTGGAGGACAAGATACACCCAACAGTTTGTCTGGAATGTGTAATTTAATCCTACCTGCTGTAATTTGTGATTTGATCCAGACTTGTCAAGCAGCCTACAGAAAGTGGAACTTGTTATGCATGTGAACCTCACCTGTATGTAGGACTTGCCACTAGAGGGCACACTTGTGGGAGATCTATGGGTCACCTGTGTACCCTGGTATAAGCAAGTATAAAAGGCAGGCCACCACGTTGCTGCCTCACTTTGGAGTTATATTAAAGAGACCAAGGTCACAATGGTTTGAGCTTACAACACAGTCTCATGGAGTTATTCTGAACATAACAACTGGCGACGAGTTACAGATCACAAACTTTCACATGGAAATGGTTGCCATTGGTAGTCTTGAGAGATTTGTTGAGGGTGATGATTGGGAAGCCTTCGTTGAGCGCCTTGACCAGTACTTTGTGGCCAATGAATTGGACACGACTGAAACAGAGATCAAGCGCAGGGCGATTCTCCTCACCATATGTGGGTCATCGGTATATGGCCTCCTTAAAAATTTGCTGGCATCAGTCAAACTAACGGACAAATTGTACGCAGAACTGTGTACGCTGGCTAAAGAACACCTCAAGCCAAAGGAGAACATCCTGATGGCCAGGTACTGCGTTTACACCCACCGTCGCTCCGAGGGCCAGAACATGGCAAATTTTGTCGCCGATCTAAGACGCCTTGCGGGGCAGTGCGACTTTGCAGGATGCTTGGGGGAAATGTTGCGGGACTTTTTTGTGCTTGGAATTGGCCACGAGGGCATCCTTCGCAAACTGCTGCCTGCCGAATCCCTGGATCTGAGCAGGGCCATCACGATAGCCCAAGCCTTCACGTCCACGAACGACAACACGAAACAGGTATCTTCACAGAATCGAAGCTCACCGGCAAGTACTGTGTTTAAAATAATGCCTTCAACAGGCAGGACTGTACATGGTAGGGCCCACACGACTGCAGAGGCCAGGCCCAGGGTGACTCAGAGGCCACTGGGGAGTGCTAATGTGAATCCATGCTGGCGCTGCGGGGCAGTCACAGAGCCCATCAATGTAGATTCAAGCACTATGTGTGCAAGGGCTGTGGAACAATGGGGCACCTCCAGACAATGTGCAAGCGACCTTGGACCCACCATGTGGCAAAGTCAGCAGAGAACGACCAATCCAGCGCGGATCACGCTGAACGAACAGGAGAGACAACTCAACCGGAGGATGAGAAGGAAGTGTATGGGGTTCACCACCAAAAGCCCTCCGATAATGTTAAAAGTCAAACTTAACAGCATTCCAGTCTCCATGGAATTGGACACGGGGGCGAGTCAATCGATTATGAGCCAGAAGGCCTTTGAGAAACTATGGAGTAACAAGGCACAGAGACCAAACCTGAGCCCGATTCACACTACACTGAGCACTTACACCAAAGAACTCATACGTGTTATCACAGTGCGGCAGTGAAACTATCTTATGATGGAATGGTGTATGATTTACCACTATGGATTGTACCAGGTGATGGCCCAACACTGTTCAGCAGGAGCTGGCTAAGCAAGATCCGGTAGAACTGGGACGACATCAAAGTACCGTCCTCGGCGGATGACGCCCCGTGCGCCCAAGTGCAAAACAAATTCCCGCCGTTATTTGAGCTAGGCATCAGCAACTTCACAGGCGCCAAAGAGCAGATCCACTTTGTTCATCACAAGGCCTGAGCAGTCCCATATATGATGCGAGAGAAAGTTGAAATCGAGCTGGACAGACTTCAATGAGAGGGAATCATATCGCCAGTCGAGTTCAACAAGGGGTCCAGTCCAATCGTGCCGGTACTAAAGAGCGATGGGACAGTCAGAATCTGCGGGGACTTCAAGGTGACGATCAACCAAGTCTCGCTACAGGACCAGTACCCGCTACCCAAAGCGGAGGACTTATTCTCAACACTAGCAGGGGGTAAGTCGTTCACCAAGCTAGACCTAACCTCCACGTACATGACACAGGAGCTGGCTGAACCGTCAAAGAAGTTGACGTGCATCAACATGCACAAAGGACTGTTCGTGTACCACAGATGCCCCTTTGGGATTCGCTCGGCAGTGGCCAACATCCAGAGGAACATGGAGAATCTGCTGAAATCGGTTCCATGCACCGTGGTGTTCCAGGACGATATCTTGATCACTGGTTGCAACACCACCGAACACTTGCACAACCTGGAAGAGGTTTTAAAACGACTGGACAGAGTGGGACTCAATCTGAAATGCTCCAAGTGTGTTTTCCTGGCGCCAGAGGTCGAATTTCTGGGGAGAAAGATTGCGGTGGACGGCATCAGACCCACGGATTCCAAGACGGAAGCCATCAAGAATGCACCCAGACCACAGAATGTGACAGAGCTGCGTTCGTTCCTGGGACTCCTCAACTACTTTGTTAACTTTCTACTGGGCACTTTGCTGGAACCCTTGCATATGTTGCTATGCAAGGGTTACGACTGGGTTTGGTGTAAATCTCAAGAAACAGCCTTTAACAAGGCCAGAAACCTGCTATGCTCCAACAAATTACTTGTATTGTATGACCCATGTAAACGTTTAGTACTATCATGTCATGCATCGTTGTACGAGGTCGGTTGTGTGTTACAGCGAGCAAATGTGTCAGGCAAACTGCAACCGGTTGTATATGCATCCAGAAGTTTATCCAAGGCTGAAAGAGCCTACAGTATGGTTGAGAAAGAAGCGTGGTTTGTGTATACGGGGTTAAGAAAATGCACCAATATCTATTTAGTCTCCGGATCGAGCTCGAAACCGACCACAAACCGCTTACTTCACTGCTCTCAGAAAGCAAAGGTATCAATACCAATGCTTCGTCCCGCATCCAAAGATGGGCACTAACATTGTCGGCGTATGACGATGTAATCTGCCACAGATCAGGCACTGAGAAATGCGCTGACGCCCTCAATCAGTTGCCATTGCCCAACACCGGTGTGGAAATGGCGCAAACCGCAGACTTGCTTCTGGTAATGGATGCTTTCGAGAGCGAGAGATCACCCATCACGGCTCTCCAGATCAGGACCTGGAGCCCCTGTTATCACTAGTAAAAAGGTGCATCCTCAATGGAAGCTGGTCGGGGGTTCCCAGGGAAATGCAAGAGGAAATGAAGCCTTTTCACCGACGCAAGGACGAACTGTCAGTCCAGTCGGATTGCCTCCTATGGAGGAATCGCGTGATTTTGCCAAAAAAATGTGAGGGAAACATTTATACGCGACCTACACAGTACCCACCCAGGCATAGTCATGATGAAGACTATCGCCAGATCGCATGTCTGGTGGCCCGGCATTGACTCCAAATTAGAGTCATGCGTACACCAATACGACACTTGCTCACAGCTGAGCAACGCACCCTGAGTCTCTGGTCATGGCCCTCCAAAACATAGAAACATAGAAACATAGAAATTAGGTGCAGGAGCAGGCCATTCGGCCCCTCGAGCCTGCAACGCCATTCAATAAGATCATGGCTGATCATTCAACCTCAGTACCCCTTTCCTGCTTTCTCTCCATACCCCTTGATCCTTTTTGCCGTAATGGCCACATCTAACTCCCTTTTGAATATATCTAATGAACTGGCTTCAACAACTTTCTGCGGTAGAGAATTCCACAGGTTAACCACTCTCTGAGTGAAGAAATTTCTCCTCATCTCGGTCCTAAATAGCTTACACCTTATTCTTAGACTGTGACCCCTGGTTCTGGAACTCCCCAGCAACGGGAACATTCTTCCTGCCTCTAACCTGTCCAATCCTGTCAGAATTTTATATGTTTCTATGAGATCCCCTCTCATCCTTCTAAACTCCAGTGGATACAAGCCCAGTTGATCCAGTCTCTCCTCATATGTCAGTCCTGCCATCCCGGGAATCAATCTGGTGAACCTTTGCTGTACTCCCTCAATAGCAAGAACGTCCTTCCTCAGATTAGGAGACCAAAACTAACACAATATTCCAGGTGTGGCCTCACCAAGGCTTTGTACAACTGCAGTAAGACCTCTCTGCTCCTATACTCAAATCCTCTAGCTATGAAGGCCAACATACCATTTGCCTTCTTCACCGCCTACTGTACCTGCATGCCAACTTTCAATGACTGATGTACCATGACACCCAGGTCCCGTTGCACCTCCCCTTTTCCTAATCTGTCACCATTCAGATAATATTCTGTTTTCCTGGGTCCACGTAAATTTCACTGGCCCTTTCTAGGGAAGATGTTTCTAGTAGCAGTGGACACTTACTCAAAATTGATTAAATGTATAATAATGTCATGTACATCCACTGCCACGATTGAAAGCCTCAGGGCCATGTTCGCCACCCATGGTTTACCTGACGTCCTTGTCAGTGACAATGGACCATGTTTCACCAGCTTGGAATTCAACGAGTTCATGACCCGCAATGGCATCAAGCATGTTAGGTCGACCCCATTTAAGCCCGTATCCAACAGCCATGTGGAATAGGCAGTCCAAACCATCAAACAAAGCTTGAGACGTGTAACGGACGGCTCCTTGCAGACCCGGTTATCTAGGATCCTGCTCAGCTACCGGACACGCCCCCACTCGCTCACCGGGGTTCCCCCTACAGAATTGTTAATGAAGAGAGCACTCAAAACCAGGCTCTTCTTAGTCCACCCGGATCTCACTGACCACGTAGAAACCCAGCGGCACAGATATAACGTGTACCATGATCGCGCGGTGTCCTCACGTGACATTGAAGTCAATGACCTGGTGTTTGTTCTAAATTACGGTCACAGCCCCAAGTGGATTGCTGGCACTGTCTCAGCCAAGGAGGGGAATAGAGGGTTTGTTGTGAAATTGTTGAATGGGCAAACGTGCAGAAAGCACCTGGATCAGACCAAATTGTCCTGGACGACCAAGAACAGTTTGAGGAAGACCCCACCATCTATGATCCACCAACACACACCCAACTGACAAGTGACCTTGCTGTCAACCACGAGAATGAACCCACCTTGCCCGACAGTCCGACTAGATCAGCCGAGCTGCCGTGCAGCGATGACCCGACCAACTCACCCCTGCCAGGATGTCAACTCAGGCGATCGACCCGGGAACACAGATCGCCAGATCGCCTCAACCTGTAAATAAATTGTACTCAAGACTTTGGGGGGAAGTGATGTTATGTTTGTGAACCTCACCTGTGTGTAAGACTTGCCACTAGAGGGCACACCTGTGGGAGACCTATGGGTCACCTGTGTACCCTGGTGCAAGCAGGTATAAAAGGCAGGCCACCACGTTGCTGCCTCACTTTGGAGTCAATATTAAAGAGACCAAGGTCACAATGGTTTGAGCTTGCAACACAGTCTCGTGGCGTTATTCTGAACATAACAGAACTAGTTAGCTTTGTGAAGATGATCTGTTATTTAGTGTTCTGCAATTACAATTATAGTTGTCCTTGGCTGGTAAAATAAAAGACTTTGAGCGTGAAATTCGGTTGGGTATCGTCTCCCGTTAGTGCCCCAGAGTGGCGGTAAAGCGTCGCTCATGGCTTAACACCCGGCCGCTGAGATTTTAGCGGCGCCCCGAATTTTCGGTTGACTGTTACCAGCCGTGATAACAGTTACCGCCTCGCCTTCTAACGGCAGCCAGATGATGGTGTAGGTACGCCTACAACGCCCCGCTAGTGCCCCGGACGTGAACTTATGGTTTGTGCACTTACCGACAGCCGCTGAACACGCCAGAGAAAGCAGGTGATCCCAGCTGCTTTGGGCAATGCCAGGAGGATATTTAAAGGGATGAGTAACCGAGTTACTCAGAGGCCAAAGTGAGTGCTCCGTTTCCACATAGCACAGTACCTGTATCTCTGGGATTGCTGCGGCAGATTGTCTTCAAAGTTACAGTTAAGTAGCGATTTCAGGTGTGCATTTAGATGGGTCCAGTGCTAACATGCCAGCTTCACCTCCTCCAAGCAAGAGAAGGGAGATTGGGAATGTGGGGCCTCAAAGGAGGAGACCCCGTAGACGTCGGGGCAGGAGGCCTTAACCCCACGGTTTTATCAGGAGCACTTATCATACCGAGACATGTCTGAGGAGTTGTGCATTAGAAGGCTGCAGTTCCGCAAGGAGATCGTCACCAAGCTATGCCATCTCCTGCAGCTAGACATTGAGGCTGATATCGGGACCAGGACTTCGCTCTCTGTCGCAGTAAATGTCATTATGGTGCTCTGTTTTTATGCCTCCGGCTCCTTCCAGACTACAGCAGGGGACATCTGCAGCATGTCGCAATTTGCTGCTCATTGCTGCATCCATAAGGTCACAGACGCTCTGTACCGCAGGAGAATGGACTACATAAAGTTTACCATGATGAGGGAGAAACAGGAGGAAAGGTCATATGGGTTCGCCAGGATAGCGGGCTTTCTCATGGTTCAGGGCGCCATTGATTGCACGCACGTGGCATTGCATGCACAACACCAGAATGTGGAGGTGTTTCGCAACCACAAGGGCTACCACTCTTTCAATGTACAGTTGGTGTGCAACCACACACAGCGCATCCTCGCTGTGAATGCCCACTATCCTGGCAGTGCATCCTCGCTGTGAATGCCCGCTATCCTGGCAGCGCATCCTCGCTGTGAATGCCCGCTATCCTGGCAGCGCATCCTCGCTGTGAATGCCCACTATCCTGGCAGTGCATCCTCGCTGTGAATGCCCACTATCCTGGCAGCGCATCCACGCTGTGAATGCCCGCTATCCTGGCAGCGCATCCTCGCTGTGAATGCCCGCTATCCTGGGAGCACATCCTTGCTGTGAATGCCCACTATCCTGGCAGCGCATCCTCGCTGCGAATGCCCGCTATCTTGGCAGCGCACACAATGCTTTCATCCTGTGGGAGAGCAATGTACCACGACTCTTCCAGCCACCACATGAAGGTCACGGTTGGCTGCTCGGCGACAAAGGCTATGCTCTAGCCACCTGGCTCATGACACCCCTCTGCAACCCCAGCACCTGTGCTGAGCATCGACACGAGAGCCATGCGGCCATCTGGAACCGCATAGAGCAGACTATCAGAATGCTCAAGCAATGTTTCCGATGCCTTGACCACTCTGGAGGCAGCCTTCAGTACTCCCCTGATCAAGTCTCGCTCTTCATTGTGGTCTGCTGCATGCTGCACAACCTGACCATCATGAGGGCCCAGGCATTGCCACTGGCGATTGCAGCTCCACCTCAGAAGGAGGAAGAGTAAGAGGAGCATGACGATGCACAACATGGCAAGGCAGACGTGGCGGCGGATCAGCTGCCACGGACGAGGCACCGCGCCAATGCAAGGGCCACACATCAGTACCTCATCCTGCATCAATTCCAATGAATCACTGACCAGATGATGACTGGGCCTCATAGTCACATCGCTGTGTGCTAGGCTAATGGTGCAGCTCCATGAAATTCGCAATTAATACTCATGACGGCAATGCAAACAGTCAACTCAACATTTTATTATCTCTAACAAGAATGTGCCCTCAGCAGCGCACCAATAACTCTTCACCACCCTTCACCTTCACTAATAAAGAATATAACAAATGCCCCTTGCAACTGCATACCACACAAGCAACTTCATGATTATATATACAACCACCCCCTCCCATCTGAAATGCAAGACTAACTCCCAGGAACCATATTATGCTAAGACCCTTCCACATATAACAGGCGTCAAACATCAGCAACAAAATATGTACAATTATATTTACAATATGTGAACATCTGGCCATTGTCGGAAAAGTCCTTACTGGGACTTACTTGTATATTTCCCACCCCTTCCCTTTTCCCCCCTCCCACACCTAATACTTCTCCTTAATGTGTCTGCAGTGCCTGCAGCAAGGCTGCTTGAAGGCTGCTGTGTGTGTGAGGCAGAGACTGCAGATGGCCTAGTATGACGCCTTGGCCCAGCATTGGGCTGGGAAGGCCTGGCTGCGGACTGCACCACCTCAGCATGGGCGACAGCAGTCTGGGATGGGTGGAGTGCAGGTGCAAATGCGGAGCGGCAGTGGTGGGAGCCAGAATGCTGTCGTTGTGAGAGAGGACAGCACCTTCCATTTCCATCGACACACTGCCACTCCCCCGGGGCAGAGCCGCAGCATCCGGATCAATCGGCTGGAGCACAGATTGCTGACCTGCTTCTGCACTGTAAGTTCCCCATTGGACGGTAGAGAATCCAGAGAGGATGGCAGTAGTCAGTGCTTGCGTGGCATCAATCTGAGTCTGCAATAGAGCAGGCTGAGAATTGCTGCCACCAACCAGAGACTGCATCACATCTCAAAGGCCTTGAGTAGCTTCTGCCTGTGTTGTGATAGCTGCTGCCACGTCAGCCATAGCACGTGCCATCGCCTCTGGGTCCCCATGGTCGCTCGTCGACTCCAACATCCTTTGGTATTTGCCAAGGATGGAATGCTTAGAGGCACAGGCAATGTTTGAGGCGGCCTTCCCCAACCTCACTGCAGATGCATCCATGCTCAGCGGGACCCGTTCCAATGCAGTTATCAGCTCACGGTGCATCCCCTGAGATTCTCTCACCATACTCTCAAAATCCAGGTCCACATCTGAGTCACGCTCAGCAGGGCTCAGGTGCCGACTCACCCGCCGGGGAGCTGGACCCCGAGCTTCCCTTCGTGCTGGACGTTGCTGGGTCCTGGAACCTCAGGCTCGTCAAATCCCAGGAAGATCGGGTCATCCACCGAGGTGGTGTCCCCATTGTCTGCAGCAGTCTGATCCGGCTGGAGTGGCGAAGAACTGTCATCCCGTTCCTCCTCGCCTCCCCCATCGTTGGAGGTGGACACCTCACAGACAGGCTGTTGCGCTTCTGGCTCATTATCTGTAAGCACAAAGCGACAGAAGTGTGGTTAGCAGCAGGGGAGGGGGCAGGAAGGGAAGAAGGAGGTGACATAGGGCATTTATATGTAAAGTGGGAAAGGCACCTGGTTTAGAAACATTGAAACATAAAAAATAGGTGCAGGAGTAGGCCATTCGGCCCTTCGAGCCTGCACCACCATTTCAATAAGGTCATGGCTGATCATTCACCTCAGTACCCCTTTCCTGCTTTCTCTCCATACCCCTTGATCCCTTTAGCCATAAGGGCCATATCCAACTCCCGCTTGAATATATCTAACGAACTGGCATCAACAACTCTCTGCGGTAGAGAATTCCACAGCTTAACAACTCTCTGAGGGAAGAAGTTTCTCCCCATCTCGGTCCTAAATGGCTTAGCCCTTATCCTTAGACTGTGACCCCTGGTTCATGACTTCCCCAACATCAGGAACATTCTTCCTGCATCTAACCTGTCCAGTCCCGTCAGAATTTTATATGTTTCTATGAGACCCCCTCTCATTCTTCTAAACTCTAGTGAATATAGGCCCAGTTAATTCAGTCTCTCCTCATATGTCAGTCCTGCCATCCCGGGAATCAGTCTGGTGAACCTTCGCTGCACTCCTTCAATAGCAAGAATATCCTTCCACAGATTAGGAGACCAAAACTGAACATAATATTCCAGATGAGGCCTCACCAAGGCCCTGTACAACTGAATTAAGACCTCCCTGCTTCTATACTCAAATCCCCGAGCTATGAAGGCCAACATGCCATTTGTCTTCTTCACCGCCTGCTGTACCTGCATGCCAACTTTCAATGACTGATGTACCATGACACCCAGGTCTCGTTGCACCTCCCCTTTTCCTAATCAGTCGCCATTCAGATAATATTCTGCCTTCATGTTTTTGCCATCAAAGTGGATAACCTCACATTTATCCACATTATACTGCATCTGCCATACATTTGCCCACTCACCTAGCCTGTCCAAGTCACCCTGCAGCCTCTTAGCATCCTCCTCACAGCTCACACTGCCACCCATCTTAGTGTCATCTGCAAACTTGGAGATATTACATTCAATTCCTTCATCTAAATCATTGATGTATATTGTAAATAGCTGGGGTCCCAGCACTGAGCCCTGCGGCACCCCACTAGTCACTGCCTGCCATGAGAAGGACCCGTTTATCTCTACTCTCTGCTTCCTGTCTGCCAACCAGTTCTCTATCCACGTTAATACATTACCCCCAATAACATGTGCTTTAATTTTGCACACCAATCTCTTGTGTGGGACCTTGTCAAAAGCCTTTTGAAAGTCCAAATACACCACATCCACTGGTTCTCCCTTGTCCACTCTAATAGTTACATCCTCAAAAAATTCTAGAAGATTTATCAAGCATGATTTCCCTTTTATAAATCCATGCTGACTTGGACTGATCCTGTCACTGCTTTCCAAATGCTCTGCTATTTCATCTTTAATAATTGATTCCAACATTTTCCCCACTACTGATGTCAGGCTAACCGGTCTATAATTCCCCGTTTTCTCGCTCTCTCCCTTTTTAAAAAGTAGTGTTACATTAGCTACCCTCCAGTCCATAGGAACTGATCCAGAGTCGATAGACTGTTGGAAAATGATCACCAATGCATCCACTGTTTCTATGGCCACTTCCTTAAGTACTCTGGGATGCAGACTATCAGGCCCTGAGGATTTATCGACCTTCAATTCCATCAATTTCCCTAACACAATTTCCTGACTAATAAGGATTTCCTTCAGTTCCTTCTTCTCACTAGACCCTCGGTTCCCTAGTATTTCCGGAAGGTTATTTGTGTCTTCCTTCGTGAAGACAGAACCAAAGTATCTGTTCAATTGGTCTGCCATTTCTTTGTTCCCCATTATAAATTCACCTGATTCTGACTGCAAGGGACCTACGTTTGTCTTCACTAATCTTTTTCTCTTCACATATCTATAGAAGCTTTTGCAGTCAGTTTTTATGTTCCCAGCAAGCTTACTCTCATACTCTATTTACCCCCTCCGAATTAAACCCTTTGTCCTCCTCTGCTGAATTCTAAATTTCTCCCAGTCATCAGGTTTGCTACTTTTTCTGGCCAATTTATATGTCTTTTCCTTGGATTTAACACTATCCTTAATTTTCCTTGTTAGTCACGGTTGAGCCACCTTCCCTGTTTTATTTTTACTCCAGACAGGGATGTACAATTATTGAAGTTCATCCATGTGATCTTTAAATGTTTGCCATTGTCTATCTACCGTCAACCCTTTAAGTATCATTCGCTAGTCTATTCTAGCCAATTCACGTCTCATACTTCGAAGTTACCTTTCCTTAAGTTCAAGACCCTAGTCTCTGAATTAACTGTGTTACTCTCCATCTCAATAAAGAATTCTACCATATTATGGTCACTCTTCCCCAAGGTGCCTCGCAAAAGAACATTACACAACACCCTGTCTAGGATGACCAGCCCTCTAGTTGGTTCCTCGACATATTGATCTCGAAAACCATCCCTAATACATTCCAGGAAATCCTCCTCCACTGTATTGCCCAATCTATATGTAGATTAAAGTCGCCCATGATAACTGCTATACCTTTATTGCACGCATCCCTAATTTTTTGTTTGATGCTGTCCCCAACCTCACTACTACTGTTTGGTGGTCTGTATACAACTCCCACTTGAGTTTTCTGCCCTTCGGTATTCTGCAGCTCTACCCATACAGATTCCACATCATCCAAGCTCATGTCCTTTCTTACTATTGTGTTAATTTCCTCTTTTTTACCAGCAACGCTACCCCACCTCCTTTTCCTTTCTGTCTATCCTTTCTGCATGTTGAATATCCCTGGATGTTGAGTTCCCAGCCTTGGTCACCCTGGAGCCATGTCTCCGTAATCCCAATTATATCATATTCGTTAATAGCTGCCTGCGCAGTTAATTCTTCCACCTTATTACAAATACTCCTCGCATAGAGGCACAGAGCCTTCAGGCTTGTCTTTTTAGCACACTTTGTCCCTTTAGAATTTTGCTTTAATGTGGCCCTTTTTGATTTTTGCCTTGGGTTTCTCTGCCCTCCACTTTTACTTTTCTTCTTTCTATCTTTTGCTTCTGCCTCCATTCTACTTCCCTTTGTCTCCCTGCATAGGTTCCCATCCCCCTGCCATATTACTTTATCCCCTCCCCAACAGCACTAGCAAACACTCCCCCTAGGACATTGGTTCCGGTCTTGCCCAGGTGCAGACCGTCCTGGTCCCATCTCCCCCAGAACCGGTTCCAATGTCCCAGGAATTTGAATCCCTCCCTCCTGCACCACTCCTCAAGCCTCGTATTCATCTTAGCTATCCTGCCATTCCTACTCTGACTAGCACGTGGCACTCGTAGCAATCCTGAGATTACTACCTTTGAGGTCCTTCTTTTTAATTTAACTCCTAGTTCCCTAAACTCAGCTTGTAGGACCGATCCCGATTTTTACCTATATCGTTGGTTCCTATATGTACTACGACAGCTGGCTGTTCACCCTCCCCTTCCAGAATGCACTGCAGCTGCTCTGAGACATCCTTGACCCTTGCACCGGGGAGGCAACATACCATCCTGGAGTCTCGATTTCGGCCGCAGAAACACCTATCTATTACCCTTGTAATAGAATCCCCTATCACTATAAGCTCTCCCACTCTTTTTTCTGCCCTCCTGTGCAGCAGAGCCACCCATGACGCCATGAACTTGGCTGCTGCTGCCTTCCCCTGATAAGTCATCTCCCCCAACAGTACCCAAAACGGTGTATCTATTTTGGAGGGAGGTGACCGCAGGGGCCCCCATGCACTACCTTCCTTCCACTGCTCTTCCTGCTCTTTCAGAGGTAAATGGTCTCATATAAGAGGGAAAGGGGGATGAACATACCGTCACTGTCGCCAGGGGGCTCGGCTTCCCCGACTGATACCATACCCACTTGTGGGCCCATGAGGGTGGTCACTCACTCTTCCACCTCTGTGAGAGTGTGGAGGTCGGTTTCCCCTCCTCCGGTCCACATTTGTTGGGCCTGTTGTGTGCGAGTTTCGCCTGCAATAACAAACAAAAGAACGTGTGAGTAAGTGTGCAGTTAATCGTCTGCCAGAAGTGACTTGCAGAGTTGAATAGCTGCTACTGTATGGAAGTGTACAGATGTCCATTTGACTGTCAGTAGCTGCGCAGAGTGGCTGTGTAAACGGTGGGATTTGGTGACTAATCTTACCAGCTAAGATTAAGAGTAAAGTTAAAGTTTTCCAAATGCATATAAAAAGTGAAAAGGTAGTAAGTGGAAGGGTGAGGCTGAGTAGGGACCAAGAAGAAGAGCTACGTATGGAGGCCCAGGGTATGGCTGCTGAACTGAGGCGGAACTTTGCAGCTCCCTTCAGCAACGAAGACCATGGGCTGGTACATATAATGAAGAAGCAGGTACTGCACAGAATATACATTGTGTGAGACAGTGAGGTTCACATTATGGCATTGTAAGGTTAATAGAAAAGGTACTCATCCTGACAACCCGAGTGAGGTCATACAACTTCTTGCGACATTGTGTCACAGTTTTGGGCATCGTGCTTCTTGCTGACACATGCTGTGCCAACTTCCTCCACAAACATCTGAAAACTTTTGGCAGTGGCCTCCTGCCACTTTCAGGCTGCAGGACATCCTTTCGCCTCTCCACAGTCTCCATCAAAGCCTCCAGGGCTGCAATGGAAAAGTGGTGGGCACGCTGGCGACATGCTGTCTCAGCCATGTTCCCGCTGTGACCAGACTGTGATGGTGAAACTGCGCCTGGCCTGTGCAGAGTTATCTTACCTCCCCTTTAAGAAGAGGCTGGCGCTGGAATGTCTAACGGCCATTGCCTCATCTACATTCGCTCTGGGAATTTATCGCAACGATTTTCGGCTTCACTGCCCAAAGAGAATTGTGCAACGACTGATTTACCGATCCATTTCCTTCTTGGGGCGCTGAAACCGAATTTCGCGGTAGATGGCGTTAACTTTCACAAGGCGCTGCACTTACAAACCAGCCGGGATTACCAGCTCAAATTTCTCGCCCTCTATACTTTAATTAGTGGGTTAGTTACTTCGTTGGAGTTTTATGTTTTTTTCCCTTCTATAAGTTAAAATTTTTTTAAATTCAGAATGAACGGACCGAGGTCAAGACTTCAAACTTAAGAAACACCCATTAAAAAAGCAAATACTCAAAGGTCTATGGATCTCAGGCGATGCTACTATAGCAGGAAGCTAGTAAGGATTTGCCAGTCAATAAACCAATGCGCTGCGTTTCTGGGGTGCGTGTGTGTGGGATGCATGTGTGGAGTACGTGTGTGGGGAAAAACAGGTTAATTCTGGAAGAGCAGTAAAAATGCATGAGGCTTTGGCAGGATTTCCAGCCACAATGTGCTCGCTTGCAGGGTGAATGGAGGAGTTCATCTCAAGCATGAGTGGCATGATGTCGCAGGTCATGGCTATGATGTGCTCGTCCATGGAAAAGGTGGCCAGCTGCATGGAGCATCAATCGTGCATACTTGCTCTCACCAACAGCTTGCATTCTCTGAATGCCACTTTAACAAGGATGGATAGAAACCTAAATTTGGCCATTCATCACCCCACTGATGTGCAGCAAAGTGGTCTCCAGTTCCTTGATAGCATGGAATTGCAGATAGGCCATGAAAGGGATGTTGGTGAAAGGGGACATAAAAGTGGGGACTCTGCACAAATAACATAAGAACATAAGAACATAAGAAAAAGGAGCAGGAGTCAGCCATTTGGCCCCTTGGGCCTACTCCGCCATTCAATAAGATCATGGCTGATCTGATCTTGGACTCAGCTCCACTTCCCTGCCCGCTCCCTATAACCCTTTATTCCCTTATCACTCAAAAATATGTCTATCTCCGCCTTAAATATATTCAATGACCCAGCCTCCAAAGCTCTCTGGGGCAGAGAATTCCATAGATTTACAACCCTCTTGGAGAGAAGAAATTTCTCCTCATCTCAGTTTTAAATGGGCAGCCCCTTATTCTAAGACTATGAGCTCGAACCTGCACTTTTGTGCTTTGGGCGATATTTCTGGCATGGGCGTTAAAAAGGGGTTTCAGACCGCTGGCTTCTCACTCATTTTCAAAGCACCTAGTTTCCACTTTTGAAAATGGGCGTTACCGCGAGCGATATAAAATGGGCAGTAGCGTTAAATTTTTTTGACCTTTTGCCATAAAGTGTGGTCGTCCTTGGCAACGGCATGGCAACGCTTGATTCCCGTGATTCTGGAGGTCAAGGGTCATCAGGACATGCGCAGAAGAGGAGACAGAGAGAGAGGGAGCTCAGAGGGACTGAAGGCACGTCTGGGTGTGGTGTGGCTGCTTTGGGAGGAAGGAGGGAGACTTTAGAGCTTCACAGCGAGTAGGCAAACAAGTAGCTGTTACCAGCCACATATATGACCGAATTTGGCCTATAATGGAGCGAGAGGAGGAGGCATCACAGCATGCTGTGGAAACTGACGCTGGAGAGAGCAGTGAGGTGGGAGAGGAGCACATTGGAGGGCGCAAAAGAGCCAGGAGATTCTCGGACGAGGCAAATGCCTCCCTCCTGCAGGAGGTCGAGTTACTCTGGGGTGATTTAACACAGGGAGGGCGTGGAAAGCCCACCCCAAAGGCATACCAGAAGATATGGACCGAGATAGCAGAGGTGGTCTCATAGGTGACCAACGAGGTGCATGAGGGCAACCAATGCCGCAAACGATGGAACAACCTTGTGGGATCCGCGAGAGTAAGTATTACATTGATTTACATGTACTTATGTATTTATATAATTTGATTTGTAACAGTCATCATGACTATCAGCAAAAAGGTCTTTCACTTTTACCGGGAATGTTTTACTCAAAGCCTGCGGTCACAGTGCACGTCTTTAGGGAAAGAATGATAATCATCATAATAATCCTGATTACATCTGTCAGTTACGTGTTCTATCAGTCTCTGTGACAGTACCTAGCAATGATATCACGCAACGATCTCATGCCATGTCGTCCTGTCACCTTTTACAGAAGAAGCTATCGACGATGAGGTCCGTACAGAGGCAAACGGGTGGGGGGCCACCAGTCCCCAGCGACATCACTGAGATGGAAGAGCAAGTGCTCGCACTCGTGGGGAAGCACCCCCGGACAGCCACGGATGCACCTGCAGACCCTGAAGTGATGCCACGTGAGTAAAGCTTACACCATTGCGTGATGTAAATTCAATAGATGCCACACCCACTCATATCCGAACAATCATATGATAGATGATTTCTAAAACTGCCATATAAATAATGATGGTCGAATGAAAATCACTGAAATGCACAATGTGTTGGTGGTCATGAAATGTGATGTCTCTGATGATTTTGATAGCAATGGTGCTTTTGCTGTGCATATGCAATCTGTAGCGCTGGACTCGCCTTGTCACCCTAGCACCCCCTTCTCCTCTAATAACTCATTTGTGTTTTGCAGCTCAGCCAGCAGCACATCCCAAGGCAAGACCACAGAGGCCAGAAGGTGGGGGCGCAGGGCAGGAGTTGGCGGACAATCCTACTACATCTGGTGCTGAGGAGCTCCGATTCTCGCCCGTCAATCCGCTGAGTCTGTTATCCACAGATGAGAGCACAGACTTTGAGGATCCTGCATCGCCACGTTGCAGAAGCCATTCCACCCAAGGCCATCTAGTAATCCTCCAGCCATTACCGCCTCCACTCTGGAGGTACCGGCCCTAAGCACCGCACCACAGGGCACCCCATTTGTCCCCAGGACGGCGCGGATCCCGCAGAGTTCCCGTGGATGCGGCAAGTCTGTTCCACGAGCGCCACATGACAGTGGAGAGATGGTACAGTTGTCCAGGAGGATTGTAGACATTGGTGATCAGCTCATCGAAGCACTGGGGAGTATATCCCGCCAGTTGGCTACCATCTCCGGCACCATGACCAAGTACATTCCGCAGATGGCAGAGTCCCTGGATGCGATAGTCAAGAAGACTGCTGGCACAGGCCTCCCAGTGGTCCCAGAGTGCAGCACTCCACCCCTAGGTTCTCCACCACCACTGCGAACGACTGATGAGAGCAAGGACCAAGATCCTGCTTCTGCATCGGAGAATGTTGCCCCCTCGGCACCCCCCGCTCCTGTATCCGTGCAACGACTGCATCTGCCTTCATCCCCCCCCAATGAGGCACCATCTGAGGAGCTCCTTGGCCAGGCGCCATGGAGTGAGGAGGGGAAAGGGTAGAGGTGGGGAGAAGAAGGGGAAGGGGGAAGGAAAGTGAGGTGCATGTCCGCAGGTGATGGCTGTGTTATATCTCCATCTGGGTGTATACAATTTGTTGTAATATATGGGGGCTGGAGACCGCGCTCCTGCTTTGCCTTTATATTCTGTGTTGCTGGACATGTTGGACATGTGATTTATGTCAATGGTGGAAAAAGTGGGGTGTGGGCGGGGGTTGGGTGTTATTGGCTGTGATACTTATGATTTCAGACCAATGTTGGTATTAAATTTTTGTTATTGAACATAACCTTGTAGAGCATTGTCTCAGATAGCTAGACCGTTACACACTAGTGATTCCTTCACATGAAAGGGTTAAATACAACTTAACACCAATCAACGTAAACTTTAACTGGCACCAAGGTGATGGGCATCATTGATGTCTGAGCTGCACACACACAGCAGTGCGTCAGCACTGTCATTCACATCAACGTTCTTTCAGGCAAATCGTTCAGATATCAGCTCCTCACGTAAGAGTAGGATTTTAAAAATGCCATCCGCACTGCTGGCATTCGTTCAGAACAGTTCCACTTTTTGTGGGTGGTTTTTTGGGCGAGCAATATTGTGTGCAATATGTGTGCGAGGTGATGAAATTGACGCTGGGCGATCTGCTGGCCGTTAGTTTTGGTAAATATGCTCTTCACGACAGAAAAAAGTGGGTGGGTGATAATATTGAATCTCGGCGTTAAATCAGTGCGGAAATTAAAGCTGGGCAATATTATGGGCATTGATTTCGTTCATTCTGATGATTCTGCCCACAAAAAGTGGGCGAGCGGTAATATTTTTTCCGGCGTTAAGCACATGGGGAAAGTAAGGCTCGGTGATAAGTTTCCTAAAAATGGGCATCAGTTTCCATTTTGTGGCTAAATGGGTGATATCTGGGCGTTATACGTCATTTCAGCAGTAAAATGGGTGTTAAGTGGGTGTTAAGAATGCAAAAAAAGTGCAGGTTCTAGCCCCATGTCTCCTGGTTTTAATTTCCCCTAGAAGTGGAAATATCCTCTCTGCATCCACCTTGTCGAGCACCCTCATTATCTTTTAAGTTTCAATAAGATCACCTCTCATTCTTCTGAACTCCAATGTGTATAGGCCCAACCTACTCTACCTATCTTCATAAGTCAACCCCCTCATCTCCGGAATTAACCTAGTGAACCTTCTCTGAACAGCCTCCAATGCAAGTATATCCTTCCTTAAATACGGAGACCAAAACTGTATGCAGTACTCCAGGTGTGGCCTCACCAATACCCTGTTGTATTGTTGTAGCAGGACTTCTCAGCTTTTATATTCTATCCCCCTTGCAATAAAGGCCAACATTCCACTTGCTTTCCTGATTACTTGCTGTACCTGCATACTAACTTTTGTGTTTCATGCAAAAGGTTCCCCAGGTCTGTCTGTACTGCAGCACTTTGCAATTTTTCTCTATTTAAATTATAATTTGCTTTTCTATTATTTCAGACAAAGTGGATAACCTCATATTTTCCCAGATTATACTCCATCTGCCAAATTTTTGCCCACTCATTTAGCCTGGCTATGGGCTAGACTTTCCATTATTTTTGCATGCATACCGCCCATTTAACATCCATTTTAATGCTGAAATGAGGTATAACGCCAATATATCGCCCATTTAGCCACAAAATGGAAACTAACGACTATTTCTTGGTCACTTATTGCCGTGCGTTACTTTCGGCATGAACGTGACACCGATAAAAAATAATACCGCCTGCCCATCTTTTTTGTGCAGAAAGATCAGAATGGGTGAAAACAATGCTCATAATATCGCCCAGCGTTACTTTCGGCACTTAATTAACGTCGAGATTTAATAATACCGCCCAGCCACTTTTTTTTGTCGTAAAGATCACATTTGCTGAAATTAACGCCCAGAAAATCAGCCAGCGTTACTTTCGGCACCTCGTACACATCGCTCAGTTAAAAAACCACTGTGAAAAAGTTGCTCTCACCTGAACTAATCACATCGGTATGGACGCCATGTTCTAAATCGCAGTTCGCATCATTTAAAAGGCTGCTTCAACATCGGGCGAGTTTGGATGTACTCTCGAGTTCTTTTCAGGTGATGTGACCATCTGAACAAACATCTTATCATACTGTGGACGATTGGAATTTATTTGAGGTGTCTTAGTGGGGACATTTATTGTTTATGAACAATACGTATAATACTTATAGTTATTGGAATGGGGCCTGTCATTTCTCAGCCTGTCTTGATGAATACGCACATGCTGCAGACTAGAGATGGCAGAAGATATATTCGACAGCATTATGCACCCAATCTAAGACATGCCAGACTGATGAGGAGGACCAGACCTTACACCCCCCCGCAGTTACAGGGAGAAGCGGTCTTACCTCAACTTGTCCGATAAGACCTGCCTTAGGAGTCTGCGCTTCCACAAGGAGGTTATAAGAACATAAGAACATAAGAAATAGGAGCAGGAGTAGGCCATATGGCCCCTCGAGCCTGCTCTGCCATTTAATACGATCATGGCTGATCCGATCATGGACTCAGGTCCACTTCCCTGCCCGCTCTCCATAACCCCTTATTCCCTTATCGTTTAAGAAACTGTCTATTTCTGTCTTAAATTTATTCAATGTTCCAGCTTCCACAGCTCTCTGAGGCAGCGACTTCCACAGATCCACAACTCTCTGAGAGAAGAAATTTCTCCTCATCACAGTTTTAAATGGGCGGCCGTTTTTTTAAGATTATGTCCTCTAATTCTAGTCTCCCCTATCAGTGGAAACATCCTCTCTGCATCCACCTTGTCAAGCCCCCTCATAGTCTTATACATTTTGATAAGATAGTTGCGCATGTATATACCCTGAGCACTTAATGTACAGTTACATAAGACCATTGAATGTATCTTCACACTGCATACAATATGCCTGTACCACCAGAGGGTGCAACTGATGGAGACTTGGAGATCACCTGCACACTGCAGATAACCAAGTACCCTCATTCAGGAGTTATAATAAATGGACTAAGGTCATAACAGTTCAAGTGCAATACCTTACTTCATGGAGTCATTACTAGAGTGCTTACAGACACAATAACGATCACCTCTCATTCTTTTGAATTCCAATGAGTCGAGGCCCAACCTACTCAACATTTCCTCATAAGTCAATCCCCTCATCTCTGGAATC
Organism: Pristiophorus japonicus; assembly: GCF_044704955.1. Lineage (NCBI taxonomy): Eukaryota > Metazoa > Chordata > Chondrichthyes > Pristiophoridae > Pristiophorus > Pristiophorus japonicus. The sequence continues at coordinate 142,008,051 of NC_091986.1, forward strand.
AACCTCATGAACCTTCTCTGAACTGCCTCCAAAGCAAGTATATCCTTTCGTAAATATGGAAACCAAAACTGCACGCAGTACTCCAGGTGTGGCCTCACCAATACCCTGTACAACTGCAGCAAGAATTCCCTGCTTTTATACTCCATCCCTTTTGCAATAAAGGCCAAGATTCCACTGGCTTTCCTGATCACTTGCTGTACCTGCACACTAACCTTTTGTGTTTCATGCACAAGTACCCCAGGTCCCGCTGTACTGCAGCACTTTGCAATCTTTCTCCATTTAAATAATAACTTGCTTTTTGATTTTTTTTCTGCCAAAGAGCATGACCTCACACTTTCCAACATTATACTCCATCTGCCAAATTTTTGCCCACTCACTTAGCCTGTCTATGTTCTTTTGCAGATTTTTTGTGTTCTCCTCACACATTGCTTTTCCTCCCATCTTTGTATCGTCGGAAAACTTGGTTACGTTACACTCGGTCCATTCCTCCAAGTCGTTAATATAGATTGTAAATAGTTGGGGTCCCAGCACTGATCCCTGCGGCACCCCACTGGTTACTGATTGCCAACCCGAGAATGAACCAGTTATCCCTACTCTCTGTCTTCTGTTAGTTAGCCAATCCTCTATCAATGCTAATATATTACCCCCAACCCCCTGAACTTTTATCTTGTGCAGTAACCTTTAATGTGGCACCTTGTTAAATGCCTTCTGGAAGTCCAAATACATCACATCCAATGGTTCCCCTTTATCCACCCATATCAGTGACATATGCCAGCTCCTTGGGGGAGTTCTGCAGCCTGCCAGCACCATCATGACCGCACTGTCCGTCGAGGTCAAGGTCACCGCGGCACTTTCGTTCTACGCGTCGGGTTCCTTTCAGGCCTCAGCTGGTGACAGTTGCGGTATACCTTAACATGCCTCACGTTGCTGCATTAGGCAGGTCACTGAAGCCCTTTTCGCGTGCAGGATGGACTTTATCAGCTTCCCTATGACCAGGGAGGCTCAGACTGAGAGGGCTTTAGGATTCTGCTGAATTGCTAACTTCCCCAAGGTGGAGCAGTAAGCTGTACACACATCGCGATGCGGGGTTTTTCAGGATGCAGAGGTTTTCAAAAACTGCAAGGGATTCCACTTCCTGAATGTGCAACCGTTGTTGACCATTAGCAAATTATTATGGCAGTGAATGCCAAATTTCCGGGCAGCATCCATGATGCTCACATCCTGCGTGAGAGCGCTGTATCTAACATGTTTACCAGTCAGCCACAAGGTCATTGCTGGATGCTTGGTGACAAAGGATATGGCCTCGCCACCTGGCTGATGACCCCCCTGCGTGACACCCACACCGAAGCCGAGAAGCGATACAATGAGAGCCACAGAGCCACTCGCAATATCGTTAAGAAAACCATTGGAGTGCTTAAGCAGCGCTTTAGATGCCTGGATCACTCAGGAGGCGAGCTACAATACCACCCTGAGCAGGTAACTCAATTTGTGGTGGTGTGCTCAATGCTGCACATCTTGGCTATCAGGAGGGGACAAGAATTGCCAGAAGGGTCTGACAGTCCACCTCAAGAGAGAGGAGAAGAGGAGGAAGAGGAGGTGGATGCTGACCTCGGGCCAGACAATCAGGTTGACGCTGAAACCATGCCCCCGCCCCCGCTATAGACCGCAGGAAAGGGCCTGTGGTGGCTACTAAGCTGCAAGATTCTTGCATTAGCAGCTCATAAATAAAAGCTTTGCTTGAAAGAAGGTTGTTGTTATTTACAAAGCCGCAACACTGCTGGGTGTGCAGGTCATACATCAATAGTGTGCATCACCTTGGTGACAGTTAAAGTTTAAGTCGATTCAAGTTAAGTGTAATTATACCCTTTCATGTTAAGGAATCAGCAGTGTGTAATGGTGCAGCTATCTGAGATAATGCGCACCAAGGTTATGTTAAATAAAAAACATTTAAGCTGACCATTTGTGTGAAATCATAATTATAACTGCATAAAACACCCCACCCCACAACAAATTTATCACATTTATATCATATGATTGGTCACCACTTCCAGCAACACAGAACACAAATGCAAACTAACAAGGTAGCCCCCTCGCCTCTTCCCCCGACCCTCTCACCAAAATAGCACCAACAACATAAAAATATGCCCAAGACAACAACTGCGGCCATGCACCTCACTTTCCTTTCCCTCCTCCCCTCCCCCACCCCCCGCTTCACCTCGGCCCCTTCCCCTCCTGACTTCAAGCTGCCTGGTCGAAGAACTCCTCAGGTGCTGCTTCATTGGGGGGGATGACGGCAGAACCGCTGGTTGAAGGGATATGGGAGAGGACGGTCCCAAGGTGGGAATGTCCTCCGGGCGAGAAGCAAGATCTTCCTCCTGGCTCTCGTGTATCGTTGGCAATGAGGATGTGGCACCTTGGGGTGCAGTGCCACACTCCGGGACCACTTGGAGGCCTCAGCCGCCAGTGTTCCTGGCGATCAGCTCCAGGACCTCCGCCATCTGCGGCACGTACTCCGTCATGGTGGCGGACATGCTGGTCAGCTGGAGGGATATGCCCCCCATTGTCTGTTGGATCTGCTAACCTATGTCAACACTCGTCCTGGACCTGTACCATGTCCCGGCTCAGATCTGCCGCCGTGGAGCAGACCTGCCACATCGAACCAACCTCCACTTGGTCGGTGCCATCCTGGAGACACCCGGGGTGCCCTGCGGCAAGGTGCTTGGGCCCGGTATCTCCACGGTGGAGGTGGGAATGGCCGCAGGAGCACTAGATGTCATTGGTGTCGAATGGATTATGGAGATTGGGGATGCAGGCTCCTCAAAGTCAGCACTGTCATCCATTGAGAAGGGACCCAGCAGATGCACAGGTGAGAATCGGAGCTCCTTAGCACCAGATGGAGGATTGTCCGGCGAGTCCGTCCCCGCACCCCCACCTTCTGGTCTCTGTGGTCTTGCATGGGGCCGCACTGCTGGCTGAGCTGCAAAACATAAATGAGGTTATTAGAGGAGAAGTGGGTGTTAGGGTCACAAAGTGAGTCAGCGCTACACACAGCATATGCACAACAAAAGCAACACCGCTATCAAGATCATCACAGACATCACATTTCATGACCATCACCAAATTCTGCATTGTAATGATTCTCATGAGGACATCATTATTTAGAGAAGAGTTTTCTGATTCATCTATCATATAATGTTGGTCGGATGTGAGTGGGTATGGCATCTATTGACTTTACATAACGCAATGGTGTATACTTTACTCACGTGGTGTCACTTCAGGGTCTGCAGATGCGTCCGTGGCTGACCGGGGGTGGGTCCCCACTAGTGCCAGCACCCGCTCCTCAATGTCGGTGAGGTCGATGATGACTGGTGGCCCCCCACATGTTCGCCTCTGCTCAGCCCTATTCCTCGAAAGCTTCTTCTGTAAAAGTTAACAACGAGATGTCATGAGATCATTGCATGATATCATTGCTAGGTACCGTCACAGAGACTGATACAATGCATAACCAACAGATGTAATCATTATTATAATGAAAATTATCATTCTTTACCTAAAGATGTACACCGTGACCGCAGGCTTTATACAACCTTCCTAGTATAAGTGCAAGACATCACATCTTATTTTAAGCACTGATTATATTTACAATTCCAATTATATAAATCTATAAGTACATTTAAATAAATGTAATACGTACTCTGGCGGATCCGACAAGGTCGTTCCATCGCTTGCAGCATTGGTTGCCCTCATGCACCTCGTTGATCGCCGATGAGACCACCTCAGCTATCTCGGCCCATATCTTCTGGTAGGTCTTTGGGGTGGGCTTCCCACACCCTCCCTGGGTCAATTGACCCCAGCGTGACTCAACCTCCTGCATGAGGGAGGCATTTGCCTCATCCGAGAACCTCCTTGCTCTTTTGAGTCCTCCCAATTGTTCCTCTCCCAACTCATTGCTTTCGCCAGCATCCTCAGTCTCCACAGCATGCTGGGTTGCCTCCTCCATCCCTTCCAATGTAATATTATTTTTTCCATTAAAACTCGGTGCCAACTACCTTCTTTGTGCTTAGTAGGCTTTTTGCTGCTGGTGAATCTCCCTTGTGCTTCCCACAACAGCACACACCACACCCACACATGCTTTCAGTCCCTCTCTACTTCCTCTCTCTCTGTCTCCTCTTATGCGCATGTAATGATGACCCCTGACCTCCTGAAACATGGGAAACGAGCATTGCTATGGTCAGCGACACTTTACGGCAGAAGGTCAAAAAAATTTTATGCTAACGCCCATTTCAGATCACTCGCGGTAACGCCCATTTTCAAAAATGGAAAGTTAAGGTTTTGAAAATGGACAATAATCCGGCGATCTCAAAATCATTTTTACCACCCACGCTGGAAATAACGACCATTTTTGGCCGATCTGCGCAAAAGTGGAAAGTCTAGTCCCAGATCCCTTTGCAGATTTTTTGTGTCCTCCTCACAATTTGCTTTCTCACCCATCTTTGTATCATCAGCAAACTTGGTTACATTACACTCGGTCCCTTCATCCAAGTCATTAATACAGATTGTAAATTGTTATGTTCAGAATAAATCCACAGGACTATATCGCAAGCTCAAACTGTCGTGACCTTGGTCTCTTTATTTCAGACTCTAGAGTGAGGAAGCAGCATGATGAATCACCTTTTATACCTGCTTGCCCCAGGGTGCAGAAGTGACCCTTAGGTCTCCCACAGGTGTGCCCCCTGGTGGCAAGTCTTACATTTGGATAAGGTCTACATACATAAATAACATCACTCCCCCCCGCCAAAGTCTTATTGTGCAAATTATTTGCAAGTTGAAGCGATCTGGCGCCCCGCGCCCCAAGGTCGATCGCCTGGTTGACGTCTTGACATGGTGGGTTCATCCTCGTGATTGATGGTGAAGTTGATCGTGTTGGTGGGTCGCTAGGGACCAGGTTCTTACAGTGTGGTTCCTGGTTATCTGTCGTTCGCAGTTTGCTTTACTCGTTGGCCCGGTACATGGTTTCACAATCAAACACTCCGTTTTCATCACATACACTCTATTCCTCCCCTTGGCTAATGCGGTGCTAGCGGCCCGACTGGGACCCTGAACAGGTCTACATCACTTATTCTGATGTCACGTGGAGGGGCCATGCACTTATGGTGCATTCTCTGCTGATGGCATGGGGCAGGCTCGGTTCTGAGTGATTCAGTCTGGATATCCAGGTATGTAGGGAGTCTACCGTGGCACGCTAGGTGCTAGGTTTAGTGATTTGGGCGCTGACCCTGAGGTCTGACAAGCCCAGGATGGACGCAATGGCCTCGAAGCTTTCAGTAGTGGCGGGAGACCTAATGGTCCCTGTGGACATTGGGCCGTAGTATGGGGGCCCCGGACCACCGACTACGTATAGCCGCCCTGCCTCGCTTTGCAACGTTGGGATGGGTCTATCGTCTTTTTGGCGGATAGGTTACCACATCCCGTCTAGCAGTTCACCTTTGTCAGGCAGTAACATGGGATCCTGGCTGGTCCAGGTCCTAAGCTGGGTGGCCGTTACGGTTGACCCTTCGCTTTCTAGCACTTCCACGACCGCGAGTGGGTCTGCAGGCTGCGCCGTTTCCACCCGGTGGTGGGCAATGGTGGCCAACTGAGAGCATGGGTGGATCATGTTACAGTGCACAGACAGTGTTGGACATTCTCGAAACAACACATCGATAATGGTGCCTCTGCTCTTCCAAGCTTGTGGTATGAGCAGCTTGTCTGACTCGAGCACATATTGGGACACTCTTTGGTACATCCCTTAAGACCCATGAACACAGGCTGCTGCTTTGTTTAACTTATTTGATACATATTCAATCGTTTGGGGTTCGCCCGCCATTTTTACTTGCTGCACAACACTCCTGACCCCGTGCGGTAACATCTCACTTGCTACGAATGCTTTGTTAGATACAAATACAACTGGTTGGGGTTCGCCCACTACTTTGGCTTACTGTACAACACACGCCACCCATTTACCTTTGCCTCAAACCCAGTCGGCTTCCTTGCTGGGCGACACATTCCTCCGACCTTCCGGCGACCTTTCGTGGTCTGGTCGCTCTCTCGTCCCATGGTCTGGATGCTCTCACGTTCCGTGGTCTGGACGCTCTCTCGTCCTATGGTTCGGACCCTCTCTCATTTCGTGGTCTGGATGCACCTTCATCCCATGGTCTGGACACATTCTCATCCCATAGTCTGGACGCCCTCTCGTCCGTGTCCGTGATGCTGACTGCCGTGATCTTCTTCCCCAGGTATTTTGCCTCTGCGTTGGGAAGATGCATTCGGATCATTTTGGTCGGAGTTCCACTCCACATGATCGACCTGGAGCCTCTTCCATCGTCGCGAAGGGGTCGTTGGTTTTGGGTGGTGGGTACCGCGTCTGTACCGCTGCTCGGTTGAACTTTTTCTCCTCGTGGTTGTGATGAGCGGCCTGTGCCTCGAGGATCTGCAAATGGATCTGCACTTCGATGCCTGGAAAAAAAAAACAGTAAAAGGGAATATTATTTGAATGGGGAGAAATTACAACATGCTGCGGTGCAGAGGGACCTGGGGGTCCTTGTGCATGAATCCCAAAAAGTTAGTTTGCAGGTACAGCAGGTAATCAGGAAGGCGAATGGAATGTTGGCCTTCATTGCGAGAGGGATGGAGTACAAAAGTAGGGAGGTCCTGCTGCAACTGTATAGGGTATTGGTGAGGCCGCACCTGGAGTACTGCGGGCAGTTTTGGTCACCTTACTTAAGGAAGGATATACTAGCTTTGGAAGGGGTACAGAGACGATTCACTAGGCTGATTCCGGAGATGAGGGGGTTACCTTATGATGATAGATTGAGTAGACTGGGTCTTTACTCGTTGGAGTTCAGAAGGATGAGGGGTGATCTTAGAGAAACATTTAAAATAATGAAAGGGATCGACAAGATAGAGGCAGAGAGGTTGTTTCCACTAGTCGGGGAGACTAGAACTAGGGGGCACAGCCTCAAAATACGGGGGAGCCAATTTAAAACCGAGTTGAGAAGGAATTTCTTCTCCCAGAGGGTTGTGAATCTGTGGAATTCTCTGCCCAAGGAAGCAGTTGAGGCTAGCTCATTGAATGTATTCAAATCACAGATAGATAAATTTTTAACTAATAAGGGAAATAAGGGTTATGGGGAGCGGGCGGGTAAGTGGAGCTGAGTCCACGGCCAGATCAGCCATGATCTTTTTGGATGGCGGAGCAGGCTCGAGGGGTTAGATGGCCTACTCCTGTTCCTAATTCTTATGTTCTTATGTTCTAGCTGGAAGAGGAGGTTTGCTCGGCCTTTGGGAAAGGGAGGTCTCGTTTGCCAGAGAGGATACGCAGAGATCTTCCCAGTTCCATCGAATCTTCCCTATCCACCTCCTTCCAAGCAGCGTTGGCCCATCACCTGAAACAATCCACAGTGGTAATTCGTACACTGCTTCCTCATGGAATACTCTTATGTCCGCACTACCAATAACTGGTATCAGTTCCTTGGTGTAGGTGCGCAGCTTTGCCTGAATCGGGATCAGCTCGGGTCATTTAGCTTCGTCGCTCCACAGCCTCTTGAAAGCCTTCTGGCTCATGACTGATTGACTCGCCCCCATGTCTAGTTCCATTGAGACTGGAGTGCCATTAAGTTCAACTTTTAACATTATTGGAGGGCTTTTGGTGGTGAAGGTGTGTATCCCATATACTTCCTCTTCATTCTCAGGTTCAATTGCCTCTTCTGCTCGTTCATCATGATCCTCGCTGGATCGGTCGTCCTCTCCTGACTCTGCCACATGGTGAGTCAGAGATCGTTTGCACATCCGCTGGAGGTGCCCCATTGTTCCACAGCCCTTACACACATAGGCCCCAAGTTTCGACATGATTTGTTCCTGATTTTTAGGAGCAACTGGTGTAGAACGGAGTATCTTAGAAATCGGAATTCTCGACATTTAGTTTGCTCCAGTTCTAGTCAGTTAGAACAGTTTCACTTTGGAACAGAATTTATTTTTCAAAAGGGGCGTGTCCGGCCACTTACGCCTGTTTTCAAAGTTTCATCAGTGAAAACTTACTCCAAACTAACTTAGAATGGAGTAAGTGAAGATTTTTGTACGCTCGAAAAAACCTTGTCTACACTTTAGAAAATTAGGCGTAGGTTACGAATCAGGCGTAGGGAATGGGGGGGATGGTTTAAAGGGAAGTTTACAAACATTAAACACTTCAGTTTTACAAATAAAGAGCCATCATCAATAATAAATAATAAAAACATCAATAAATCAACCAATAAATCAATCAAAAAGAATTAATAAGAAATAAAAAAAATTTTAAATCAATAAATAAAACATTTTCTACTTACCGACTGCAGCACTGGGAGCCCTCCAACAGCGTGCTGGGATGCCCCCCCCCCCCAAGTGTGTCTCTGTCAGTGTCTCTATCTCTCTGTCTGTCTGTGTGTGTGTGTCTCTCATTCTCTGTCTGTCAGTGTCTGTGTTTCTGACAGCGAGGAGAGGGGGAGGAGGGGGGTAGAGGGAGAGAGGGGGGGGAGCAGAGGGAGGGAAGGGGAGGAATGGGGGAGAAGGGGGAGGGGGGAGAAGGGGAGGGGGGGGAGAAGGGGGAGAAGGGGGAGGGGGGAGAAGGGGGGGAGAAGGGGGAGGAAAAAGGGGGAGGGGGGAGGAGGAGAAGGGGGGAGGGGGAGGAGGAGAAGGGGGGAGGGGAGGGGGGGAAAGGAGATGGGGGGGCAAAGGAGATGGGGGGAAGGAGATGGGGGGGTGAAGTAGATGGGGGGGAAAGGAAATGGGGGAGGGGAAGAGATGGGGGGGGAAAGGAGATGGGGGGGGAGGAGACGGGGGAGGGAGGCTGAACGGGCCGGGCCCAACCAGGCCCGAGACTTCGGGCAGGGCCCAAGACTTCGGGCAGGGCCCGTCCCCAGCACCAGATTTACAGGTAGGTGGCGTTGGGTCGGGTCGGGTCGGGTCGGGGGGAGCGCGGGTCGGGGGGGTGGTGGGAGGGAGGTCGGTTTGGGGGGAGGGAGGGAGAGGGAGGTCAGGTCGGGTCCAGTCGGGTGGGGGCGGGGGGAAGCGGGAGTCGGGTCGGTTTCGGGGTCGGGGTCGGGTCCGGTCCAGGGGGCGGGGGGTGAAGCGGGAGTCGGGTCCAGTCCGGAGGCGGGGGGCGGGAAGTGGGTGTCGAGTCGGGTCGGGAGGAAGCAGGAGCTGGCCGTGGGAGGAGCCTTATTCACGCAACCCCAGTGAGGCCATTCGGCCAGGGCTAGGGGCTGCGTGCTTCGGCCCCTCCCACACAGTTCGGCGCCTGGAGCTACTGCACATGCGCGCCCACTGTAGCGCGCATGTGCAGAGGTCCCGGCACTGTTTTTAGCGCAGGGACCTGGCTCCGCCCCCTACTGCTCGTGCTGCGCTGCGCCGAGCTGCAAACGACCTGCAGGGAGCTGGAGAATCTGGAAGTTTTTTTTAGGCGCACTTTGTGGCGCAAAAAACGGGCGTCCAGGTCGGGACTGTGCCGTTCTAGGCGCGGCTCGAAACTTGGGCCCATAGTGCTTGAATCAACATTGATGAGCTCTATGGCTGCCCCCGTGCACCAACATGGTGTTAATTGATACGCATTCACGCCCCACGGCGGACTCTGAGCCACTCTAGGCCTAGGTCTGGCCTCTGCAACCGTGTGGGCCCTGCCCTGTGCCATTCTGCCTGCTGCAAACATTATTTTGTGCACGGTGTTTGCCGGTGAGTTTCGATTCTGTAAAGATATCTGTTTCGTGTTATCGCTCGTGGATATGAAGGCTTGGGCTATCATGATGGCCTTGTTCAGATCTAGGGATTCGGCAGACAGCAGTTTGCGAAGGTTGACCTCATGGCCAATTCTAAACACGAAAAAGTCCCGCAACATTTCCCCCAAGGATCCTGCAAAGTCGCACTGCCCTGCAAGGTGTCTTAGGTCGACGACAAAACTCGCCACGTTCTGGCCCTTGGAGCGACGGTACGTGTAAAAGCGGTACTTGGCCATCAAGATGCTCTCCTTTGGCTTGAGATGTTCCTTAACCAGTGTACACAACTCTGCGTAAGATTTGTCCGTTATTTTGACTGGTGGCAGCAAATTTTTTAGGAGGCCATATACCGATGACCCACATACGGTGAGGAGAATCGCCCTGTGCTTGGCCTCCGTCTCAGCCTTGTCCAATTCGTTGGCCAAAAAGTACTGGTCGAGGTGCTCAATGAAGGCTTCCTTCTCTCAAGAATACCAACGGCAGCCATTACCGCGTGAAAGTTCGTGATCCTTTACTCGTCACCAATTTGTTATGTTCAGAATAAATCCACAGGACTATATCGCAAGCTCAAACTGTTGTGACCTTGGTCTCTTTATTTCAGACTCTAGAATGAGGAAGCAGTATGGTGAGTCAGCTTTTATACCTGCTTGCACCAGGGTGCACAGATGACCCTTAGGTCTCCCACAGATGTGCCCCCTGGTGGCAATTCTTACATTTGGGTTACATAAATAGTTGAGGCCCCATCACCGATCCCTGTGGCACCCCACTTGTCACTGTTTGCCAACTGGAAAATGACCCATTTACCCCGACTCTCTGTTTTCTGTTAGTTAGCCAATCCTCTATCATATTACCCCCAACCCTGTGTGCTTTTATCTTGTGCAGTTATCTCATATGTGGCAGCTTATCGAATGCCTTCTGGAAATCTAAATACACCATATCCACTGGTTCCCCCTTATCCACCCTGCTCATTACATCCTCAAAGAACTCCAGCAAATTTGTCCCTTTCATAAAACCATGCTGACTCTGGTTGATTGAATCATGCTTTTCCAAATGTTCCGCTACTGCTTCCTTAATAATAATAGACTCCAGCATTTTCCCAAGCTCGTCCTCTTATCCCCCGTTGTCCCACCCCCCACCTCCCCACCTCAGTCAAAGCCCAACATGCTGTCTTGTTTCCCAATGGTCTACGCTGCCCCTGCACCAGCGCAGGGAGGAGCAATCTTTGGCGGGCCCTCGCAGGCTCCAAAACCCAGAGGATGTCGGCCAAAAGCATCTCAGCAGTCAGAGCAGGAAATTGAGTAGACGGCCTCTACGTCTTTATTTATTCATTCGTGGGATGTGAGCATCTCTGGCAGGGACAGCATTTATTGCCCATCCCTAATTGTATTTGACAAGGTGGTAGTGTGCAGGATTCTGGTACTGCTGATGTCTGTGTGATGAAGGTACTCCCATAGTGCTGTTTGGGAGGGAGTTCCAGGCTTTTGACCTAGCGATGATGAAGGAACGGCAATATAGTTCCACGTCAGGATGGTGTGTAACTTCGAGGGGAACAGTGCGCCTGTGGTGGATGGAGTAAATGGTTAAGGTGGTAGATGGGGTGCCAATCAAGTGGGCTGCTATATCCTGGATGGTGTCAAGCTTCTTGAGTGTTGTTGGTGCTGCACTCATCCAGGCAAATGGAGAATATTGCATCACATTCCTGACTCGTGCCTTGCAGATGGTGAAAAGACTTTGGGAAGTCAAGAGATGAGACACTCGCTGCACAATACCCAGCCTTTGACATACACTTGTAGCCACAGTACTTATGTGGCTGGCCCAGTTAAGTTTCTGGTCAATGGTGATCCCCAAGATGTTGATGGTGGGGGATTTGGTGATGATAATGCCGTTGAATGACAAGGGGCGATGGCTAGACTCTCACTTGTTGGAGATAGTCATCGACTGCATGCGGGCACAGTCTGCTTCATTATTTGGGGAGCTGCGAATGGAACTGAAAACTGCGCAATCATCAGCGAACATCCCCACTTCTGACCTTACGATGGAGGGAAGGTCACTGATGAAGCAGCTGAAGATGATTGGGCCTAGAACTCCTGCAGCGATGCCCTGGGGCTGAGATGATTGGCTTCCAGCAACCACAACCATCTTCCTATGTGTTAGGTATGACTCCAGCCAGTGGAGAAATTTCCCCCTGATTACAATTGACTTCAATTATACTTGGGCTCCCGATGCCACACTCGGTCAATGTTGCCTTAATGTCAGTGATAGTCACTCTTACCTCACCTCAACTTTGGAATTCAGCTCTTTTGTCCATGTTTAGACCAAGGCTGGAATGAGGTCTGGAGCCGAGTGGTTCTGGATGTGGCAGGACTGCAGAGCTTTGATCTGATCTGTTAGTATTGGGATCATTTAGCTCTGTCTATAGCATGCTGCCTCTGCTGTTTAGCATGCATGTAGTCCTGTGTTGTAGCTTTACAAGGTTGGCACCTCATTTTTAGGTACATCTGGTGCTGCTCCTGGCATGCTGTTCTACACTCCTCATTGAACCAGGGTTAGTCCCCTGACTTGATGGTTATGGTTGAGTGAGGGATATGTCGGGCCATAACATTACAGATTGTGGTGGAAGATGGGACTTCATCTCCACAAGGACTATGAGGTGGTCACTGCTACCAATACTGTCATGGACAGATGCATGGACAGGTGACAGGAAGATTGGTGAGAACGAGGTCAAGTAGGTTTTCCCTCATGTTGGTTCTCTCACCACCTGCCATAGGCGCAGTCTAACAGCTATGTCCTTCAGGACTCAGCCAACTCGGTCAGTCGTGGTGCTACCGAGCCACTCTTGCTGATGGATATTGAAGACCCCACCCAGAGTACATTCTGTGCACTTGCTACCCTCAGTGCTTCTTCCAAGTGGTGTTCAACATGGAGCAATACTGATTCATCAGCTGAGGAAGGGCTGTAGTGGTAATCAGGTTTCCTTGCACATGCTTGACCTGATGCCATGAGACTTCGTGGGGTCCGAAGTCAATATTGAGGAGTCCTAGGACCCCTTCCTCCTGACTGTATACCACTGTGCTGCCACCTCTGCTGTCAGTGGGACAGGACATACCCAGGGATCGTGATGGAGGAGTCTGTGAAGCTGGCTGAAAGATATGATTCTGTAAGTATAACTACATCAGACTGTTGCTTGACTAGTCTGTGGGACAGCTCTCTCAATTTTGGCACGAATCCTCAGGTGTAAGTGAGGAGGACTTTTCAGGGTCAACTGGGTTGGTATGCCTTTGTCGCGTCCAAAACCAGTGCCTAGGTCAATGCCGGGTGGTCCGTCCAGTTTTACTTTTATTATTGTTTTTCATAGCTAGGTGTTGCATGATGTAGAAGCTGTAGAAAGAGGTAGATGAAAGAATTCTACATGCACAAGGGTATGCACATGGGTGTGTTAGGCAATGTTGCACTGTTAAGGTTATGTTGATATTTGAAGGCACATAAAATTATTTTTTTACACCACTTTCCCGTCTTGCCCATTTTTGCCTGCGGCCTGCAAGTGGCCTTGTCATGTGTAATGAATGGTAAAACATGACTTAACTGCGAGCAACGGTGTCTGTGAAAGGAATAGTTTGGTCATTTTAGGACTGCTTTGTGGTTGTCGGGGAAAGTTGGTTCAGCATCTGGGTGCCAGATGGGTGCATTGGTGCAACCTAACTAAATCGTGCCATTATGAGGACATTCCGGCATCCCAGCAGCGATGTGTGCCACTGTTGGTGCCATGTCCACATTAAGTTCCTCATCCTCCTCCTCCTCCTTCTCTGAATAGGCTCTGCACTCTGCTCTTTGCATCTCCAGCAGCTCCAATCCTTGCTGCTGCGCTAAGTTGTGCAGAGTGCAGCATACCATGATGATTCTGGAGACCCTGGCTGGTGCGTATTGAAGGACTCCTCCAGATCTGTCCAGGCATCTGAAGCGCATCCCAATTGCTTGCTCTATTACACATCGCATTGTCATTTGGCTTTGATTGTAGCGCTCTTAGGCCTGATTGCTTGGCCTCCTCAAGGCTGTCATCATCTATGTCTTCAGTGGATACCCCTTGTCTCCAAGCAGCCAGCCGATAAATTGGGTCAGAGTTGCGGTAGGGTGGACTGGCGCAGGATAAGTGATTCATGACAACTCCCTGGGAATCTGGCATGCGCATGCATGATGATCTTTTTGTGGTTGCAGATGAGCTGCACATTAAGGGAGTGGAAGCCCTTACCATTCACGAACACTCCTGGGTGATCTAGCGGTGCCTTGATGCATGCAGTTGATGATACCCTACATCTGTGGTAAGTCATCCAGAGCTGCAAAGCCGAGTGCCCACTCATTCTGACTAGCTTCAACATTGGCAAAGTGTACATAACTGCCTGCATGGGTGATGCATTTGTGGGCAGCTAACTGCAAAATCCTGCAAACATCTCTTGCAGATCACTGAAAGGAGCCTGAGGTAAAGAAGTCGAGGGCGGTGGTCACTTTGACAGCCACTTGTACGCGTGTCCACCAGGTCCACATGAGAGCAGATCTTCTTCCAGCAAGCTACAAATGTCTGGAATGACCTGACGTAATAGCCGAAGCCTCTCGAGGCACTGGTATTCAGTCATGTCCAGGAAGCTGATCCTCTGCCTATATACCCTGTGTTGGTGGAAACGTTCCCCCAAATTTTGGGGGGAGTGCACGGCCCCTGTAAGGGGCTGCGCAGCCCATTCACAGTTTTACGCGTGCATGAAATTTAACTTGGGGAAAACTGCACAGCTTCGAGAGAATGTTGGTTGGGGGTATCGTCTCTGTGAGTTGTCCCCCTGTGCTCATCCCCTCTCTCTTGTGGAGTGGTGAGGAGAAGGCTACTGCTGCTGCTGGTGCTGCTGCATTTGTCACTCATTTTGGTCCTTATCTGAGGTTCAAGGTGAAACCACATTAGCTGCCACCCATGCTGATCTGATTTACGACACATGTGAAGTGGTGATGAGACACACAAGCCTCCGATGCAGTCAGAGTGACCTCCAGTGTGACCTCCAAAGTTGTAGAAATCACCTGCGAACTCTTGAAAGTAAACTCTCAGAACAAATGGTGGTGATCAAAAACCTTTCCCTTAGGCAAGAAAGCAGGTGTGAGGTCTCATGGGATTTTTTTGACTGTCATTTATTCAGCCCTTTAATTGCCGCTTGGCTCTCGCCTTGCTTTCACTGGCGAGGTTCAGGAAACCTGGGAATCCCCTGAACACACAGTAACTTTGAAACCACAGGTAAAGAAAGTTCTTAATAACCTCTTAACTGGCTGCTAATTGGTTTAAATTGCTAACCCGTCTCTCCCGAGGGGGTTTCTCGCTCGCAGTCGAACACGCTGCAGTTAAATGCGGAAGTCGGGGGGTTGAAGCTGGCTTCCGACACGCTGTCAATTTCAGCGCTTTTAGCCTCCTACCCACTCCCAAACCCACTCACTTTGTGATGTTAAAATTCCGGGAAGCGACTCTGAATAGCTAAGAGGGTGGGGGATAGATTGGTGGGAAGGGAAGCATGAAAAACTGGCAAAGTGGAGGAGGCTGCAGTCGCCCAGGAGCTTGGTGGAAGAAAAAGATGGGTCAACACTAAGGGTGCTAACCATCCTGACAGCACCATGTTCTGATGGGAGCCCCAACCCCAAGTACCAACCTGCCCCTTTCCCCCATTCCCGGAAATGTTGGTACATTACCAAACATTGCCTGCTCTTCCTGCCGAAGAGAATAAAGGAGCTATAGTTAAGATCTGAAGTTGTTAAAGTCAATATTAAAGACAAAGATCTGTTAAGTGACAAATATACAAATGAATTCAGCTGTACACTAGACATTTGAAGCATATAATTAAATCAATTTTGAAAGACAACAACCTATTCCAGGTGCAGCATGCTTGAGGTCAGGGAGATAATTAGACCAAAGGCAGGGAAAAGTGAAGGGGAAGAGCAAGGGAAAACACCAAGTCCTTCTCACTCATCAACTCTGAGCTCACTGATCTACATTGGCTCCCAGTTCCCCAATGCCTCAAATTTAATTTTTTATCCCCTTTGTGGCCTCTACCCACCCTATTTCTGTAACCTTCAAAAACTCTGTGTTCCTCCAACTCTTTCCTCTTGTGTAATCCCACTCCCTATGCCCCACATTTGGCGTCCATCCAGCCTTTTAGGCCCTATACTCTGGAATTCCTTCCCTAAATCGCTCCATTTATCCATCTCCCCCTTCTCCTTTAAGACCCTCCTTAAATCCCACCTCTTTGACCAAGCTTTTAGTTACTCCTCCAAATGTCTCCTGCTTTGGCTCAGTGTCGATTTTTGTCTGATTGCGCTTCTATGCTAATTTATTATGCTAAATTGGTATGCTTTATGACTGTTTCACACCCAAAAAATACAACATATATAATTTCTACCCCCCAAGATTTTTAATGGCATAGACATATGAGAAGAGTCTCATTGCTAATTGATCAGAGAAAAATGCTGGGATTTATAAATACATGTACTAACTGCCCATTTAAAACTAAAATCAGTAATACAAAAATGGATTGGAATGGTTACATCATTTATTATGATTAAAAATAATGCCAACCCTTTAAAGTTTCAACTAGTGCCAAGTATTGTAGGGGAGGACGAAAACCCCCTCATTTTACCCAGAAGGAAAAGTGCTGTGGGATCAGTCTGTGCCACAATGTGAATTGAAACCGAGACGGTTTGACCTTGGCAGAGCAGTGATTGGACGGGGGAGGACACCGGAGGGCCAATGGTGGGACAGAGTCAGCCCGAAGCATGGAGCTTTCAAGCCAATGGGAGAGCACTTGCTCGAAAACTGTGGGACTGACTCATCGCCATTATCGGGCGATTGTCTTCCCCATGTTTACACTATGGAGGGAAATTATGCAGACCTTCAGAAAACTAGGGAACCCAAAACAAACCAAGGGCCTACACAATGGCTACAGGAGGCTAACGCAATCAACCCCTACTCAAACCTTGAGTAGGTTAACATCAGTGGAAAAAACCCGCAATAATCTAAAACTGCTGCATTTTTCAAAATCACAAAGCCCACCAATGGGAAGGATTGATTTCAGCACGAGAGGCGGACTGGATAATCTGGCTATAAAAAGGGGTTTCTGACGCAGTGTGTGTGGTTCTCTGCTCTCGTGATCCAACAACCAGCAAGCCTCTCGACACTGAAGGAAAACCAGTGTCCGAAGACACCGAAGATAGAAGAAACAAACCACGAGACTGCAAAAGGCACAGTAGTGAGTATAACCTCTGGTCCCCAGAACTCCCAACTCAGTTAGGCCAGGAAAGGTGGGAGGTTGGGCATTGTACTGCTAAACTTGTGTAAAAATTTTCGTTGTATCCGTTTAGTGGGATTTAGGGGGATTGTTTTGTTGGTGTATTGCTGTTTGTTGAGATACACCTTGTCAAATAAATTGGAAGCCTAAGTTCCTCTTGGAATCACCTTGTCTCAGTTCTATTGTATTACATCTCTTGATCGTGAGTCTTATGTCAGAACAGTGTAAGGGAAGCTAGGAGCGCCTCGAAAACACTCAACTGTGTGTCACAGGCTAGAGAAGAAGGGGTTAGGAGTGTTTGACACTCACAGGTGCCTCACAGGCTAGGCATAAGCTGTGGGGATGCACGAGTCTCAAAACCCCCTTCATAAGCTGTGGACACAGTCTCTCCAGGGGTGCTCTTGCAGCACTCAGGGTACCTCACAGGCCAGGCATAAGCTGTGAGGGCAGAAGCCCAGAGAGAGACACCCAAGGCACAACAACACTCCCCGAGAACCCCTTACAGTATGGAAGCAAGTCTGTGTTTGGACAAATTTTCACTGGGAATTGGAATGAGATTATAAACTCTTCTCAGTTAACGAGCTCTAATATTTGCCAAAGGTAGTTGTCATCAGCTGTGTTTGTGCTTTAAACTCTGATCTTAAAAGTATAAAGCCTGCCCAATACTGAAAACACACAGCACACAGTAATTTTCCATATACGCTCAATATTATTACTGAAATGTAATTGTGCAACAGAAATTGGGTTAAGCTCGGTGCAGCAGGAACATTATGTGATGCAATCAAAAGTGTTGCAAAGCAAATGTTGAAATGTACAGGTTAAATTAAATGGCATTGATGTCATTAAAAAGTATTTACCAACTCTTTTTTACCAAAGCCCAAGTCGGAATCTTCTTTCATTAAACATACAATTTTTTAATAATTCATTGGGAATGGTAGTGTAGTGGTTATGATACTAGACTAGTATTCCAGAGAATGTGAGTTCAAATGCTACCATGACAGTTTAAGAATTTAAATTCAGTTTTTTAAAATTGGTATCGATAAAAAATAACCATTGTTGTAAAAACCCAACTACTTCACTAATGTCCTCTCAGCAAGAAAACCTGCTGTCCTTATCGACTCCAGTCCCACTGCAACACTCATGTTGCTCTCTGAAGTGGTCTAGCAAGTCACGCAGTTGTCCCAAACCTTTTGTGATTCAAGAAGTAGGCCATCACATCAGGGCAACTGGGGATGGGCCTTGCCAGCGACACCCACATCCTGAGAATGAATGCATTTTTTTAAATCATGGGATATAGATATCGCTGGCAAAGCCAGCATTTATTGCGCATCCCCAAAACTGAGTGACTTGCTAGATCACTTCAGAGGGTGGTTAAGAGTCAACCACGTTGGTGTGGGACTGGAGTTGGGTTTTTATGACAATTCAACAGCTTCATGGTCACTCTATTGATCCAACTCTTTATTCAGATTTGTTTATTTTAACAGAATTCAAATTCACAAACTGCAATTTGAGAAATGGTGAGATTTGAACTCACGATTTCTGGATTATTAGTCGTGACGCTGCCCAGATAGCAAAACCCTTCAATCACTGTCACTCACCCGAACACTGTTCCAAAGCACCCTCAGCTAAATATTCCTCTTCCTTTACTGCCCATTTTCAGGTGTTACTGAGGCAGATGGGGTGAGAGAAATCCGCTGGAAAACCCTGAAAGAAATAGGAAAAGCTGAATTTAAATGTAATCTTCCAATGGAAAACTCACCTGGGTCAGCATTAGGAACTACAGGCGAGTACAAAGTCCACCCTGTCACTATTCCAGCAGGAGTACTGGCATGGAGGAAAATCTAGACTAAACATGAGGATACACAGAACACATGCATCACAGTCGGGAGGAGGCCAGCATCGCGAGAGTGGAGCGGGCACGGGACTACAAAGGGTGGCGGCAGCTTGGAACAGCGGCAGTCGGGAGGAGGCCAGCATCGCGAGAGCGGAGCGGGCGCAGGACTACAAAGGAGCAGAAAGTAAACAAAGAAGTAAAAAGAAATTGAAGTGTGGTGTCACAGCCAAGCGGGTAAATGATTGGCTGGTGGATCGATGAGTTTTTTTTATCCTTTTCTTTTCTTTTGGTA
Source organism: Pristiophorus japonicus (assembly GCF_044704955.1). Lineage (NCBI taxonomy): Eukaryota > Metazoa > Chordata > Chondrichthyes > Pristiophoridae > Pristiophorus > Pristiophorus japonicus. The sequence continues at coordinate 142,027,266 of NC_091986.1, forward strand.
GGAAACATTTGGCATTGTTGTAAGTAAGTAAGAACTGGAAGTAAATATATGTGATCCTTATTATCTAAGGAGAACCAGTTCATTAAATCAGCTGTTTACTGAGTAGTTGCTGGGTGTGTTTTGCTAAGGTTTAGAGTTTAGTTCTATTTGATAGTTGCGAGGGTAACTGGAGGGATGGCAGTGCAGCTCAGTCACGTGGATTGCACATCCTGTGGCATGTGGGAAATCCTGGATGCTTCGTGCAGCCAGGACGACCACGTGTGCAGGAAGTGTCCCCAGCTGCACCAACTCAAGCTCTGCGTTTTGGAGATTGAGCGGCATCTGGAGACACTGTGGTGCATCCGTGAGACTAAGAGCTACGTGGATAGCACGTTTCGAGAGGCAGTCACCCCACAGCTTAAGAGTGTGCAGGCAGATAGTGTTTGGGTGACCCCTGGACAGAAGAGGAGGACTAGGCAGGTAGTGCAGAAGTCCCCCGAGTCCATCTCGCTCTCCAACCGGTACTCTGTTCTGAGTGCCGATGGGGGCAATGGTGGCTCTGGGGAGTGCAGCCAGAGCCAAGTCCCCGGCACCACGGGTGGCTCAGCTGCACAGGGGAGGAGGAAAAAGAATGGAAGAGCTATAGTGGTAGGAGATTCCATAGTCAGGGGAGCAGACAGGCGTTTTTGCGGCCGTAGACGTGACTCCAGGATTGTATGTTGCCTCCCTGGTGCCACTGAGCGGCTGCAGGGCATTCTGGGGGGAGAGGGTGAACAGCCAGAGGTCGTAGTCCACATCGGCACCAATGACATAGGTAGGAAGGGGGATGAGGTCCTGCAGGCAGAGTTTATGGAGCTAGAAGAGAGATTAAAAAGCAGGACCTCAAAGGTAGTAATCTCCGGATTACTCCCAGTGCCATGAGCTAGTGAGTACAGAAATAGGAAGATAGAGCAGATGAATACGTGGCTGGAGAGGTGGTGCAGGCGGGAGGCCTTTAGTTTCCTGAGGCATTGGCACCACTTCTGGGGGAGGTGGGACCTGTACAAGCCGGACGGGTTGCACCTCAACAGAGCCGGGACCAATATCCTCACGGGGGGGGTTTGCAAGTGCTGTTGGGGAGGGTTTGAACTAGCTTGGCAGGGGAATGGGAATCTGAGAGTAGATTCAGTAGGGAGGTGAGAAAAACTGGAATTAGAAAGCGAAAATAAAGATAGTGAGTTTGAAGGAGAGAGGAAACAAGCAGGCAAAAAGGTCTAAATGTACGTAGCATTTGCAACAAAATAGATGAGTTGACGGCACAAATTGAGACAAAGAGGTATGATCTGATAGCCATTACAGAGACGTGGTTGCAAGGTGACCAGGACTGGGAATTAAATATTCAGGGATATTTGACAATCTGGAAGGACAGACAGAAAGGAAAAGGAAGTGGGGTAGCTCTATTGATAAAGGATGGAATCACTGCAATTGTGAGAAACGATATATGCTCAAAGGATCAGGATGTTGAAACAGTTTGGGTGGAGATAAGGAATAATAAGGGGAAAAAATAATTGGTGGGCGTAGTATATAGGCCCCCGAACAGTAGCAACCCTGTTGGTTGGAGCATAAACCAGGAAATAGTGGGGGCTTGTATAAAGGGAACAGCAATAATCATGGGTGATTTTAACATCCATATTGATTGGACAAATCAAATTGATCAGGGTAGCCTTGAGGAACATAAGGGTGCATAAGGGATGGGTTCCTTGAGCAGTGTGTAATAGAACCAACCAGGGGGCAGGCTAGTTTAGACCTGGTCCTGTGCAATGAGACAGGATTAATAAACAATCTCTTAATAAAGGATCCCCTTGGAATGAGTGATCATAGCATGATTGAGTTTCAAATTCAGATGGAGGGTGAGAAAGTTGGATCTCTAACCAGTGTACTAAGATTAAATAAAGGAGACTATGAAGGTATGAGGGCAGAGTTGGCTAAAGTGGACTGGGAAAACAGACTTGAATACATTCAATGAGCTAGCCTCAACTGCTTCCTTGGGCAGAGAATTCCACAGATTCACAACCCTCTGGGAGAAGAAATTCCTTCTCAACTCGGTTTTAAATTGGCTCCCCCGTATTTTGAGGCTGTGCCCCCTAGTTCTAGTCTCCCCGACCAGTAGAAACAACCTCTCTGCCTCTATCTTGTCTATCCCTTTCATTATTTTAAATGTTTCTATAAGATCACCCCTCATCCTTCTGAACTCCAACGAGTAAAGACCTAGTCTATTCAATCTATTATCATAAGGTAACCCCTAAAGTCCTGTCCCTGCAGTACAGACTTACACGAGGCACATGCTGAAGTCAAGGCCACTCAGGACCTGCACCTTTACTACACAGCTCTCGAATGCCACACTTGCCTGAGACCTGTCCTTATATACCTGTCTGGGATAGGTATCCAGTGTCTCCTGCAAGTGCACCCCTGGTGGTATGGTAAGCTTGTGGTTATAGGTCATCGCTGATTACAGTCATGTGTAGCATGATAAGATACAGTTATGTACAGTAGTGTGAGATACATGACATCACCCTCCCCCAAGGTCTTATTGTCTTTATAGGTTCAGTCTCTCAGGTGGTCTACGCTCTCATGTGGAGCGTCTTAGTTGTGGTTCAGTTGTTTGCCTTGGTGCCTGTTTTTCTTTCGGTGTGATTGTTGGTATCTCGCCTGGGCTGTCTGTTTCGTTCAGTATGATTGCTGGGATCTCGCCTGGGCTGTCTGTTGGGATTGCCCTTTCCTCAGGTTGTTCCCTCTGTCTGTCCACCAGGTGTGGTGTGAGTTCCACATTGTAGTCTGCCTCTGGTTCAGCAGTGTTGTTGGTAAATCCACTTTTGACTTGGTCTATGTGCCTCCGGCAGATTTGGCCATTGTCCATTTGTACCACCAGTAGCCTGTTTTCTTCCTTGCCTGTTACTGTCATCCCTGCAAGCCATTTGGGACCCCTGCCATAGTTTAGCACAAACACTTTGTCCCCTATCTCATTCCACCTCCCCCTCGAATTTCGGTCATGGTACTCGGTTAGCTTACGGCGCTTTGCCTCAACGATTTCATGCATGTCTGGGAGGATTAATGAGAGCCTTGTCTTTAAGGTTCGTTTCATTAATAGTTGCACGGGGGGACCTCCAGTCAATGAATGCGGATGAGATCTGTATGCCAGCAGCAGTCGCGACAGGCGGCCCTGCAGTGTGGGACCTTGGATTTTGAACATGCCTTGTTTAATGATCTGCATTGCTCGCTCCGCCTGGCCGTTGGAGGCCAGCTTGAATGGTGCCGTCTTAATGTGATTTATGCCGTGGTCACTTATAAAATCTTGGAATTCTGCGCTGGTGAAGCACGGGCCATTATCACTGACCAATATGTCAGGAATGCTGTGCGTTGCGAACATGGCTCTCCACAGTGGTGGAGGTGGTGCTTGCGTTTAAAATGGTGCATTCAATCCACTTAGAAAATGCATCTACAACTACGAGGAACATTTTGCCCATTAATGGGCCCGCATAGTCTACGTTCACCCGCGACCACAGTTTGGTGGGCCAGGACCAGGGGCTCAGGGGGTCCTCCCTGGGGGCATTACTGAGTTGGGCACAAATGGTGCATCGTCGAACGCAGAGCTCCAAGTCCGCATCAATGCCAGGCCTCTAGACGTGGGATCTGGCTATGGCCTTCATGAGAACAATCCCTGGGTGCTCGCGGTGGAGCTCCCGGACAAATGCCTCTCTGCCTCGCAGAGGCATAACCACTCGGCTGCCCCACATCAGGCAGTCTGCTTGTAGTGACAGCTCATGCATGCACCTATGGAAAGGTTTGATTTCCTCGGGGCAGGCATCGCGAGCCTCTGTCCAGTCACCAGTTAGGACACATATTTTTACTAAGGATAACGTGGGGTCGCTGGCCGTCCAGGCTCTGATTTAGCGAGCCTTCATGGGCGAACCTGTGGACTCAAAGGTATTGATTGTCATGACTATCTCACAGTCCTGTTCGTCAGACTCTTCCGTGGTCGCCAGGGGTAGCCTGCTGAGCGCGTCGGCACAGTTGTCTGTGCCTGGTCTGTGCCTTATGGTGTAATCGTAAGACGCCAGCATGAGTGCCCACCGTTGAATGCGCGCCGAGGCGTTGGCGTTTATTGCCTTGCTCTCGGATAGTAGGGACGTGAGGGGCTTGTGGTCGGTTTCTAACGTGAACTTGGCCCCGAAAAGGTATTGGTGCATCTTTTTGACATCGTACACGCACGCGAGCGCCTCCTTCTCCACCATTCCGTACCCGCACTCCGCCCGCGAAAGTGACCTGGAGGCATAAGCTATGGGTTGTAATTTTCCCGCACTATTGACATGTTGTAAAACGCACCCGACCCCGTACGCTGACGCATCACATGTAAGAACTAACTTTTTACCTGGATCAAACAAAGCCAAAACACTGTTGGAACACAGAAGGTTGCGTGCCTTATTGAAGGCGCGTTCCTGGGCGTCCCCCCAAAACCAATCGCACCCCTTCCTGAGTAGCACATGGAGAGGCTCCAGCAGCGTGCTTAAGTTCTGCATAAAGTTCCCAAAGTAATTGAGCAGCCCGAGAAAGGCGCGCAGTTCTGAGACATTCCGGGGCCTGGGTGCCAGGCAAATTGCTTCGGTTTTGGATTCTGTTGGGCGGATTCCATCAGCGGCAATCCTTCTGCCCAAAAATTCAACCTCGGGCGCGAGAAACAGGCACTTGGATTTCTTGACTCTTCGGCCTACCCGATCCAACCGCTTTAGTACTTCCTCCAAATTGCGGAGATGGGAGTCGGTGTCCCTGCCCGTGATAAGTATGTCGTCTTGAAATACAACCATCCCCGGGATGGACTTGAGCAGACTCTCCATGTTGCACTGGAATATATCAGCTGCCGACCTATTGCCGAATGGGCATCGATTGTGCATGAAAAGGCCTCGATGTGTGTTGATGGTGGTGAGTAGCTTGGACTCATCGGTCAATTCTTGCATCATATACGCAGATGTGAGATCTAGTTTTGAGAAAAGTTTTCCTCCAGCCAATGTGGCAAATAAGTCCTCCGCTCTGGGCAGTGGGTATTGGTCCTGTAGGGAGACTCTGTTTATGGTAGATTTGTAGTCCCCACAGATTCGTACGGATCCATCAGGCTTCATGACTGGGACGATGGGACTTGTCCAGTCGCTAAATTCCACGGGTGAGATAATGCCTTCCCGCAGAAGCCTGTCCAGTTAATGTTCAATCTTTTCCCTCATCACATAGGGCACAGCTCTAGCCTTGTGATGGACCGGTCTAGCATCCTGTGTGATGTAGATTTTGACTTTAGCCCCTTTGAAGGTGCCCACACCTGGCTGAAAGAGATGTTCAAATCGATTTAGAACTGTTGAGCAGGAGGTCCATTCCTCTGACGACATGGCATGGACATCATCCTATTTCCAGTTTAGTTTTGCCAGCCAGCTTCTCCCCAGCAGTGCTGGGAGATCTCCGGGGACAATCCACAGGGGAAGTCGGTTCACTGTCCCTTTGTGTGTGACTGAGAGCGTGGCGCTGCCAAGGACTGGTATTATTTCTTTGGTATAGGTCCTTAGTTTGGTGTCGACCCTTGTGAATTTTGGTCTGTCTCTTTTGTGCGGCCACAGCTGTTCAAATTGTTGAGCGCTCATGAGAGATTGACTCGCTCCCGTATCCAGCTCCATGTTGACGGGTATCCCGTTGAGTAGGACCCTCATCATTATTGGAGGCGCCTTGTTGTAGGAGCAGTGGCCATTGATCGTGTTGACCCACTGTACATCGGTGTCCCAGGTACTGTCCCCACTGTCTTCTGGTCCGCTTTCCGACCCTTCCGATTCATATACCAGCCGAGCTGCCATTTTTCTGCACATACAGGCCAGATGCCCTGTATAGTCGCAGTTTCTGCAAACAGCATGCTAAAATCGACACCCCCTTGATGAGTGCCTTCCCCCACATCTCCAGCACAGACCACTTCCATTGTTTCCAAAGGATGAGCTGCATCTGGCTGATCTCTCTTGAGCTTCTCTCAGTTTGTAGTTGATTGCTCGCATTGTGGGTTGATGAGGTGTGGATGGCCGTTCATGTGGCCCTTGATGGCTTCTGGCACCACTGCCTGCTGTTGAGGGCCTGCTCTCCTGCCTTTGTCTGTGTGTGGGTGTAGCGGCTTGTTTCACGCTGTGAATCCCTTGTTCCGATGTTTCGTTAGTTGTCGTACCCGCAGTGTAGATCAACCTCGTCTCTTCTTCTCCTGCCAGGAATGTCTGTGCGACCAGTGCTGCTGCCTCTAGGGTCAGGTTCTTGGTCTCTATGAGCTTTCGGAATATGCCTGCGTGGCCTATTCCTTCAATAAAAAAGTCTCTCAGTACTTCTCTCCTTAGTTCATCGGAGAACTCACATAAGCTAGCCAACCTCTGAAGTTCTGCCATGATGTCGGGTATGCTCTGGCCCACACAGCATCTGTAGTTGTAGAACCTGTGTCTGGCCATGTGTAGGCTGCTCGCTGGCTTCAGGTGGTCTCTTACCAGTGTGCTCAACTCTTCAAACGATTTGCTTGCTGGTTTCTCGGGTGCCAGCAGGTCCTTCATTAAGGCGTATGTTTTCGAGCCACAGCTGGTCAAGAAATGGGCTCTTCTCTTGTCTGCCTTATTGTCACCTAACCAGTCTTTGGTTACAAAGCTTTGCTGGAGCCTTTCTATAAAGTCCTCCCAATTATCTCCAGCATTGTATTTTTCATCTGAGCCGTTGGTCGCCATTCTGTGGATTCTGTAATCCCGTAACTCGTCGCCACTGTAAAGTCCTGTCCCTGCAGTACAGATTCACATGAGGCACATACTGAAGTCAAGGCCACTCAGGACCTGCACCTTTATTACACAGCTCTTGAATGCCACACTTGCCTGAGACCTGTCCTTATATACCTGTCTGGGACAGGTATCCAGTGTCTCCTGCAAGTGCACCCCTGTTGGTAAGGTAAGCTTGTGGTTACAGGTCATCTCTAGTCACAGTCATGTATAGCATGGTAAGATACAGTTATGTACAGTAGTGTGAGATACATGACAAACTTATCGAAACGTATAAGATTATGAGGGGGCTTGACAAGGTGGATGCAGAGAGGATGTTTCCACTGATGGGGGAGACTAGAACTAGAGGGCATGATCTTAGAATAAGGGGCTGCCCATTTAAAACTGAGATGAGGAGAAATTTCTTCTTTCAGAAGGTTGTGAATCTGTGAATTCGCTGCCTCAGAGAGCTGTGGAAGCTGGGACATTAAATAAATTTAAGACAGAAATAAACAGTTTCTTAAACGATAAGGGGATAAGGGGTTATGGGGAGCTGAGTCCATGATCAGATCAGCCATGATCTTACTGAATGGCGGAGCAGGCTCGAGGGGCCGTATGGCATACTCCTGTTCCTATTTCTTATGTTCTTATGTTCTATCACAAACAAAGAAAACTACAAATAATACGAAAGCAAAAGCTGGAAATCTGAAATAAAAACAGAAAATGCTGGAAATACTCAGCTGGTCAGGCAGCATCTGTGGAGAGAGAAACGTTTCAGGTCAATCTGATCTGGAAGAGATGTACAGAGGCAAGGAAAGGTGGAGGGGAGGAAAGAACAATAGGGAAGGTCTGTGATAGGGTGGAAGGCAAGAGTGATTAAATGACGAAAGGGATGATGGAGGAAGGCAAAGGGGGTGGTAATGGGACCAGTAAAGAAACAAAATATGGGTCTAGAGGAGATGTAAATGGCGATAGCAGAATCATTACCAACAGCTGCTGTCCGAACATATGGGAGCTGTGGTTAAGATCTGAAATTGTTCAGATCATAACCACTGCTTCCGTTTTAAAATTTTTTAATTAATACTATTGCCATGTTGGAGTTTACACCCAGAACAAAAGCAAACCCCTTTTTCCCACTATTCTTTAATAAAGCACCGCACATTTAGTAGATAGACTCAGGAAATAAATGATTTTATCTGAAATCAGCATGGTCGTTTGCTTCTCGTGAATACAATTGCTATTGTTCCCTCCCCAGTGCACACAAAAGGTGGAATTGTCTACTCTTAGGAGTACATATAGGACAATTTTATAAGGCCCTGTCGGGGGTGCAGGATCTTGTGGTGGTGGTGACTGAAGGCTGTAAAATCAGGCACACACCAGATTTCTGCCTTCCAGGGTTTCATTTAAAACCCGTCTCATGCCAAATCATTTGACTTCAGGCAGAGCTGTGTTTTTAAGTAATATTTTGTTGCATTTTGCTCTATGCGTTCGACATTTTTGCTGAGTAGTCTGCCATTTTTTCATTTACTTTGCTTCATTATTCTTGGTTGCTGCTGTTAGTTACATATCATCATCATAGGCAGTCCCTCGAAATCGCGAAAGAATTGCTTCCACTCTTAAAAATGAGTCCTTAGATGGCTGAACAGTCCAATACGAGAGCCACAGTCCCTGTCACAGGTGGGACAGATAGTCGTTGAGGGAAAGGATGGGTGGGACAGGTTTTCCACACACTCTTTCCGCTGCCTGCGCTTGATTTTTGCATGCTCTCGGCGATTAGACTCGAGGTGCTCAGCGCCCTCCCGGATGCACTTTCTCCACTTAGGGCTCCTCCGCCTGCTCCACGACGACATGCAGGCCGTGATCCTTACCAACGGATCAATTACAGACCCAATCCACGTCCGGACCGGGGTCAAACAGGGCTGCGTCATCGCCCCAACCCTCTTCTCAATCTTCCTCGCTGCCATGCTCTACCTCACAGTCAACAAGCTCCCTGCTGGCGTGAAGCTAAACAACAGAACCAGTGGGAGCCTGTTCCACCTTCGCTATCTCCAGGCCAGGTCCAAGGCCACCCCAACCTCTGTTGTCGAACTACAGTACGCGGACGCCGCCTGCGTCTGCGCACATACAGAGGCTGAACTCTAGAACATAGTCGACATATTTACTGAGGCGTACGAAAGCATGGGCCTTACGCTAAGACAAAGGTCCTCCACCAGCCTGTCCTCGCCGCACAGCACTGCCCCCCAGTCATCAAGATCCACGGCGCAGCCCTGGACACCGTGGACCATTTCCCATACCTATTTACATAACACCAGAGTGGTAAGAATAGGAAATATTTTGGGTGTTCAAAGCACACTATATGATTTAGATGATAGAGAGAAATCTCTGAGGGGCCAACAAATAAATACAGGCTCAACAACACCTGAAATTAATATCCCAACTTAACCAAGGACATGTATCAGTGAAAGAGTTAATTCTGCTGTCTTCTCTGTTGATTGTTATCATCATTTTTCTGATTAAATATTTAATTTTGAAGTCTTCAACTTGCATTGCGTCTGATCAGTAAACCTTATGCACAATATGGTACTCTACCATGTCTCAGTGTCAGTTCCTGTGTATGTGCACAGTAAAAACAGGATAAAAAGGAGCATTTCACTCTGGCCTGATACACATGTGCCAACCATCCCACTGTACACTTGGAATAACTACTTCTTTCATGTCACAAGTAAGGCCTTTGGTTTTCAGTTATCACAGAAAAAGAGATCTGATTGTGAAATGTGATTCCAAAACACTGCCGAAAACTTTGCAATCCCATGCAATGAAACAGAGTTCAACTTATTCAGTGACTGTAAAGCAGAGGCCTTGGTCAAAGGTCTACATTCAGTTTTTGAGTTGTCAGTTTTTACTTTGTCAGTTAAAGAAAGACTTGGATTTATCTAGCGCCTTTCATTACCACCAGACATCTCAAAGCGCTTTACAGCCAATGAAGTACTTTTTGGAGTGAAGCCACTGTTGTAATGTGGGAAACGCGGCAGCCAGTTTGCACACAAGCAAGCTCCCACAAACAGCAATGTGATAGTGACCAGATAATCTGTTTTTTTGTTATGTTGATTGAGGGATAAATATTGGCCAGGACACCATAGAGTCAATATAGAGGACACAAGCGAGCCAAAGGTGGGCAGCAGAAACATTACAAGGACACCCTCAAAGCCTCCGTGATAAAGTGCAACATCCCCACTGACACCTGGGAATCCCTGGTCAAAGACTAGCCTGAGTGGAAGAAGTGCATCCCACCTGTGACAGAGTCTGTGGTTCTCGTATTGGACTGTTCAGCCACCTAAGAACTCATGTTGAGAGTGGAAGCAAGTCTTCCTTGATTCCGAGGGACTGCCTATGATGATGATGAAAGAGTTATCAGCTCTTTGGGGCTATGTGTCTTTTCTCGAAGCTATCCTTTCTGGATTGGCGTGAATGAACGATTCAGCTGAAACAATGCAGCTAATGTGATTTGGAACTGCAGTGTACTTTCAGTCCTGAGTTTATGACAGCTTATATATTTTGACACTAAAAAGGTAAATTGTTTCCAGCTCTTCTCTGGAGTTATCTCTTCATAATTCTTATATGTCTCCTCAATGTCTTGTCTTCAGAATTTGTTTTTCACAAATCTGATAGAATGATATTTTGAAAAGCGGTCTTGAAAAGTAGGTAGATTGGAAATATAATGATATAACAACTATAAGGTACCACAAAGGATTCAAAAACTTCCTTCAACCCATCCTTCAGGATAGTGGGGGTGCAGATCGGGGCTGGACTTACACCCACTCCCTCAAATCTGCCGGACTCTGACCCAGTTTCCTTCCTAGACTCAGTTTAACTGTGCAGTATGGACTCCTGGTGGGATCTCTGCAACCAGGTGGGATCTCTGCTACCAAATGGGATCCCGCTGCTAAGAGGGAAATGTGGCTCATCGTGTCCTGCTGCAGCAATCTCGATGAGAGCCACTGTTAAAGGGGCAGAAGAACTCTGAAGAATATTTTTTTTAATTTGGGACTGTACTCTCTAGGACCAACGAAAAAAAAAGCAAGACTTGGATTTATATAGCGCATTTCACAACCATTGGATGTCTCAAAACACTTTAAGCCAATGAAATACTTTTGGAGTGCAGTCACTGGTGTAGTGTGGGAAACGCAGCAGCCAATTTGCGCACAAGCAAGCTCCCACAAACAGCAATGTGATAATGGCCAGATAATCTGTTTTACTGATGTTGATTAAGGGATAAATATTGGCCAGGACACCAGGGATAACTCCCCTGCTCTTCTTCGAAATAGTACCATGGGATCTTTTACGTCCACCTGAGAGAGCAGACGGGGCCTCGGTTTGACGTCTCATCTGAAAGACGGCACCTCCGACAGTGCAGCATTCCCTCAGCACTGCACTGGAGTGTCAGCCTAGATTTTTGTGCTTAAGTCCCTGGAGTGGGACTTGAAGCCACAACCTTCTGACTCAGAGGCAAGTGTGCTACCCACTGAGCCACAGCTAGCACAATGAGGCCAATAAAAAGAGATAAGGGGACCTTAAGTGATAGAGAGGTGTCCACTATTAGTCTCGCTCTCTCCAAGATTCTGTTCAGCGTAATTTCCAGCACTGCCTCAGGGCCTGATGCCTGGCAGTCCTCGGGTTTGCCGTGACATGTGCGGAAGGCAGGAAAATCGGGTTTCTGGGCCCCATCTCTCAGCAATAATTTACATGCAGTGGGGCAGTGAAGTGGCAGTCAGCGATCTTCCCGGCTAGGGCAGGAGGAGGAAAATTTAGATCGGGATGGAGACATGGCTGGTAGCTTCCATTGTTTCCGCCGCTATACTGCGCAAATTGGAGCAGCATAGCAGATGCAAATCCAGGCTTTTAAAGCTGCAGGCACATGCCTCATATAATGAACTCCTTTATGATGGACTATGTACTGGAATACCTGCATCAAACTCTGAAATACATGCAATTTATAGTGAACTTATTGGATGTAAAATTCCAACACTAAAAATATAGATGCAGCAAGATTAGTCAAACTGGTATCCTAATATGGAGATTATTCATTTAGAATAGCGAGGTTCATTTGTTAAAGTAGAACTTCTCAGTTTTGTTTTTGGAAAATGAAAGTGCATTCTTTCTGGCAATCTGTTGCATTCATATTCTAAATACAGACAAATTATGCCACTAAATTATCATTCAGAATTCAGAACAAAGGGGTAAATATTTGGAAACGTTACTGTTGACATGAAGTCTTGCTCGAGGTGATCGTAGATCAGAGGGAGAGACTGCATGCTGGAAGTAGGAGTCGGAACATTTACCCCTGAGGCAACACATCACAAATAATATAATCGGCTAATGGCTAATGTTTAATAATGATTGTTTTTAGAATCTCTTATGTGATGTGTATTTATTATAACAAATATTTTGTGGTTATTACTTACACAACCTCCAACAGAAATCTCATACTAAGCTGACATGGCAATTTTCCTCACCACATCTTTGTGAAATCAGGATGACTAATCTTATAATGTGCTTTAGGTATTTCATTATATAGTGTACTAATATTTCCAGTCTAGGATGTGAATCAGTACATACCAAGGGACATATTCTGAATGATCATTTCCTCAAGTACCACTTTTACAGACCTATAACACAACTCTATTTGCTTATCGTTTTAAAACATATTTTTTGTCTTTTATTAAATATCGTACATTTCTCTGTCCTGACTCCCAAGTTTTGGAAGCACCAAGGTTGGTCTATGAATTGAAGCAGAGACATCCATGTCTACTGAGCACCACAGCTGAGCCACAAGTAACCCTAAGATCACATTATAGGGCTGATTTTTTTTTGGCTCTTGTGCCTTGGGAATGAATGTTCCTCTAGGTACAAAGGTCAAGGAAAAAATGACCCAAATTGCTGTGTCTCTGGCCTTTAATTGAGCTTCAGTACTTTGGGGCTTTCCCTGGGGAACAGGGGTCCAAGCCTTTCTATTAGTGCCAGGGCCTGTGGGGGCAGGACTGCACCTGGGCTGGCCCCATATCATTTAAATGGGACAGCAAATCCAGGTGATCCCAGACTGGATCACTGCTCCTATTTAGTGCTCGGGTAGGAGGGCTCAGGTTGTGATTATGACCCCAAAGTATCACTATATAGTCTTGAGGTGCTGGAGGTTGAAGGTGCACCATGACAGGCAAGTGCACAACCCGGAGGTTAACCTGGGTAACAATGTATCATGCAGCTGCCTTATGTTACAATGACTGGAGATGTGATGTTCTTGTGTGTGAGAAGATTTTTAAATTGTGCGTTGAAAAGCAACGATTTGTGGCAAGCAATCTTGTGCAATCTACCCAATATATGGTACTGTTGGGTAGTCTTATATTACCATAATTCCTTAATTTGTGCCATCTTCTGCATCTGTTCTCAGGTCCTGCAGGTAGTGTACAATACATTGTGCTTGCCCTTCATCTGCTGCCACATATTGTGCACTGTTGTCCTTTGGGAAGGATGCTATAAAATGCCAAACAGGGGAATCTTCCTTGCACTCACCTCAAGCAGTAGCTTGTATATTTTAACAGCTATCAAACAGCCCCTGGTGAAATACTGTAACTCTTCATCACGTGCCCACAAAATCTGTTCTTTTGACTTAATTTGTGATTGTTGCTTCCACCCCCAACCCCAGCCTTATTAAAGGCTCACAAATATTTTAATTTCATTTTGAAGCTTGTTAATAATTATTGTGTTCCTAACACAGATGAGACTGCACACAGGGAGGTTAAAGTAACAGTGACCTCAGTCTTTATTAAGACACTCCAGAGTGTCCTTAGGGGCCAGCTTATATACAGTGCTCCCAAGGGATGCTGGGATCCCTTGGGACTTCAGGGAATGTGCTCCCTGGTGGCAGAACATGAGAGTGCATGCTTTACAGATACACAATATCACTCCCCCACCAAAGTCAAAGTGAAAACTATTTACAAAGTGAGGCGGTCGGGAGCCTTTCTTTCCTTGGTGAATCGCCTCGGTACAAATGTCTGTCCTGGTGTGTTGGCTGTGCCCTCGCTGGGCTGGCATGTTGTTGGCCCTGCAGGGCTACTGGGTGAGCCTGGCCTTGCTGGGCTGTTGGGCATGATGGGTTCAATTTCCTGGTCCAGGGTGGTGCCGTTGATCCTTTGGGTGTGTGTTGTGGGCTCGAAAAAGGTAGTGTCTGCTGTGGGTTGTTCAGGGCAGTCTGTGAACTGCAGCCTCATTTGGTCCAGGTGCTTTCTGTAAATTTGTCCATTGTCTAGTTTGACTACAAACACCCTACTCACTTCTTTTGCTATCACCATGCCCGTGATCCACTTGGGACCATGTCCATAGATGAGCACATACACAGGGTCATTCAGATCAATTTCCCATGACACAATGGCGCGAGCATCATTTACATTTTGTTGCTGCCGCCTGCTCTCTACCTGATCATGCAGGTTGGGGTGAACCAGCAAGAGTCTAGTTTTAAGTGTCCTTTTCATGAGTAGCTCAGCCGGGGGCACCCCTGTGAGCGAGTGGGGTCTTGTGCGGTAGCTGAGCAGTACTTGGGACAGGCGGGTTTGGAGTGAGCCTTCTGTGACTCGTTTGAGGCTCTGTTTAATTGTTTGTACTGCCCGCTCTGCCTGCCCATTGGAGGCTGGTTTAAACAGGGCCGAGGTGACATGTTTGATCCCATTGCGGATCATGAATTCTCTAAATTCGGCACTGGTGAAACATGGCCCATTGTCACTGACCAGTAGATCAGGCAGGCCGTGGGTGGCAAACATAGCCCTCAGGCTTTCAATGGTGGCGGTGGTGATACTTCCCGACATTATTTCACATTCAATCCATTTTGAAAAAGCATCCACCACCACCAGGAACATTTTACTGAGAAACGGGCCCGCATAGTTGACATGGATCCTCGACCATGGTCTGGAGGGCTCGGACCACAAACTTAGCGGTGCCTGTCTGGGCGCGTTGCTCAACTGAGCACACATGCTGCATTGCCGTACACAGGACTCTAAGTCAGAGTCGATACCGGGCCACCACATGTGGGATCTGGCTATCGCTTTCATCATTACTGTCATGTTTGCAACCTTCACATAACTGTAACCAATATGTAACAACACTGTACACTGAGTACAACTGTGAAATATACACCTTGACCACAGCGGGTGAACTTGTGGGAGACACGCTTCACCTGGTCAGCCAGGTACTTAAAGGGAGGTTCCACACAGGCTCAGCACTCCTTGGTCCTGGGAATAAAGGTGCAGGTCATGAGTGACCTTGTCTGCAGTATATACCTCGTGTGACTTTATAATACAGTGCAGAGACACTATATTTGACGACGGGAAACGAGAATCAACGACTCACGAGAATGGCCACCGGTAGCACAGATGAAAGGTACTGTGTTGGTGAGGACTGGGACGATTTTGTTGAGAGGCTCCAGCAGAGCTTTGTCACGAAGGACTGGTTGGGAGAGGCAGCAGCCGACAAGCGAAGGGCGCACCTACTGACCAGCTGTGGACCTAAGACGTACGCGCTGATGAAAGATCTGCTCGCACCTGAGAAGCTGGCGGACAAAACCTTTGAGGAGCTCAGTAAGCTGATCGGTGAGCACCTCAAACCGACGAGCAGCGTACACATGGCCCGACACCGATTCTATTCACACAGACGTCGGGAGGGACAAAGCATACCGGACTTCGTTGCAGACCTGAGGCGTTTGGCCAGCCTCTGTAAGTTCACAGATGCCTGCAGGGGGGAGATGTTAAGGGATTTCTTCATTGAGGGCATTGATCATGCCGGGATTTTCAGGAAGCTTATTGAGACCAAGGACTTGACTTTGGAAAGGGCAGCTTTGATAGCTCAGACCTTCTTGGCAGGGGAAGAGGAGACCAAGATAATTTACGCACGCAGCCCTGGTTTCAACGTGGCGATGAACCAGGGAGTTAATGTTGTAAAAGCTATATAGAACCCCGCAGGCAGGCAAGGGCAATTCAACACCGCCCAGGCAGGCAGGCAAGGGCAATTCGACACCACCCAGGCAGCAACAGATTCGAGGAGTTTATGTCGGGTAATGGTATCAAACACGTCAGGACAGCAGCGTTCAAGCCGGCTTCCAATGGCCAGGCGGAACGTGCGGTTCAAATCATAAAACAGGGCATGCTCCGGATTCAAGGACCCTCTCTTCAGTACCGCCTATCGTGCCTCCTGCTGGCCTATAGATCTCGCCCACATTCGCTCACAGGAGTCCCACCCACGGAACTACTCATGAAACGCACGCTTAAAACGCGGCTATCCCTCATTCATCCTGCTCTGTCGGACATTGTTGAGGGCAAGTGCCAGTCCCAAATCGAATGCCATGATCGCAACTCAGTGGGGAGATGCATAGAAATCAATGACCCTGTATTCATTCGTTCTCAATCACGCATTGGGACCCAAGTGGCTTGAGGGCACTGTAAAAGGCAAAGAGGGAAATAGGATCATCGTGGTCAGACAAAACAATGGGCAGATATGCCACAAACATCTGAACCAGGTAAAGAAAAGATTCAGCATGGACACTGAGGAACCTGAAATAGACCATGGGATGTCAACCATACCACTGCCAGTGAACAAGCAACAAGGACAGTCAGCAGCATGCAAAATCCCTGCGGCCAGTCCGGACAGGCTGGAACCAACTCAGGCGACAGAGACACATATCAGAGCCACAACTGCGGTGCTCCACGAGAGAGCGTCGACCGCCTGAAAGACTCAGTCTTTGACCCAAAGACATTAGGGGGGAGGTGATGTCATGTTTGTAACCTTCACAAAACTGTAACCAATATGTAACAACACTGTACACTGTATACAACTGTGAAATACTCACCTTGACCACAGGGGTGAACTTGTGGGAGACACTCTTCACCTGGTCAGCCAGGTACTTAAAGGGAGGTTCCACACAGGCTCAGCACTCCTTGGTCCTAGGAATAAAGGTGCAGGTCATGAGTGACCTTGTCTGCAGTATATGCCTCGTGTGACTTTATAATACAGTGCAGAGACACTACAATTACTATAGCCGGGTGTGTGCTGTGGAGATCCGAGATGAACGTCTCCCTGCCCTTTTTGGGTAGTACTACGCGGTTACCCCACAACAGGCAGTCTGCCTGAATGGACAGCTCGTCCTTTCGCCGCTGGAACGGCTTGATTAGCTCTTGCATTTCAACGGGGATGCTGGCCCAGCTCCCATGCAGTACACAGTTTTTTACTAGGGACAGCAGAGGATCTTGGCTGGTCCAAGTCCTAACTGGTGGGCCATGACAGGTGATATATAATTTTCAAATGCTTCCATGACCATCAACAAGTCTGCGGGCTGCGCCACCATCGACAAGTTTGCAGGCTGCACCAATGCCACCCCTGTGGTGGGTAATGGTAGCCGATTGAGAGCATCCGCACAGTTCTCGGTGCCTGGCCTGTGGCGGATGGTATAGTTATACGCTGATAGCGTAAGTGCTACCTTTGTATGCGGGCTGAGGCATTAGTATTTATCCCCTTGTTTTCAGCGAACAGGGATATGAGGGGCTTGTGATCGGTTTCCAGCTCAAATTTGAGGCCAAACAGGTACTGATGCATTTTCTTTACCCCGAACACACATGCTAATGCCTCTTTCTCAATCATGCTGTAGGCCCTCTCGGCCTTAGACAAGCTCCTGGAGTCATAGGCGACAGGTTGCAACTTCCCCGCAATGTTAGCTTGTTGTAATACACACCCGACTCCATACGACGACGCATCACATGCCAGCACAAGTCTTTTACACGGGTTATACAATACAAGCAGTTTGTTGGAGCATAAAATGTTTCTGGCTTTCTCAAAAGTAATTACTTGGTTTTTTTCCCCTTACCCAGTTCTCAGCTTAATGCAATAACACATGTAGAGGCTCTAAGAGGGTGCTTAACCCCGGTAGGAAGTTACCAAAATAGTTGAGGAGTCCCAGGCACAACCGCAGCTCCGTGATGTTGTGTGGCCTGGGCGCGTTCCTGATAGCCTCTGTCTTGGCGTCTGTGGGCCGAATGCTGTCCGCCGCGATCTTTCTCCCCAAAAACTCCACTTCTGTTGCCATGAAGATGCATTTCGACTTCTTCAGCCGCAGCCCTACGCGATCCAGCCGCTGGAGGACCTCCTCCAGGTTTTTCAGGTGCTCGACGGTGTCCCGACCCGTGACCAATATGTCGTCCTGAAAAACCACCGTGCATGGTACCGACTTGAGTAGGCTCTCCATGTTTCTCTGGAAGATCGCTGCAGATGACCGAATTCCAAACGGGCATCTGTTGTAGATGAACAGTCCCTTGAGCGTGTTGATGCAGGTGAGGCCCTTCGAAGACTCCTCGAGCTCCTGCGTCATGTAAGCCGAAGTCAGGTCGAGCTTGGTGAACGTCTTGCCCCCTGCCAGCGTCGCAAATAGGTCATCTGCCTTAGGTAGTGGGTATTGGTCCTGCAGCGAGAAACAATTAATAGTTACTTTATAATCGCCGCAAATCCTGACCGTACCATCACTTTTGAGTACTGGAACAATCAGGCTGGCCCACTCGCTGAATTCCACTGGGGAGATGATGCCCTCGCGTTGCAGCCTGTCCAGCTCAATTTCCACTCTCTTCCTCATCATGTGAGGCACCGCTCGCGCCTTTTGGTGAATGGGTCGTGCCTCTGGGACCAAATGGATCCGCAAACACAATTCCAGTTAATTTATGAACATTGCTAACACTTGTGTGCTGAGAGATTTGTTTGGTGTTATCACTGGTGGACATAAATGCCTGTGCTATCACAATGGCCTTACTGAAGGTCGGTGTCTCTACAGTCAAAAGTTTTCATAGGATGGTCTTGTGGCCAATGCCCAGTACAAAAAAGTCTCTGAGCATTTGCTCCAGGTAGCCATCAAACTCACATTGTCCTGCAAGTCGCCTTAGCTCGATGACATAGCTTGCCACTTCCTGACCTTCCGATCACTGGCACGTGTAGAACCGATACCTCGCCATCAACACGCTCTCCCTCGGGTTAAGATGCTCCCGAACCAGTGTACACAGCTCCTCATATGACTTATCTGTGGGTTTCACCGGAGCCAGAAGATTCTTCATGAGGCTGTAGGTCGGTGCCCCGCAGACTGTGGAGGACCGCTCTCCTTTTTGCAGCGCTTCCTTCTCCGTCCAGCTCATTGGCTACAAAGTACTGGTCTAGCCGTTCGACATAGGCTTCCCAGTCCTCACCCTCTGAGAACATCTCCAGGATGCCCACAGTTTGCTGCATTTTTGCGTTGGATTCGTATACTCGTCGCTAGCTATTGTGTTCCTAACGCAGATGAGATTGCACACAGGGAGGTTAAAGTAACAGTGACCTCAGTCTTTATTAAGGCACACCAGAGTGAGGAACAGGCCTTAGGGGCCGGCTTATATACAGTGCTCCCAAGGGATGTTGGGATCCCTTGGGACTTCAGGGAATGCGTTCCCTGGTGGCGGAACATGGGAGTGCATGTTTTACAGAGAGACAACAATAATGGCTTGTAATTTGTGATCAGTGGCAAAGTAAAGGAGGTCGAGAGTGGCAGAATTGATTACTAACCTTTTGTGTTTCATGCACAAGTACCCCCAGTTTCTTAACCAATAAAGGAATAAGGGGTTCTGGGGAGCGGGCAGGGAAGTGGACTGAGTCCATGATCGGATCAGCCATGATCCTATTGAATGGCAGAACAGGCTCGAGGGGCCGTATGGCCTACTCCTGCTCCTATTTCTTATGTTCTTGTTCTCCATACTCAATACTGCCACCCCCCAGCTCCTTTCTTTCCTTCCCTATCTTCAATGAACACCTTATATCCAGAAATATTTAGTATCCAATCCTGCGCTTTTTTGAGCTAGATCTCTGTTATCGCCACAATATCATATTCCCATGTAGCTATTTGCACCTGCAGCTCACCAACCTTATTTACCATGCTTCGTGCATAAACCTATCTTAGACCTTCTTGTATTTTCTATTATTCTGATCCTACCTAATACCTTACTATCACTTACTCTAGTGCTATCTTTATCTCCCACTCTTTTGTGCACCATTTTGCTCCTTTCTAATGCTAAATCCTGTTGCCAATCTGCCGGCAAAATTAGTTTACACCCTCCCCAACAGCACCAGCAACCCCCCATGAGGATATTGGTCCTGGTTCTGTTGAAGTGCAACCCGTCCGGCCTGTACAGGTCCCACTTCCCCCAGAGCTGGTCCCAATGTCCCAGCAAACTAAAGCCCTCCCTTCTGCACCATCTCTCCAACCACGCATTCATCTGCTCTATCCTCCTATTTCTATACTCACTCACGCATGGCACCAGGAGTAATCTGGAGATTACTACCTGTGAGATCCTGCTTTTTAGTCTCTTTCCTAGCTCTCTAAAATCTGCTTACAGGACCTCATCCCTCTTTCTACCTATGTCGTTGATACCGATATGGACCATGACCTCTGGCTGTTCACCCTTCCCTCTTCAGAGTGTTCTGCAGCTACTCACTGACATCCTTGGCCCTGGCACCAGGGAGGCAACATACCATCCTAGAATCATGTCTGCAGCCTGTCTTTTCCTTAACTAATGAATCCCCTAACACTATTGCTTTCCCGATCTCCCTCCTCTCTCCCTGTACAGCTGAGCCACCCATGGTGACATGGACTTGGCTCTGGCTGTATACCCCAGTTGAACCATCACCCTTATCAGTGGTTGGAGAGCGACATGCACTCAGGGGACTCCTGCACTACTTGCCTGGTCCTCCTTTTCTGTCTGGCGGTCACCGATTCCCTCTCTGCCTGCACACTCTTCAGCTGCGGGGTGACCACCTCCTGAAATGTGCTATCCATGTAGCTCTCAGCCTCATGGATGCACCGCAGTGATGACAGCTGTTGCTCAATCTAAGAAACCCGGAGCTCAAGCTCCTCCAGCTGTTGACACTTTCTGCACATGTAGTTTTCCAGGACACGGAAAGTGATCAGCATCTATAAAAAAAGACAGGTTAAAAGCACTTTAACTAGTAATGCTGGCATCTCTAAGTATAAGAGATCAGTTAAAATGAGTCATTTTGGGCTCAAAGTGTTTGGATCATGTCAGTGAATCTTTAATCAGTGATATTCTGCTTTTATTTATTGTTTTCTCTAGTAAAATAGAAAACGTTTTCAAGAAAGGTTTGAACCCCATACGTTAAGTGGTCTGTTATATCCACAAATGCCCTCAACCCAGCACGGTGTCATTCATATCCACAGTGGCAAGCATCGATAGAAATCCATGCACTCGGGGAGGCTTATTTAGTTAGTTACAGGAACAGATCACAAGAAGACAAGTATGAATTTGTCATGAAGAAACATACAAGATACTCCAGTAAGTCCTGATAAGTATTTACATTTTCTGTTTTTGTTTCAGATCTACAATCTGCAATTCCTTTGTTTTTTGTTTAGGAAAAGGCTTTAGGCTAGAATCTCCTCTCATATTGTCCATTTACCGCCCGTTTTGATAAAATATGTAAAATACCGCCCGCTACTACCCATTTCACCTCTCGATTAGTGGCGGCGGTAGTTTGGGCCTACCATTACCATCACCATTGCTGCAAAGTGCCTGCCCACTTTGAACATCCAGAAATCTCGAGAAATTCACTCCCGGCGCTAAATTCTAATAAAAAGTTTTTTAAGGCCCGCCAGCACCCGATATCGCTGCGATGGAAACCGCCCATTTCTGAAGTACTTACCTGACTTGGGCCCAGTGTTATGTCTCCCTCCATTTTGTTTGCAGCTTTACAGTGGCCCAGAAGATCGTTGATAATGAAGAAAACCTTTAAATTCTTGATGCAAATGTAATTATATGTGGTGTAACATAGAAACATAGAAACATAGAAAATAGGTGCAGGAGTAGGCCATTCGGCCCTTCCAGCCTGCACCGCCATTCAATAAGATCATAGCTGATCATTCCTTCAGTACCCCTTTCCTGCTTTTTTTCCATACCCCTTGATCCCCTGAGCAGTAAGGGCCATATCTAACTCCCTCTTAAATATATCCAATGAACTGGCATCAACAACTCTCTGCGGCAGGGAAGTCCACAGATTAACAACTCTCTGGGTGAAGAAGTTTCTCCTCATCTCAGTCCTAAATGGCCTACCCCTTATCCTAAGACTATGTCCCCTAGTTCTGGACTTCCCCAACATCGGGAACATTCTTCACGCATCTAACCTGTCCAGTCCCGTCAGAATCTTATACGTTTCCGTGAGATTCCCTCTCATCCTTCTAAACTCCAGTGAATAAAGGCCCAGTTGATCCAGTCTCTCCTCATATGACAGTCCAGCCATCCCTGGAATCAGTCTGGTGAACCTTCGCTGTACTCCCTCAATAGCAAGAACGTCCTTCCTCAGATTAGGAGACCAAAACTGCACACAATATTCCAGGTGAGGCCTCACCAAGGCCCTGTACAACTGCAGTAAGACCTCCCTGCTCCTATACTCAAATCCCCTAGCTATGAAGGCCAACATACCATTTGCCTTCTTTACCACCTGCTGTACCTGCATGCCCATTTTCAGTGACTGATGAACCATGACACCCAGGTCTCGTTGCACCTCCCCTTTTCCTAATCTGCCGCCTTTCAGATAATATTCTGCCTTCGTGTTTTTGCCCCCAAAATGGATAACCTCACATTTATCCACATTATACTGCATCTGCCATGCATTTGCCCACTCACCTAACCTGTCCAAGTCACCCTGCAGCCTCTTAGCGTCTTCCTCACAGCTCACACTGCCACCCAGTTTAGTGTCATCCGCAAACTTGGAGATATTACATTCAATTCCTTCATCTAAATCGTTAATGTATATTGTAAAGAGCTAGGGTCCCAGCACTGAGCCCTGCCACACCCCACTAGTCACTGCCTGCCATTCTGAAAAGGACCCGTTTATCCCGACTCTCTGCTTCCTGTCTGCCAACCAGTTCTCTATCCACATCAGTACATTACCCCCAATACCATGCGCTTTGATTTTGCACACCAATCTCTTGTGTCAAAAGCCTTTTGAAAGTCGAAATACACCACATCCACTGGTTCTTCCTTGTCCACTCTGCTAGTTACATCCTCAAAAAATTCCAGAAGATTCGTCAAGCATGATTTCCCTTTCATAAATCCATGCTGACTTGGTCCGATCCGGTCACTGCTTTCCAAATGCGCTGCTATTTCATCCTTAATGATTGATTCCAACATTGTCCCCACTACTGATGTCAGGCTAACCGGTCTATAATTACCTGTTTTCTCTCTCCCTCCTTTTTTAAAAAGTGGTGTTATATTAGCTACCCTCCAGTCCATAGGAACTAATCCAGACTGTTGGAAAATGATCACCAATGCATCCACTATTTCTAGGGCCACTTCCTTAAGTACTCTGGGATGCAGACTATCAGGCCCCGGGGATTTATCGGCCTTCAATCTCATCAATTTCCCGAACACAATTTCCCGCCTAATAAGGATTTCCTTCAGTTCCTCCTTCTCACTAGACCCACTGTCCCCTAGTACATTCGGAAGGTTATTTGTGTCTTCCTTCGTGAAGACAGATCCATAGTATTGGTTCAATTGGTCTGTCATTTCTTTGTTCCCCATTTATAAATTCACCTGAATCAGACTGCAAGGGACCTACGTTTGTCTTCACTAATCTTTTTCTCTTCACATATTTATAGAAGCTTTTGCAGTCAGTTCTTATGTTCCCTGCAAGCTTCCTCTCGTACTCAATTTGTCCCCTCTTAATAAACCCTTAGTCCTCCTCTGTTGAATTCTAAATTTCTCCCAGTCCTCAGGTTTGTTGCTTTTTAGTCAATTTATATGCCTCTTCCTTGGTTTTAACACTATCCTTAATTTCCCATGTTAGCCATGGTTGAGGCACCTTCTCCGTTTTATTTTTACACCAGACAGGGATGTACAATTGTTGAAGTTCATCCATGTGATCTTTAAATGTTTGCCATTGCTTATCCACCGTCAACCCTTTAAGTATCTTTTGCCAGTCTATTCTAGCCAATTCACGCCTCATACCGTCGAAGTTACCTTTCCTTAAGTTCAGGACCCTAGTTTCCGAATTAACTGTGTCACTCTCCATCTTAATAAAGAATTCTACCATATTATGGTCACTCTTCCCCAAGGGGCCTCACACAACAAGATTGCTAATTAGTCCTTTCTCATTACACATCACCCAGTCTAGGATGGCCAGCTCTCTGGTTGGTTCCTTGACATATTGGTCTAGGAAACCATCCCTAATACACTCCAGGAAATCCTCCTCCACCGCATTGCTACCAGTTAGGTTAGTCCAATCAATATGTAGATTAAAGTCGCCCATGATTACTGCTCCACCTTTATTGCACACCTCCCTTATTTCTTGTTTGATGCTGTCCCCAACCTCACTATTACTATTTGGTGGCCTGTACACAACTCCCACTAGCATTTTCTGCCCTTTGGTATTCTGTAGCTCCATCCACTTCATCCAAGCTAATGTCCTTTCTTACAATTGCATTGATTTCATCTTTAACCAGCAACGCCACCCCACCTCCTTTTCCTTTCTGTCTATTATTAACAGATGTGAGGTTTCGACAAGATGACCACCACTACTGTAGTTAATTGATTCTATGCAGAAAATGAACCTTTGTAGCTTTGAATGTGATTGGGAGAACCTTTTGTTCAATAGGCTATGGGCTGACATATATGCTGAGTTTCTGCTATAATTTGGTTCTGTGTTAGCTAATTGACACTGACTCTGTGCTGGACTGGAACATCACCTCACCAATGTGCAAACATTGTGTCAGGAAGTCTATGAAGGATTGTGACCTCTAAATGCCTTGCAAATTATTGGATTGTGTAATAAAAACGTTCTCATGTTCAAAGGAGTATTCAAAGAGGCTCACTGTCTCACACAGACCAGGCACTGAATTCACTCCCAGTACAGGATTAGAGAGGGAAAGGGGCTGTCTTACAAACAGACCAGGCACTGAATTAACTCCCAGTACAGGATTAGAGAGAGAGAGAGGCTCACTGTCTCACACAGACCAGGCACTGAATTCACTCCCAGTACAGGATTAGAGAGGGAAAGGGGTTGTCTTACAAACAGGCCAGGCACTGAAATAACTCCCAGTACAGGATTAGAGAAAGGGGCTCACTGTCTCACACGGAGGGGGAGGGGTTGTGGCCACGCAATGGGGCCTCATCCAAGTCACTTTATGTACATAACGACCTCAATGCGGGGGGGGGGGGAAGGGAATCAGTCACTGGGTGTACAACAAGGAGAGCTGAGGGAGGGTGGGGGGGGGAGGAGAGAAAGGTGTCAAGTCACTGGTGTTTAGAGTGACCCGAGAGGCGGGGGGAGGGGGGGGGGGGAGAAGGGTATTAGTCACTGAGTGTACATCCAAGTAACCATTCTTCACGTGACTTGAGAGTGTGGCCGTGTGGCTATTCAACTGCAGCAGGCGTGACAAGTGCAATGTATGCATCTGAGAGAATGCTCACAGGTTGATAGAGCTGTTGCATTATGAGTGGCTTACTAAGTTACCTGATGTTCTCAAGACAGTCAGTTGGGTCTAGGACATCCAAGATGAGGTATGAGTTCACAAGGGACACTGTCAATCACACATTTAAAGTTGTCTTTCCTAAAAGTTGTCAAATGGGATATATTTTCCTCTTCCCAGGAGTGAGAGAGAGACACAGTACAAGAATGGTTTAGTTGAATAAAATTTAAGATAAAACTTGTAATTTGTATTAAACATTAACAATGTAATAAAATAATGTATTTTTTATGAATACAAATTTTAACAATAAACATTTTGAACAACAAACAGCAACAACTACAACAGTATAAAGACCACTGAAAACATCCTGCACCCTCCCACAATTCTACCTGCGGCCACCTTTCCCAATGCCTTTCATCCCCAATCCCCCTCGACCCAGACCCCCTCCTCCTCCTCCCGCTAACAATACGCCTGGCCCTACCCACGTCGGGACCAGTACATCGTGCACCAGCAGGGCACCTTGAGCATAACTGCTGGGTGGGCGGGGGGGGTGTGTGTGGGGGAGGGGTGCGGCAGCGACAATGGCAGCACAATGTTTGGAGGTTCTGGAGAAGATGGAGGTGCTAAGGACTCATCTTCAAAGTCGGAAGAAACTGGTTCCTTCCGACAATCAGGTGCTGTCACCATTGGTGGTATGGAATCTTGGGGTGCACTGCTATATTCCACGACTGTCGATTGCCACATATCATTGGCGGTCCACGTGTTCTCCTTCACCACGGCAATCAGCTCCGCCATGTCCTCTAATTGACGGGCTGCTAAAGCCGCGATGCTTTCGGACAACCCAGCATGGATGGGAGGAGCTCTCGAATCGTCATCCTAGACAGTCCAGGCTAGCATCTGTCTGTCGCGCAGCATTCCCACTTTGGTGGATTAGCTGCTGCGGATTCACCATGGGAGTCGGTGTGCACCATTGCAGTCCGCTTGGTCCCGCTTCCTCGGGCCGGAATCGAAGAAAGTTGGATTTCCAGCGAGGAGCCGGTGGCCGCAGGTAGAAACGACCCTTGAAGTCCCGCCACCCCTCCCTCCTCATAAGCCACCACTGTTACAACGCTTTGAGGAGTGTTCTCCTCCAGCTCCATCTCCTCCACCACTGTCTCTTCATTTGGTCTCCCCTGCAATGATTCCTCTCTGGGAGGGGAAAGGTGGCTCCACCTCTGCAACTGTAAAAACATAAAATTAATGGTTGGCGACAGGGGAAGGGAGGGGTCAGAGGTAACATCAGAGGAATTCACTTTGCAAGGCTTATGTGGAAAACAAACATTTTTTTACTGAGAATCATTACATGAAAGTATCGCAAGCAAAGTATAGAGAATGTACATGACATAATAAAACTTCAGTCCCAGTTTGGTTTCCAAGTGGCACAGTGTGATCAACCAAAAAATCATATCACAACTAACATTTCTTGCTCCCAGCATTACATTACATTCTACGTTATATTGCCATAAAATAGAATTTCAATGTGAGGAGTGTTCGTAATAAGGTGGACAAATTAACTGCGCAGGCCGCTATTAATAAATATGATATAATTGGCATTATGGAGACATGGCTCCAGGATGACCAAAGCTGGGAACTCAACATCCAGGGGTATTCAACATTCAGGAAGGATAGGCAGAAAGGAAAAGGAGGTGGGGTAGCATTGCTGGTTAAAGAGGAAATTAACGCATTAGTAAGGTAGGACATTAGCTTGGATGATGTGGAATCTGTATGGGTAGAGCTGCGGAATACCAAAGGACAGAAAACAGTAGTGGGAGATGTGTACAGACCACCTAATAGTAGTAGTGAGGTTGGGGACAGCATCAAACAAGAAATTAGGGATGCATGCAATAAAGGTACAGTAGTTATCATGGCGACTTTAATCTACATATAGATTGGGCTAAACAAACTGGTAGCAATACGGTGGAGGAGGATTTCCTGGAGTGTATTAGGGATGGTTTTCTAGACCAATATGTTAAGGAACCAACTAGAGGGCTGGCCATCCTAGACAGGGCAATGTGTAATGAGAAAGGACTAATTAGCAATCTTGTTGTGTGAGGCCCCTTGGGGAAGAGTGACCATAATATGGTAGAATTCTTTATTAAGATGGAGTTTGACACAGTAAATTCAGAGACTAGGGTCCTGAACTTAAGGAACGGTTACTTCGACGGTATGAGGCATGAATTGGTTAGAATAGACTGGAGAATGATACTTAAAGGGTTGACGGTGGATAAGCAATGGCAAACATTTAAAGATCACATGGATGAACTTCAACAATTGTACATCCTTGTCTGGAGTAAAAATAAAACGGAGAAGGTGGCTCAACCGTGGCTAACAAGGGAAATTAGGGATAGTGGTAATACCAAGGAAGATACATATAAAGTGGCCAGAAAATTCAGCAAACCCGAGGACTGGGAGAAATTTAGAATTCAACAGAGGAGGACAAAGGGTTTAATTAGGAGGGGGAAAATAGAATAAGAGAGGAAGCTTGCTGTGAACATAAAAACTGACTGCAAAAGCTTCTATAGATATGTGAAGAGAAAAAGATTAGTGAAGACAAACGTAGGTCCCTTACAGTCAGAATCAGGTGAATTTATAATGGAGAACAAAGAAATGGCAGACCAATTGAACAAATACTTTGGTTCTGTCTTCAGGAAGGAAGATACAAATAACCTTCCGGAAATACTAGGGGACCGAGGGTCTAGTGAGAAGGCGGAACTGAAGGAAATCCTTATTAGTCAGGAAATTGTGTTTGGGAAATTGATGGGATTGAAGGCCGATAAATCCCCAGGGCCTGATAGTCTGCATCCCAGAGTACTTAAGGAAGTGGCCCTAGAAATAGTGGATGCATTGGTGATCATTTTCCAACAGTCTATTGACTCTGGATCAGTTCCTATGGACTGGAGGGTAGCTAATGTAACACCACTTTTTAAGAAAGGAGGGAGAAAGAAAACGGGGAATTATAGACTGGTTAGCCTGACATCAGTAGTGGGGAAAATGTTGGAATCAATTATTAAAGATGAAATAGCAGTGCATTTGGAAAGCAGTGACAGGATCTGTCCAAGTCAGCATGGATTTATAAAAGGGAAATCATGCTTGACAAATCTTCTGGAATGTTTTGAGGATGTAACTAGTAGAGTGGACAAGGGAGAACCAGTGGATGTGGTGTATTTGGACTTTCAAAAGGCTTTTGACAAGGTCCCACACAAGAGATTGGTGTGCAAAATTAAAGCACATGGTATTGGGGGTAATGTATTGACGTGGATAGAGAACTGGTTGGCAGACAGGAAGCAGAGAGTCGGGATAAACGGGTCCTTTTTGGAATGACAGGCAGTGACTAGTGGGGTGCCACAGGGCTCAGTGCTGAGACCCCAGCTATTTACAAAATACATCAATGTTTTAGATGAAGGAATTGAGTGTAATATCTCCAAGTTTGCAGATGATACTGAGCTGGGTGGTGGTGTGAGCTCTGTGAGGAGGATGCTAAGAGGCTGCAGGGTGACTTGGACAGGTTAGGTGAGTGGGCAAATGCATGGCAGATGCAGTATAATGTGGATAAATGTGAGGTTATCCACTTTGGTGGCAAATACACGAAGGCAGAATATTATCTGAATGGTGGCAGATTGGGAAAAGGGGAGGTGCAACGAGACCTGGGTGTCATGGTACATCAGTCATTGAAAGTTGGCATGCAGGTACAGCAGGCGGTGAAGAAGGCAAATAACATGTTGGCCTTCATAACTAGGGGATTTGAATATAGGAGCAGGCAGGTCTTACTGCAGTTGTACAGGGCCTTGGTGAGGCCTCAACTGGAATTTTGCGTTCAGTTCTGGTCTCCTAATCTGAGGAAGGACGTTCTTGCTGTTGAGGAATGCAGCGAAGGTTCACCAGACTGATTCCCGGGATGGCAGGACTGACATATGAGGAGAGACTTGATCGACTGGGCCAGTATTCACTGGAGTTTAGAAGGATGAGAGGGGATCTCATAGAAACATATAAAATTCTGATGGGACTGGACAGGTTAGATCCAGGAAGAATGTTCCCGATGTTGGGGAAGTCCAGAACCAGGGGACACAGTCTAAGGATAAGGGGTAAGCCATTTAGGACCGAGATGAGGAGAAACTTCTTCACTCAGAGAGTTGTTAACCTGTGGAATTCTCTACCGCAGAGAGTTGTTGATGCCAGTTCGTTGGATATATTCAAGAGGGAGTTAGATATGGCCCTTATGGCTAAAGGGATCAAGGGGTATGGAGAGAAAGCAGGAAAGGGGTACTGAGGTGAATGATCAGCCGTGATCTTATTGAATGGTGGTGCAGGCTCGAAGGGCCAAATGGCCTACTCCTGCACCTATTTTCTATGTTTCTATGTTTCTATGACCGCAGTACAGTCCAGGGATTATGCAGACTTACCATCTGGGACAATTGATTCGGCACCAACACACGTGGCGGTGTGATCATATGCCCCCGTCAGGGCTGCAGCGTGTTCCTCGAGGTCCATCAAAGGAGTAGTCTTGGGCAGACCACAGCCCATTTTGTGGAGCTCCGCCCTATTGCCGGCTAGCTTTTTCTGCAAAGGTGACAAAAAATGTGTGAACTAATTTGATAGCTACTAATACCGAACACACACATACATACATACACAATATATTGCTACACATCCCCAATTAATCGTTCCCCAGTCTTTTCGGCAATAAGTGCACGATTTAAGTTTTGTTAGCATGCAAATGTTGCATGATGAACACATGAAATTACAGAGGACTGACACAATGAGATCGATGATGTGAAATAAAAATGGCACCAAGCTTTACAACGTAGTAAAACATGTCAGTACTTAAGAATAAATCGTCAGTGCATGATAAAAGTTAGTACTTACTCTCGCAGACCCAATGATGTCATTCCACTGTTTGTGGTACTGGTTCGGCCCACCCATCACGGGCGCAACGGAGGACACCGTCTCAGCGATCTCTCGCCATACCCGCCGATACACGAACGGAGACGGTTTCCCTCGCCCACCCAGTGTTAACTGATTCCAACGGGCCTCCACTTTATCCACCTATGACCCCTGGGCTTCCTCCGATAAACAATTGGCCCTTTTTCGCACACCTAGCTTCCTCTCCACTTCCATGACTTGATTCTCCATATATATATATATATATATATCAATTTATTTATTTGTTTATTTATTTAATTATTATTTAAGATTTGTTATTATAATAATTATTTTATTATTTTATAATATAATTGTCAAGATACTAAATACTCTTCAAAAATCCTCACTGTTCCTCTCTCACTGACATGAACTAACCTCTGCAGCTTGAAAATGTTCAGTGCTGTCCTCTTCTCTGCACATATGCGGGGTCACCCTTGACCCCGAAATCGTGGGAGAATGGCCCCGCATGCGCAGAGAAGCTTTATCAGCCATTTGACAGGTTCGGCTTCCCTTTCTAAAGTCAAGGTGATCGCCGACTTTTCTCCCGGTTTGGCCGCCCGCTCGAGTCTGCTATCACTAGGTTTTGCCGATGCCGACATCGAGGACCCGAAAACCTCAGGAGCAACGTAGCAGTGGTATTCTGGCGGTTAAAAAGACGCAACCGCCAGAATATCGCTAACGATCGGACGTGAGTGAAATTTCTAGCCCTTTGTCTGTTGCATTAACTTTGTAAGGAATTTTTGTTACGAGTGATTTTCGGGTTAAAAATATCACCGTGGTCACAGTGCATGGTGAAAATATGGTGCAAAATTGCGCAGCCTCAGCCTGTAAATTCTGTGTGCTTTATTCGACTTCTTACTATAGAACATAAGAATTAAGAACAGGAGTGGGTCATACAGTCCTTCAAGCCTGCTCCACCATTCATTAAGCTCATGGCTGATCTTCGACCTCAACTCCACTTTCCCGCCTGATCCCCATATCCCTTGATTCCCCTGGAGTCCAAATATCTATCTATCTCAGTCTTGAATATACTCAATGACTCAGTATCCACAGCCCTTTGGGGTAGAGAATTCCAAAGATTCACAACCTTCTGAGTGATGAAATTCCTCGTCCTCTCAGTCTTAAATGACAGACCCCTTATCCTGAAACTA
Organism: Pristiophorus japonicus; assembly: GCF_044704955.1. NCBI lineage: Eukaryota > Metazoa > Chordata > Chondrichthyes > Pristiophoridae > Pristiophorus > Pristiophorus japonicus. The sequence goes on from NC_091986.1 coordinate 142,058,660, forward strand.
TGCCCCCTAGTTCTAGATTTTCCAGCCAGAAGAAACAACCTCTCAACATCTACCCCATCAATCCACTTCAGTATCTTATGTTTCAATGAGATCACCTCATTCTTCTAAATTCCAGAGAGTATAGGCCCAATCTATTCAATCACTCCTCATGGGACAACCCTCTCATCCCAGCGATCAATCTAGTCAACCTTCATTGCATCACCTCTAAGGCAAGTATGTCCTTCCTCAGATAAGGAGACCAAAACTGTACACAGTCCGCCAGGTGTGGTCTCCCCAAAGCCCTGTACAATTGCAGTAAGACTTTCTTACTTTTGTACTCTATCCTCCTTGCAATAATTGTCAACATGCCATTTGCCTTCCAAATTGGTTGCTGTATCTGCAAGCTAACTTTCTCGATTTCCTGTACGAAGACACCCAAATCTCTCTGAACACCAATATTTAATAATTCTTCCTACTCTCCGTCAAACTTTGCAGGCTCCTTGGCACAATCTGAATTGAAATGATGCTCAAATATCAAAATATTTGAGATCTGAATCCCTGGGTTTAGCACTGAAGGAGCATTGGAGCTGGCTGTACTGTTTCTCCACAACTTCATACTTATACTCTTGCGATCTACCAAACACTTTTCCAGCAACTAAGCAAATAAGCCTCCCCGAGTGCATGTATTTCTAGCGATGCTTGCCACTGTGGATATGAATGACAGCATGTTGAGTTGAGGGCAGATATTTGCTTCAATGGACTCCAAAAGAAACACATTTTAACATTCTGCCAGTAAGACACCACTTCACATAGCTTAAAAGACAAGATATTGTGTTATGTTGCTGATGTGGAGTGTATTCCCTTATGTGAGGGAGATAAATACAGCATACTGGGAGCTTGTATTGACAGCTTGTTTGATGGTCCCAGCTTGCAAGATTTACATATGACCTTTAGAAGTGTATTTCTGTACCATTGGCATGTATATGCATCAGCCAAACATGTGAACAGCTGCCTGAAACTGGCCCAAGCTCCAAAGACCACACTTTTTTGCAGGACTTCATGCAGCAAGGCCTCTAAGTGGATATCTCAAAAGGAGTAGTCCTGCTGCTCACAGATTTATCCCAGTGTGCTCCCTGAACTATTCAGATTAGTTGACCCTGCAAAATTGGGTTTTCTGCACCACTGGCACAGCCTCAGCCACAGGTGCAGCGGTTCTGTCACCACCGTAGCAAGACAGCATAATCAACTCTGCTGATACATTAGAAAGGGCTCAGAGAAGAGTTACCAGGATGATATGAGTTATTTGGGGACTAAGTTAGGAAGATAGGTTTATGTGTCTGAACTTATTTTCACTCGAGAAGTTTTAACACCATTCAGGACAAAGAAGCCTGTTTAATCGGCACCTCATCCACCACCTTAAACATTCACTTCCACCACCACCAGTCGAACATAGGTGCAGTGTGCATCAGCTACAAGATGCACTGCAGCAACTCGCAAAAGTTTCTTTGACAGAACCTTTCAAAGCCATGACCTCCACCACCTAGAAGGACAAGGGCAGCAGATGCATGGGAATACAACCACCTCCAAGTTCCCCTCCAAGTCAAACACCATCCTGATTTGGAAACATATTACCATTCCATCATCGTCGCTCGATCAAAATCTTGGAAATCCCTACCTACAGCATTGGGGGAGTACATCTACCAGACGAATGGCAGCGGTTCAAGAAGGTGGCTCACTACCACCTTCCCAAGGGCAATTAAGGATGGGCAATAAGTGCTGACTTTGCCAGCGACATCCACATCCCCTGAAAGAATAATTTTTGAAAAAAACATGTCTTCAAAATAATGAAAAGCATAGATAAGGTGGATGTAAGTAAGCTACTTGTCTTGAACATTGAGCATAGGACAACAGGGGTTGGTGTTGGGACAACTGCTTTGTTGGATATATTTTAAAGACTTGGGCTTGGATGTACAGGGCATCATTTTTAGATTACGCAAAACTTAGAAATGGATTAAACAGTGAGAAGGATAGTAACAGACTTCAGGAGGACATAGATAGATTGGTGAATTGTGCAGACACATACATGGCTGATGAAATTTAACAGAAAAGTAAAGTGATTCATTTTGGGAGGAAGAATGAGGAGAGACAATATAAACTAAATGGTACAATTCTAAAAGTGTTGCAGGAACAAAGAGACCTGAGGATGTATGGCTGAACAAGTTGAAAAGGCTGTTAAAAACACATACGGGATTATTAACTTTATGAAGAGGCTTTCAGTTGGATTTTCGGCTTTTTGAATTTAGGGTCGCTATTCGTGGCGGGGCGCAAAAGTTAATGCTGGTAAATAGTTTATGCCCTTGTCAGGAATTTTCAGCAAAAAAAGTGATGTGGAGGAGCATTGGCATTAAGTCAGACATTGCAGTTTGTGCGCCCAGGCCGAAACTTTTGGCTTTGAAGGAGGTGGCCATTTTACGCATGCGCATTGAATTTTTTTTTCTTCTTGCTTTCTTTTCCGGTCGCAAATGCAAATGCAGGTGTGTCAGCTTGCTGCGCGCATAGGCATTTAAACCGCCGAACTTCAGCCTCTTCTGCTGAGATGGAGGAGCAGGAAGGATGACAGCATGCCACATGCTTCAGCCAGGAGGCTAGTGAAGCGTTGGTGAGCACGGTGGAGAGGAGGTGTGCCTCACTCCATCTTGCTGGGGGAGCCAGACCACTCCCTCCTGTGTTTAAACATATATGGAGGGCTATTGCACAGTTGTCTGCTGCAGACACTGTACCCAGGATTGGCATACAGTGCAGAAAGAAGTTCAACAACCTTACGAGATTCATCGGGGCGAGTATCATTTGCATCTATGCATGCCTCCATAATTTCTAACATTAATCTCTCACGCTATGTGAAGTTTGTCATGCATCTGATCCCTCTCAAAACACTGTGGGGTGGCTTTCACAATGCATAACAAAGATGAAGGCTTATTTCGGCACCCATTGGCTTTTAATGATCTATGCACATAATTTGTATTAACATCGTCCCTCGCAAAACACTTCAACTGCTCCCATCACTTTCTGAAGGATCACTTACAGCCCCAATGTTAGATGCCTCTAATCTGCGAATACATACTCACAAAGCATATGCTAGATACAAACAGATTGAACGGAGGCCACTAGAACATTCACACACCATCACCTATTCTACTGTGGTAGGCATATATAGCACAACAGCAGAGAAACCCTTTTTGAACCCATCCTATTTTTCTCTTTGCAGTCCAAGCACTCCCATAATCGAAGGGAGCAGCTGTGGACAGGCGGGGGACCACCTCAAACAATCCCACTGTTGGACATGGAGGAGAGGGTCTCTGGCCTCATGGGAGTCCCAGCTCAGACAGTTGCCGGTGGCAATGCTGAACCCTTTTTGGGTAGTGAGGGTGTGTAAATGGATGGCTCGACTCAAGACACTGCGTTGAGAGATATGGTGTTGCAGTGGTCCTTCAAATGAACCTGTGCAATGCCTCCTTCCTCATGTCACCCTGCCCCCTCTCCTGCTGCTAACCACTCGTCTGTTGTTTTCTACTTCCAGGTGACCGATCAAAGGTGCAGCATACCTCTAGGGAGGCCTCCTCTTCAGGCCATGCTGCAGATGACGAGACTGCTCCGAAGGAGCATCAGAGCCCACCAGTTGCCCAGTCAGCACTCAGTTCATTTGGCACTGACTTCCTGGGGTTTGAGGATTTGGAGGCCCCTGGCCCCAGTGGCATACAGCAACACAGTCTCGGGGTGGAATCTCGCAGGCCAGCTCTCAGGAGGGTGAGTTGGCAAAGTCAATCTGCTCAAAGACAGGCAGATGTTGATCTGGACCTCGTAGAAATGTCCAGGGACATCACAATAGTGCACCATGACCTTATGGATGCATTGGGACAGATTCCAGTGAGCATAGACAAGCTCATTGTGATTTTTGCGGAGGCAGCGTCGCAGATTGTCATTGCGAGTTGTGAGTCCAGCGAGGCCATCATTGCCCACACACAGTGGAGTTCCAAAGTGTGCGGCACGTGCCATTGATCACGCCGTAGACTCGGGCACATCACAGGCACAAGCTTTGCTTCAGCTTGGGTAAGTAATGCAGTCCAAATCTGATTCCATACTCTCTGCATTCCCCACTGTCCAATGGGGAAGTGACGGTGCCAAAGCAGACCAGCAAGTTGTTCCTAGACATTGTGTTCTGGTTGCTAAGGCCCAGCCCCTTCGGAGAATCAGTGACTTGAGGGAAATGGCAGGTGGTCTCATTCCTCAGGATGACAGCATTTCGGCTCCCATCTATCACTCGCCAACCATGCACCACACATGGTTGACACTCCAGCCACCTGTGACTGGTAATGCCGAGGAAGAGGTGCATGCAATAAAGGTGCAGCAGTTATAATGGGTGACTTTAATATGCACATAGATTGGGCTAACCAAACTGGAAGCAATACGGTGGAGGAGGATTTCCTGGAGTGCATAAGGGATGGTTTTCTAGACCAATATGTCGAGGAACCAACTAGGGGGGAGGCCATCTTAGACTTGGTGTTGTGTAATGAGAGAGGATTAATTAGCAATCTCATTGTGCGAGGCCCCTTGGGGAAGAGTGACCATAATATGGTGGAATTCTGCATTAGGATGGAGAAGGAAACAGTTAATTCAGAGACCATGGTCCAGAACTTAAAGAAGGGTAACTTTGAAGGTATGAGGCGTGAATTGACTAGGATAGATTGGCGAATGATACTTAAGGGGTTGACTGTGGATGGGCAATGGCAGACATTTAGAGACCGCATGGATGAACTACAACAATTGTACATTCCTGTCTGGCGTAAAAATAAAAAAGGGAAGGTGGCTCAACCGTGGCTATCAAGGGAAATCAGGGATAGTATTAAAGCCAAGGAAGTGGCATACAAATTGGCCAGAAATAGCAGCGAACCCGGGGACTGGGAGAAATTTAGAACTCAGCAGAGGAGGACAAAAGGTTTGATTAGGGCAGGGAAAATGGAGTACGAGAAGAAGCTTGCAGGGAACATTAAGACGGATTGCAAAAGTTTCTATAGATATGTAAAGAGAAAAAGGTTAGTAAAGACAAACATAGGTCCCCTGCAGTCAGAATCAGGGGAAGTCAAAACGGGGAACAAAGAAATGGCGGACCAATTGAACAAATACTTTGGTTCGGTATTCACTAAGGAGGACACAAACAACCTTCCAGATATAAAAGGGGTCAGAGGGTCTAGTAAGGAGGAGGAACTGAGGGAAATCCTTATTAGTCGAGAAATTGTGTTGGGAAAATTGATGGGATTGAAGGCCGATAAATCCCCAGGGCCTGATGGACTGCATCCCAGAGTACTTAAGGAGGTGGCCTTGGAAATAGCGGATGCATTGACAGTCATTTTCCAACATTCCATTGACTCTGTATCAGTTCCTATCGAGTGGAGGGTAGCCAATGTAACCCCACTTTTTAAAAAAGGAGGGAGAGAGAAAACAGGGAATTATAGACCGGTCAGCCTGACATCGGTTGTGGGTAAAATGATGGAATCAATTATTAAGGATGTCATAGCAGCGCATTTGGAAAGAGGTGACATGATAGGTCCAAGTCAGCATGGATTTGTGAAAGGGAAATCATGCTTGACAAATCGTCTGGAATTTTTTGAGGATGTTTCCAGTAGAGTAGACAAGGGAGAACCAGTTGATGTGGTATATTTGGACTTTCAGAAGGCTTTCGACAAAGTCCCACACAAGAGATTAATGTGCAAAGTTAAAGCACATGGGATTGGGGGTAGTGTGCTGACATGGATTGAGAACTGGTTGTCAGACAGGAAGCAAAGAGTAGGAGTAAATGGGTACTTTTCAGAATGGCAGGCAGTGACTAGTGGGGTACCGCAAGGTTCTGTGCTGGGGCCCCAGCTGTTTACACTGTACATTAATGATTTAGACGAGGGGATTAAATGTAGTATCTCCAAATTTGCGGATGACACTAAGTTGGGTGGTAGTGTGAGCTGCGAGGAGGATGCTATGAGGCTGCAGAGCGACTTGGATAGGTTAGGTGAGTGGGCAAATGCATGGCAGATGAAGTATAATGTGGAGAAATGTGAGGTTATCCACTTTGGTGGTAAAAACAGAGAGACAGACTATTATCTGAATGGTGACAGATTAGGAAAAGGGGAGGTGCAACGAGACCTGGGTGTCATGGTACATCAGTCATTGAAGGTTGGCATGCAGGTACAGCAGGCGTTTAAGAAAGCAAATGGCATGTTAGCCTTCATAGCGAGGGGATTTGAGTACAGGGGCAGGGAGGTGTTGCCACAGTTGTACAGGGTCTTGGTGAGGCCACACCTGGAGTATTGTGTACAGTTTTGGTCTCCTAACCTGAGGAAGGACATTCTTGCTATTGAGGGAGTGCAGCGAAGATTCACCAGACTGATTCCCGGGATGGCGGGACTGACCTATCAAGAAAGACTGCATCAACTGGGCTTGTATTCACTGGAGTTCAGAAGAATGAGAGGGGACCTCATAGAAACGTTTAAAATTCTGATGGGTTTGGACAGGTTAGATGCAGGAAGAATGTTCCCAATGTTGGGGAAGTCCAGAACCAGGGGACACAGTCTAAGGATAAGGGGTAAGCCATTTAGGACCGAGATGAGGAGAAACTTCTTCACCCAGAGAGTGGTGAACCTGTGGAATTCTCTACCACAGAAAGTTGTTGAGGCCAATTCACTAAATATATTGAAAAAGGAGTTAGATGAAGTCCTTACTACTAGAGGGATCAAGGGGTATGGTGAGAAAGCAGGAATGGGGTACTGAAGTTGCATGTTCAGCCATGAACTCATTGAATGGCGGTGCAGGCTAGAAGGGCTGAATGGCCTACTCCAGCACCTATTTTCTATATAAGAGGTGCCCCAGTTGAAAGCCGGGCCTTCCAGGCCAGGAGCTGATCCAGTGTGTCCTCAGATGCCATCTGCCTTGTCTGGCCCCCCCACACACAGCAGCCCTCTAGCAGCCTTGTTGTACACCCTGAGGCCTCATTGAGGAGGAGCAGCAGGTATGGGAAGGGGTTGAAGGGCCGGCTGGGGGGCGTTTGGTGGAAATGTCTCGCGAAGACCCATTAAGGGCTGGCAACACTTAATTGCCAGGAATGTCTCCACCATTGTCCACATTATATATACAGAAGCAAAGTACTGCGGACGCTGGAATCTGAAATAAAAACAGAAAATGCTGTAAATCTCAGCAGGTCAGGCAGCATCTGTTGAAAAAGAGAGATAATGTTTCAGGTCAATGATCCTGTCAGAAGTGACGCAGGGTCATCGACCTGAAACATTAACTCTGCCTCTCTCCACCGATGCTGCCTGACCTGCTGAGATTTACAGCATTTTCTGTTTTTATTCCACATTGTGTAATAATGCACTCCTGTTCAATGGTGTTGCAGCATGAAGCAGTGTAGTGCAACTTTACATTTTGTTCACTGCATGAAGCAGTCTTGTGTTCTTTCACATTTTGTTCACTGCATTTAGCAATTTTATGTGACTTCACATTTTGTGGCGTGCAGGGAGCAGATTTATGTTAATTTACATGTTGCTGACTACAGCGATCAGTTTGGTATTCATAAGTCTTTAGCCATCGTATAGTTTTGAGTTGTGGGGGCAAATTGAAACTGTTGCATTTTGATAAAAATTGTTTGACCTTGCTGTCTTGTGTCTCATTCGTAGAATAGCCAACATGATGGCATAGAGTAGCAAGGCAACGCTCCAACCTCCCCTTCCTTGTTCAAGCAAACTGTTTAATGGTGAGCTGCCTGCGGCCACATCTCCATGCTGCCTCCCATAGTTCTGGTGGATGGAGAATGGGTTCCTCAGCAGGCTCTTCCTCCTCCTGAGGTGGTCCTGCAATCCCCACTGGCAATGCCTGTCCCCTCATGATGGCTAAGTTGTGTAGCATGCAGCATACAACAATGAACTCGGAGACCTGTTGAGGCGAGTATTGAAGGCCTCCAGAGCGGTCCAGGCATCGGAAGTGCTGCTTCAGCACGCCAATTGTCTGTTCAATACTGTTGTGGGTAGTAGCATGGCTGTCATTATAGCGCTGCTCGGCTTCTGTGGCAGGGTTCCGGATGGGTTATGAGCCAGGTCATATTCTTTGTCCCCGATCAGCCAGCTCTGTCCTTGTCTTTGCCGCTGAAACACTCGTGAGACACTGCTCTCATGCAAGATGAAAGCATCATGTGTACTCCTTGGATAGTGGGCATTGACTGAGGGTCTGCTGAGTGTGGTCGCAGACCAGCTGAATGTTTAGGGAGCGGTATCCCTTTTGGTTTCAGAAGACCTCTGCATTCTGTGTTGGTGCTTGCAAGGTGACCCGAGTACAGTCAATAGCACTTGAATCTTGAGGAAGCCTGCAAAGCATACAAACCCTAGAGCCCCCTCATTGTGACCATCCCTGCTCATTGGGAACTTTATGAAGTCCATTCTACATTCGTACAGTGCCTTTCGTACTTGGCGCGAATGCAGCAATGTGAAGCGTGCTGCTGCATATATCCCTTGTTGCTGCCTGGAAGGAGCCACAGGTATAAAAAGCCATCGCCACTAAAACCTTCAGCTCAAAGGGCAGCGCAGTCCTGTTGGTGCTGGTAGGCTGTAGGTCTGCCTGTAGGAGCGGGCATACCAATCAGCAGCACTTTCACACTGCGTATCAGAAATGTGGACATATGAGCGATGTTCCCAGTAAACCCATGGATGGGGGGGGGGTTGGGTAAGGCCTCCTCCCCAAACAGCTGCGAGCTCTTCGAGTCCGTTGCCCACCGTGGACAAGAACCCTTCTTCCAGCCTGAAGCCACCTGCCAACAGCAACCAGCATGATTTGCTGGTGAACTAGCATTGCCACCATTGAAATCTCTTACTGACCTGAAAGAGTTAAGTCACATAGAAGTGCCGCTTTAAACTGTAGACTCATGCAGCGTTCTGCGCACAACCATGGCAGTCACTGACTCCCTTTAAATATGGCACCAATTGCAGCTGCCACACCCTAGGACCACCTGTTTTTTTCGGTCAGTTGCTGGGGCAGTCGCCATATCAGGCGTTAGGGCCAATAGTTCCACCCGGGGCGCTAGCGCAGCCTCGCACAGCGATTTATATCGTCATGACGGTCAAAATAGAGGGCAGGGCAGTAGGTTTGTGCGCTGCCGCAAAAACATTGGCGAAACTTCAGGCCAGGTGCTAAATCCTGCACGCCCCGTTTAACGCCCAAAAACACCATTTACTTTGCCAGGGGAACCACAAAATCCAGCCTGTTAGGAATATAAAAGCAAGGAAATTCTGCTGAACCTTTATAAAATACTGGTTAGGCCTCAGCTGAAGTATTGTGGCCAATTCTGGGCACCAGAAGTTAGAAAGAACATCAAGGCCTTCGAGGAATTTACTAGAATTGGATCAGGAATGAAAGACCAGTTATGTGGTGAGACTAGAGAAACTGGGCTTGTTCACCTTAGAGCAGAGAAGGTTAAGGGGAGATTTTATAGTGGTGTTCAAAATCTTAGAATAAAGAAGTGGCAGAAGGGCCAGTCACCAGGGAACAGATTTAACCTGTATTTATATAGGAGCTGTAACATATTAAAACATCCCAAGGTAGCTCACATGAGTGTTATCAAACAAAATTTGACACTGAGCCACATAAGGAGATTAGGGCAGATGAGAGATAGGTTTTAAGGAGCATCTTAAAAGGAGGAAAGAGAGTTAACAGAGGTGGAGAGGTTTAGGGAGGGAATTATAGAGTTTAGGGCCTTGGTAGCTGAAGGCACAACCGCCAATGGTGGAGCAATTAAAATGGTGCATGCTCAAGAGGCCAGAATTGGAGCAGCACACAGATAACTCAGAGGGTAGTAGAGCTGGAGGAAGTTAGAGATAGGGAGGGAAAAGGCCATGGAGTGATTTGAAAACAAGGATGAGTATTTTAACAGCAAGGCATTGCTTAACCCGGAGCCAATGGAGGCCAGCGAGCACAGGGGTGACGGGTGAACAGGACTTGGTGTGAGTTAGGACACAAGCAGCAGAGTTTTGGATGACTTCAAGTTTACGGAGGGTAGAAAATGGGAGGGCAGCCAGGGGTGCATTGGTAACAAAGGCAGGGATGAGGGTTTCAGCAAATGAGCTGAGGTAGGGGGAGAGAAATTGGCAAAGAACCAGAGACAACACAAGGAAAACATTTTTCACACAGAAAATTACAATCTGGAATGCATTGCCTGAAAGGGCGGTGGAAGCAAATTCAATACTAACTTTCAGAAGTGAATTGGATAAATACTTGGAGGAACATTTGCAGGGCTATGGAGAAAGAGCAGGGATGTGGGACTAATTGGATAACTCTTTCAAAGAGCCGGCACAGCCACGATGGGTCAAATAGCCTCCTTCTGTGCTATATCATTCTACTTTTTAATCCTCACCCATAGGTGAGTATATATGTGGAACAAACTCTCAAAGGTAGATTTAGGATTAATTTTAAAAGATGGATGGATATAAATTGAGCAGCCTCTATCTCTATCTCCTGAAGTTACGGGAAGGAAATTAGTCTTCCCTGAAGTAGAGGGTCAACAGGTGGAATGGGAGGGAAGACATTCTACCAATCAGTCCTGGACTCTGGCTGAAGCAGGCTCGATAGGGTGAATGAACTTCCCTACTCCCCTCTGTATTCTCTTTTAAAGTCATTCTTAAAATGAGACCAAGAAATGGCATTCCAAACTGTTAAATATTCAGTCCAAAAATAAAGTATGTTTTTATAATCCAATCTGTAATTAATGTGAAGTATCATTGAGACAATTATAGAGATCCTCATCCATATTAAGCATGTTGGATTTCTAGAAACATGATTTTAAGCTGGTATTTATATATATTTTTTCAGCACTATCAAAATAGTTTGTGCAATATCTGATTTTTTGGGGGAATAGAATGGATCAGGGGTCACAACTATTTTTGTACAAAATGATCCTGTATCTGAAAACACAGGCATTCCATTATGCCCCAGCCTTATATTCTGAAATGTTAAAAATACAAAACTTGTTCTTTCTTGGTGTGTAAAACATTTAAAAGTATCAACTCGTGTTATTCTTGGTCATACTTTAGCTAAGGGGAAAACTAATTTTCAGTGTAGCCTCCAATCATGAATTAAGACACATGTACACTGTTCCTTTTTCTTTATTGTACAACTAAAATGCCAGAGTTCACAGTTCTTGGCATGTCAGTAGTCCTGCTTCAGGCTGCATTGCATTGGGTCGCCTCTTTTCACCAATATCTTTAAATATGAAAACATGCAAAGCCATTATTTTATATTCCATTATGAACTGTCTTTATAAAGTTTATCATTCAATTTAAATAGATTTGCAATTAGGCAATGCAAAAATATATAAACATAATTCCAATCAAAGATCCAAAGGTAACACAGTGAGTGGATACCACTTTCAGTAGGAACAGTGAAATCAGAAAGGAAGTTGTACTCCTTTTGTAGGATTCTTCTAACAATGCAAAGTTGTAACAAGTTGAAATAGTATTTTTAAAAGCCATAAACTGATACTGGATTGGATTGATTGTTGTGAGCAATACTGGGATGTCTAAGTAATTTAAATGTATAGTAACCCCACAATATTCTTTTGCCTCAAATCGAGGGAGAACTGAAGGATTATCAAAACACATATAATTGTGGAAATCTGAAACAAAAAAAAAGTTGCAATTATATATTCAGCAGCATATTAGAATAATTAAAGTACACTGAAAAATATTCAGAGTAGGTTTCAACTACAGTATCCCCCTTTAAAAAAATGCTATTACATACATTTAACTTAAACAATTGGTAAATTTCTTCAGTCCATTTGTTTGATTTAAAAAAAATACTGCATTGCAGACTCTCAAAGATTAGGGCATTATTTAATGTACAATATAATACCCTTCCCTGCACACCCAGAGCATACTTTACCATTTTGTAAGTTTTAACACAAATCAGATATGCTTCAGAAATTCTGGATTTAAGCTAAAACTATTGGTTTCCCTACTTTAGGGAATTCTGACAATTCTAAGCATATCCCAATTGGGAAAGGAAAGAAAGAAAAAAACACTTGCATTCAGACAGCACCTTATTCAGTTCCTAGGACATCCCCAAGCACTTCACACCCAAATGATTAACTTTTTCCAAGTGTAGTCACATATTGCAGACAACCAGAACTTGGCATGTGTCACTTAGGAGGTTTAGGCTTTTAAAAGGCAACAGAGTGAACTTAAAGATGGCAAACATAAAAATACACACAGTTCCTACCATGCTCATTTCTGAAACCAAGCCAGTTCAATTAAGTATTTTAAAGTTAGTAACAGAGAATGTTAGAGCGCATGGGTAAAACATTATGGTTCATAAATGCCTTATGTTTTTACAGAGAAAGGGGGTTCCCAGGTTTATAAAAAAAAATAGCAATGGGAAGCTTTAAGTAACTATGTCGTCTATTAAAACAAAGTCCAAAAGTTAAATCCCAAATACAAAGCATCAAATTGTATTGTTAAACTTGTATTCTGCTTTTCAAGGGTCTGACACAAGTAGAAATTGGTTGGGCCCCATGCTTTATCATTTCAGTTCGATTACTTCTAAGGGAAGAAAAAAACTGGATGGGCAAAGTGAAGTAATTTGCAAGATAAATCTCGACAGTGTACATTTAAAAAAATATAAATGCCTCAGTATTATTATACATTTTCCAGCCTACTGGCCCTGGTCTCCTTCTCACCAGGAAGCTTTTCAGTGACATCAGTAAACGGCTCCACAAGGAATCTCTTCAAATTCAATGGCATTGAAGCCACAAAAATTCAATACTGCAAGTACATCGACAATACTGACATTTTGTAAGCTTGGCAGCTAGTTATAAATGGGCAGTTTTCTGACACTCCCAGAGCTGACATCAGTGCAGTAACCCCCTGGTGAAATTTAAAATAACACATCTTCAAAAAAGCTAGAAATATATGGCAACATTAGGAATATCTGTTTTAAAAAATAATTTTGCATGATGCTCACTGAGGGGAAAAGGAATAAAATAAGCATTAAACCACCCGTTGCGCTTTTGTTCTTTAAGAAAAAGGAGCCACACAAATTTAAAGTTTTGATATCAGGGTTTTTCATACCGTTGAATAATTACCCAATAGTTGTAGGGATTTAGAAAAAAATTGTTTACTTGAAGATCCACTGTTTTATCTCAGAACTGAACTTGTTATGATCACTTTATGACTGGGAAAAAAATGTCTCAAGAATGAGTATATTATTTCTGTAGTGAAACAGTCAAGATAAATCATTTAGCAACTTAAAAAGCACACTTTTCAAGTAACTGGCTCTACCATTCTGTAGGAATTTCAGTCTCATTTACATTAATATCTTTTACTGATAGTTTGTACAAGATGGTGCTGGTGTAAACTGGAATAGATAATGAACAGAATTCTCTCTCCAGCAATGGGTTGCATATCTGCATAGCTTGTATAAGCCGAATGAATGAAACCAGTACAGGAATTTACCAGCTTAGTGGTTACTGTGTTAATTAATTAGCACACTCAGTTGAACAATCCAGAGTTTGGGCTCTTATGCACTGCCAGACCAGAGAACTACCACCAAGTTTAAAATTTGTAAGACCATATGGGTCAATTGCAAAATATGAACTAGTGAAAAACAAAAACTGCACCAATTTTGATTATTAACTGGGACTAGGATGTACAGAACTGTGTAAAGTGCATCCCAAAACACCACTCCACATTTTCTTTGTCAGTCGGCTTTTAAATGAACAGTAAATCCGTAGCTTTTAGTGTTTCTAGACTGGTCATACTGTTTGTTATTATATCAGCAGAGATTAATTTTGGGGATTGGGAAGAATCTGCTGAAAGCTGAAGCTTTAAGGAAAAAAAATTAAAGAATTCACTACACTCGTGTTTCAATGTTTCAATTCTGAGTATTTAGGTCATGACTTTCTTTACACGAGATCCACTGACAAAATTTCAATTTGCCTTTTAGACACTAAAGAACACAAGAAAAAAGTTTTTTAAAAAAAATTTAAAGGATCCACAGTATCACCATCTTACAAAAGCTTCAACTAATCAATAGCATAAGAATGCTTAGTTCAGGCTAATTTACAACTTTATACTCTGGAGTCAAATATTTGAAGCTAATACTGTAAAATAATCAAATACTGTAGTTAGTACAGTAGACCAATTACTTAGTGATGTGGCAACTTACTTGCTTTTACTAAAAACTAGTCAAAACCACATACTTGCTCATCCAGTACTGATGACTTCTATTACCCTGTATATGCAGTTCTGATTATACACATTTTTCCACCCCAACTCAGGTGTATATGACTATATTCCGCTTTGTTCTTAGTGGGGGTAAAATAAAAGCTTTTGGAAACAGGCAAATCATTCTGTGGATACCTCAACAACACTGTACCTGAACAAATTTAAACATACATTTGTACCACTTGTAATTCTCTATTACATGGGCCTTGCAGTGGTGCTGTCATTACCATAAACCCTGAGCACACAGTCCTAGGACTAGCACCAGTACCTATTGATATACTATATCACAGAAAAGGTGCTACATAGTTACAATAACAGATGAGGTTCAGTAAGTTTTTGGTATGGTACCAGAGCGGCATGTGTCTGATACAATAGCATACACTTTCCAACAATTGAAAAACACATCCATACCCTTCAAGGCCGTTTATTTACACAGTCAAACATGAAACTGATGACGATTTCTGTTTCTAATGAAAACCTATAATTTTTTAAATGTGCTTCATTAAAGTACTTTATGAAGTTTATAAACAGATATCGCCAAAAGCATTAAGACTCAAGACTGGACAAAATCCTAACATCCGGTGCCATAGTCAATGAATACATAATAAAATGCTTAATACAGATGCAACTTGAAAACCTTCTCCCCACTTGTAACACTGAAAAGTCTGTAGCTAGCATAAAAGATGGCTTCTGACAAATACTTTCCACTTCATAATTAAAGGTGTAGTTTGGTCGGGTAGCAAAGCATTATTGCTCTCCCCTTAGTTCTCTTCCCCTCCAACTGGTTATGACTGCCTTGTCTTCTGCCACTCAACAAATTCATCAAGAAGCACAGGCCCTGAAAGGAAAACAAATTAAATTACAATTTATTTGTGATTATATTGGAATAAATGCATAATCGTATTTATGAGAAAGAAACTCACATGCACCATCTTCATCATAGTTGCTTAGGTCTGCAAGTACAGTTCTGCTGAACTCCAATACATTGAACCACTGATCCTTATTCATAACTCTGTACTTTGATTGCTGCAAAGAGTTCATATGCTATTATGAAAAACACTTACTTAGAAAGAAAAAAAGTTATCAAATTTGTAGTTGGAATTTCTTTGCAATGATTTTCAAGAAAAGCTTTATTTAAAAAAAAAACAATTAACAAAGTACCTCCAAAAATTGGTAAAAGGCAGAGAACAGAGCCCATGTTCTTCCTAGGAGAAGAGCTAACATAGACTTAGCAGTATCAATATCAAGGCTACGCTGGTCTTTATCCTAAAAGAGAGCACATTGTAAAATTAGAGGTTTTGAGTTTGGCAACTTTCATCAAAGAATGTTAAGCAACAGCTCAAAGATCAATACAAGCAAAAAAAATTATTTTGTCTTACCCTAGCAAAATCAAAGGCATATCTGTAAATTTGTTTGAAAGCTGACAGATCATTCAGTTGTGAGCGCAAATAGTCAAATTTGCTCTGCAGCCTTTCTGTGCAGTCACATCTAGGTTAAAATAAATACAGTATTAAAAATAGGATATTCCTAAGAAAAGACCCAAATGATAATCTGGAAGCTCAACATACTTGGTACACACACATTTACTGGCATGAAGCTGTAGCATGTAGTTAGTGAAAATGTATACATGGCATAGTGGTTAAACAGAAGGGAGTGGACTGCCATGCATTCATTTTATTCCAGATCTGCATTATCACTGAGATTTCTTACTGTAATGAGGTCATTCCTTTTAGCCACTCTTCTTTAGTGAAAAATCCCATGTTTTGAGCTTCCAGCTTCCATGCTAATACTAACATGATAATCTGCAGACAAAAAAAATTGATTAGGATCACTTTTCAGCGAATTTTAGCAACGTCACCATCTACTACTATATGCTGTCAGTTTAAACCCCATCAAAAGTGCCACAAAGAGCTATATAGCTTCAGTAGACAAGACATAAGAATTCGGAGCAGGAGTAAGCCATTTGGCCCCTCGAGCCTGCACCGCCATTCAATATCATGGCTGATCTACTTCAACTCCACTTTCCTGCACTATGCCCATATTTCTTGATTGATTACCTTAATATTCAAAAATCTATCGATCTCTGTCTTGAATATACTCAAAGACTGAGCATCCACAGCTCACTGGGGTAGAGAATTCCAAAGAATCACCACCATCTGAGAAAAGAAATTTCTCCTCATCTCAATCCTAAATGGCCAACCCTTTATTCTGAGACTGTGACCCCTGGTTCCAGACACCCCAGCCAGGGGAAACATCCTCCCTGCATCTACCCTGTAAGAATTTTGTATGTTTCAATGATATCACTTCTCATTCTTCTAAACTCTTATAGGCCTAGTTTACTCAATCTCTCCTCATACGACAATGCCCCCCATCCCAGGAATCAGTCTGGTGAACCTTTGTTACACTATCTCAATGGCATGCATATCCTTCCTTAGGAAAGGAGACCAAAACTCCAGGTGCATCTCCCAGGGCCCTATATAATTGCAGTAAGACATCTTTATTCTTATACACAAATCCTCTTGAAATAAAAGCCAACATTCCATTTGCTTTCTTAATTGCTTGCTGTACCTGCATGTTAACTTTCAGTGATTTGTGTACAAGGACACCCAAAATCCTCTGCACACCAACATTTCCCAATCTCTCACCATTTAAAAAATACTGCTTTTCTATTTTTCCTACCAAAGTGGATAACTTCACATTATATTCCATTTGCCATGTTCTTGTTTATCTTCTTCCGTGAAGACAGACACAAAGTATTTGTTTAATTTCTCTGCCATTTCCTTATTCACTATTATAATTTCTCCTGTCTCAGCCTGTAAGGGACCCACATTTACTTTTGTTAATCTTTTCCTTTTTACATACCTATAGAAGCTTGAACAATGTGTTTTTATATCTCTTGCTAGTTTACTCTCATTCTATTTTCCCCTTTATCAGTTTCTTGGGTCCTCCTTTGCTGAATTCTAAAATCCACACAATCCTCCGGCTTACTGCTCTTTTTGGTAACATTATAACCCTCTTCCTTTGATTTAATGCTATCTTCAACTTCTCGTTAGCCACGGTTGGACCACTTTTCCTGTGGAGTTTTTGTGCCTTAAAAAGGAATGTATGTTTGTTGTAAATGTATTAATTATTTAAACGCTAGCCATTGTTCGTCTACCATCATACCTTGTAATGTAGTTTCCCAATCTACTTGCCATTCTATCATGTCATAGTCACTCTTCCCAAAGGACCCCCTTACTACAAGGTTATTAATAAACCCATTCTCATTGCACAATACTAGATCTAAAATATCCTGCACCCTAGTTGGTTCCTCAACATGCTAATCTAGAAAACTCTCTTGTATACATTCCATTAATTCGTCAATCACATTATTACTGCAAATTTGGTTGGCCTAGTCTATAAGCTAGTCCCTCATGATTACCATATTACCCGTGTTACATGTGCCTCTAATTTCATAATTTATACTCTGCCGTACATTACAACTGCTGTTTGGGGGCCTATAAACAACTCCCACCAATGTTTTCTGCTCCTTGCTGTTTCTTCGCATCATCCAAATTGATTATACTTGTTTTACGGAGACATGATCCTTTCTCTCTACTGTCTTTATCCCATCCTTGTTATCAGGGCTACCCCTCCTCCTTTTCCAATTTGCCTATCTCTTCTAAGAGTTAAGTATCCTTGAATATTTAGTTCCCAACCCAAGTTACTTTGCAATGGCTATTAGATCAGACCTATTAATTTCTATCTGCGGTATCTATTTTGTTGAGAATGCTTCGCGCACTCAGATGTAGTGCCTTCAGCTTTAACTTTTTTCTATTTTGCCTGGATGTCACCCGAGTCACTGATGCCTGATTACCTCTGTTACTCTCTATCCCTTCCTGACCTACACTGCTTATTTTTACCCAAAACTCTGCTCTGCTCTAGAGCCGACATTTCTCTTGCTGCGTTTAAATTTACTCTTTCCTGAATCCTCCCACCCTCCTTCATTAGCTTAAAGCCCTGTCTACTGCCCTAGTTATTCGATTCACCAGGACACTAGTTCAAGTGGTGCCTATCCCAACGGAACAGCTCCCTCTTTCCCCAGTACCGGTGCCAGTGCCCCATGAAGCGAAATCCCCGCCTCCCACAACACTCTTTGAGCCACGTATTAAACCTTGCAATCTGCTTATCCCTATGCTAATTGGCGTGTGGCTTGGGTAACAATGCAGAGATTATTACCTTTGAGGTTCTGCTTTTTAATTTGAAACCCAACTCTTCAAATTCTCAGCAGAACCTCATTCTCCTAGTTCTACCTATGCTGTTGGTTCCTACCTGGACCATGACAACTGGACCCTGCCCTTCCCACTCCAAGTACTTCTCCATCCGCAAGATGTCGTCTTTAACCCTGGTAGGCAACAAAACAGGTTGCGGCTGCAGAAAATAGTATCTATCCCTCTGACTATACTGCGCACTACCACAACTACATTCCCTTTCATTCCCCCTATTTGAATGGCCCCCTTTACCATTAACTAAAATTTATTCTCAAGTATTTTATATTCCACTTCTCCACAAACACATCAACGAATAAAACCATTTTTCAATTTATGCTTAAGCAACATTTGCATAAAGCTTAATATCTGACGTTTGAGAATCCAGGTCATTTTTAAGGCAAATGTAGTACATCATATATTAGATATAGGTACTCCAGGCCATTGGAATCACAGAGTAAATTTATTTTGTCAGAGTCCAAATTAGTTTACCTTATAGCAGTGAGTCTTTTACACACAAATAGGCGAAATCCTACAGAAAGTGCCTAAATTATATGATCCTACCCAGCCCTCTGCAACATGCATCAAATTCTTTCCACATATAATATGAAATCAATCATGCTTCTATATTAGACACAGGTTGTAACTGAGCAAGCTTCCTGGGAGGGGGATGATTTTGGAAACGAGATTGCAGTTTCTGGTGAGAATTGAACAGGATGGCTTCAAACATGCTGATGTTTAGTTGAAGAACGAACAGGCTCATCAATGATTGCGTTGCAACAGCCAGACAGCACAGTTGTATAGTCATTCATGAGGAATAGGAGGTACCCTCCCTGTCCCCCTCAGACCATGAAATATTGGGGCAGTTTGGAGGTGACTGTGTGGGTACAGGTCAATACTTATCCCCCAACCAACATCACAAAAAAATTCTGATCATTATCTCTATCTGCTTATGGAACCTTGGCTGCATTTCCCTACATTACAAGTGACTACATTTCAAAAAAAAGTACTTCATGGGCTATAAAGCACTTTGTAACGTCCCGAGGTCGTGATAAGCGCTATATAAATGCAAGTTCTTTCTTTCTTTATTGAGCAAGAAGGAAACATGTTGGCTAAATTGGGACAAGTAGAAGTGGAACCAAGAAAGGCCAATGTTGTGGTGCTGGACCACACAGAGGCAGTGAAAAGAAATGCTAGTCCTAAAAGGAACATTTTGGGTAGCAGATAATGCATAAGTTTCTTCCTGTATTATACATCTTGTTCATCTAAGATGATAGCATAAATTGTGTCTTATCTATAAACTGCCAGAAGCAAGTAGCTCAATAGCTTTCCATGTTACTTCACCATATTTTTGGTCCTGGAGCCTAATCAGATGTTTGAAACTTGAAAATTCAGTGCCTAAGTGTTACTTACTGAAGATTGTAATCTCACTCCCAACTGGGATGGAGGACTGAAAAGGTTGTTGAGCCTCATGGGAAGTTATGGAGCCTGCTGCTGCTGGGACATCCGAGTTGAGTTAAGACTGTGGAGCAACATGTGTAACCTATCCACTTGATACTTGCAGGGTCAAAGAGATTTGCAATATCTGATCTGCAACTGAACTAGCACTGTTGATAATCTAGTTCACAAAAGTAGCTAATTATACTTGGTGTACTGCATCCATTGCTAAATAAAAACAGTTCATGAATTTTGGTGCTCAGATTTTTATTTTAAAGTCTGTATATATGGCATGTTTGCTATTAAAATAAGCACATGGAGTTGTCTTATGGCAAGTCTCTGAAGTTATTGGCCAAAAGTTTGACTATTCGGATCTAGTGCACTACTAAAAATCTCTGCCATTGCTTCTTGCAAGTTTCTTTCCAGACATTATCATGAACAATATTACTAAGGCTTTCATATAAAATAGAAAATGAGAGCACCCTCTAGGGGATGGCTTCTTTACTGCAGGCACAGGATTAGAGTGAGGCAAACAGAACTCAATGGGAGACAAGCAGCCAAGTAACCACCTGCCTACAATGATAAAAATTAGGTATAATTAAAACTATAGATTACATTAAACAGAAATGTGAAAGTGGTCAAAAGTGAAAAAGATAGAGGAATTAGCACAGAATGAATCAAAATCATTGATTGGTGAAAGAATCTTTCTAAGCTTTCATTCAGGTTAGAAAGGAGGTAATTAAGTTCTATTTTACATGCCAGTCAACCAGGTCGCAATGTGCACACGCAAAAAGATAAAAATTGTTAATGTTACCATGTGCATCATACAATAACAACTTGCATTTATATAGCGCCTTTAAAGTAGTAAAATGTACCAAGGTGTTTCATAGGAGCGTTATCAAACAAAGTTTTTACACTGAGATTTTAGGACAGGTAACCAAAAGTTTGGTCACAGTTAGGTTTTAAAGAATGTCTTAAAAAGGAGACACGAGACGGAGTGCGCGCAGGACACACACACGGTTTAGGGAGGGAATTCCAGAATTGTAGGTATCACTGCTAATGACAAAAAAGATGCTCTCAATTTAAATTATTGGACAAGAAAGGGTCATTTAGCCCACCCAAAGTCAGCACAATAGAGCAAATGCACTTGCTTTAGCTTTTTCGGAGGTGATGTTCGAAGTTTTTTCTCCAAATGTTTGCCATTTCCTAGATTTTATGCACACTGTTCTTGTTCTTCACAGTAGCCAGAATTAGAGATGTCCTGAAATTTTGAGGGATAGTTTGCTCCTTATCAGAATTGGTTGTATTGAACTAAAATGATGTGCTGTAACATGCACACATCAGATTGCCCTGATGAATAGCTTCAAAGACTCATGCCTGCATAACAGCACAACGGCTCAGGGAAATTGCAAAGAAAGTACAATAGGCATAGTATGTGTGCACAAAATGCATGTTCTAGGGCATCACTTTGGTATTACAGGAACAACATAGGTGCACAAAATTTATGAATGCAAGGCTTGGATAAGTCCTTGGCCTGCATCCCTTTCACTCACAGCCAGTAGATGAATGTATGCCAACATATTTCATTTAACATTTTCACAATAGCAGTCAGGGCAGCCAGCTACAGGTCACACACTTCCTTATGGTAAGTAGCAGGTCCATCCCTTTCATGTAAACGTCGTAAAGCAAATCTTTAGATTTTCATAACCATAATAGCTTTTACTATTTTGGGATATGTTATTTGGACCAGCCACCAGCATGAGGTAAGTAAACTGCAATTTAAAATAATGGTAGAAATTCATCTCAACAAAATGGCAGCACATCGACAAATAGCACAAAAGGTTCTGATACAAAACTGAAAAAAATTGAAACTACCTACTGCCAAATTAAAAGTAAAAATCTCCTTTACTGTAACTAAATTCAAAAGTAAGTTCTATAACTAGAAACTACACATGGTATAAACAACTTTACTTTGCAGTTATTTTAATAGACTGTCACTTCAGTAATTCCTGGTTTTCAAAAGAGGATAAACTTACATTTTCAGGCTCCACACCTATATCTTCACAAAATTTTTCCATTCCCTCGGGACCAACAACTTCATCGGTTCCTTTAAGAGAGAAGGGGAAAAAAAAGTCCTGTATTCCGTCCAAATCAATCAGTTCTAAAGCACCATAGGGAGTCCCTGTATGAAGTTCAACTAAAGATATTTTCCCACATAAGAGGCAAGCTTCATTCTGCCTCCAATTTGAATAGAAGCAGGTTTAAAAAAAAAGTAACTGCTGTGTGGCTAGACCAGGTGATCACATGCATGTGCTTTTCTCAGTAAGGCAGGTCAGTACCTTACGGTATTAACCTGACCAAAATGGAGCAGTTTCATAAGTAACAAGCACATAAACACCAACACATTAAAATTTTGACGTAATCCAATGTGTACAGTGCAGCAAATCTAAATGAATGACACATTTGAATTGCCCTCTTCCCTTTCCTGGTTTATAAAGAATAATTAGTTGCTCAAACTCTCAAATGTTTCTTGAAACTAGACTCCGGTCAGTCTACAAAACAAATGGATAAAACATGGAATTTTGTTTTAAGTGGATAATGGACTGGAACGTGCTAACCAGTCACCAGCAAAGAACAATTATACAAGATACTAAACTATCTGAAGAAAACCTAGAACAAAAAAAATAAAACCCACACTAAAATCTAAGATTCTTAAGACACTAAGCAAAACTGCATTTGTGGCTTGTCGTCGACACTCAATCATCCATCATATGGCTTGAGGTCCCAGGAAGCTCCACATGTCATTAACTCAATTTCCATAAGGAGTACAAAATAACCAATTCTGAAGGAGTTTGTTATCTTGCCAATATGGCACTGCTAAAGCTTACATTTGATACAATACTGCAACATTATCTGAAAGTTATATTAAGATAATTAATGTAGCATATTTACCAGCCATTTAAAAAACAACTTTAAATCCACTTTGGGGCAATCAGTGGATTTAAAGTTGTTTTTGAATTGGGCAAGTGCAAGTGCTATGCCTTCCCACTCTACTAGTACATGCAAAGGCAGATAGATACAAAAAAGTGTTATGACTGGATCTATTCCCAAGAAGACCAATGGAAACAATTAAAGTGTGCATTATCTATTTTACTTCTTTCCCAAAACTGCACGGAGTTATCGAATGGTAGTAATCTATACAATAAAGTCTTATATATACTGCATCACACACTAAATCGATCTGAAGACGGGGAAGAAAAAAAAATGTTTTTATTCGTTCAACTAAGCCACTTCATCCCTCCTACGGTCCTCATCAAGCTCATTTCCTCCATGAGAGACATGCCCTGTACCCTTGATGCCCTCTTCTGACCCAATTCATCACACAACTACTCCCTCAGCCCAAGACTCTCCAACATAGTCCATGGCTCACTTTCTTCCTGTTCTGCCTTCCACCTTTCAATACTGTGGTACCCTCTTTACTTGAATAATAATGGACCACAAAGACTGTTTGGCAACAGTTGATCATGGATTTTACTCCATTGCTTTATTAACTGGTTCAATGTTGATGGAAGAGGGCTGCCCAAGATCATGAGTAAGCGCCCACCCTACTAACTACCATCAGGCCTTTTAAACAGTCCACTGTGCTGTGCACACAGGCAGCTTATTCAGCTGACAGTGCTATCTTAATAGGTACAAAAAAGGTGACCAGTAAACAGATTAAAAGCCCTGATATAATGCTTAGCTGCATCTTTCAGTCACCTTGTGGAAGATTTAAAGATTTCACAGGAAATTAAAAATACCAAATAAATTATAAGTACAGAAAAAAAACAGATACTAACCAAACAATAAATCCAAATATATTTTAACAGAAACTGCACAAGCAGATGAAACACACAGATTATAAAACTTTCAGTTTGAGGCTTTAGTCTAATCTTGGTTTCGGATTTCAAAGCTCAAAAGATGATTATATACACATGAACAAGTACTTT
This sequence comes from Pristiophorus japonicus, assembly GCF_044704955.1. NCBI lineage: Eukaryota > Metazoa > Chordata > Chondrichthyes > Pristiophoridae > Pristiophorus > Pristiophorus japonicus. The sequence continues at coordinate 142,082,615 of NC_091986.1, forward strand.
AAGTTCTAATGCTACTGATCTATAAATCATTCATTATCCAGAAATGGTCATGTCAGGTGAATCAGGCTATACAAATTTGCAGCTGTGCCTAATTTCTTATAGTTTCCAGCTTTACTGGGCTGAATTAACATACTTGGTTGTTACTTGGTAAGTAAAGTGGTTGCTAAGCCAGTTGAGGCAAGAAGGGAGCATTAGGAACAACACGTCCAGGTTTCTACTGGTAAGACTAATGAATTCCAATAGACAAACTCACTCAGCAAAATAACTGAAGTAAACTCATTTCTATTTGCTGCAATTAAAAAGAGAAACACAGCAAAATTAACTTGCTTTTCATGCAGAAAAACCCCAAATATTGATACAAAAGTAGTTCAGAAATTTGACAGAATACAAATGCACAGGAACTAGAAATGCTCACATGCAGCTCATACAAAATAAGTCAGGTGGCACGGGGTGTGCCAAGATTGTCTTTTTAACTGCAGACATGTATTTAAATCGTCTAGTAATATAGAGGTTTCTCCTCTTAAACCAACCCCCCCCCCCCCCACAACCAAACAGCTAAGAAATGGTCCCTCTGAAATCAAAGTAGCAGAGACAGAAACCCGGAACATCCAATATGCCTGTATCACAATTCTGCATTAAGTCAACAACAGACATAAGAAATAGGAGCAGGAGAAGGCCATTCGACCCCCCAAGCCTGCTCCACCATTCAATATCATTGGTGATCTTTGATCTCAATTCCACTTTCCCGTCCGATCCCCATATACCTTGATTACGAGTCCAAAAACCTCAGCCTTGAATATACTCAATGACCGAAACATCCACAGCGTTCTGGGGTAAAGAATTCCAAAGATTCATAATGCTCTGAATGAAGAAATTTCTCATCTCAGTCCTAAATGGCTGACCCCTTATCTGGAGACTGCGCCCCCCTAGTCATAGACTCTCCAGCCAGAGGAAGCAGCCTCTCAGAATCTTGTATGTTTCAATGACATCACCTCTTGCTCTTCTAAATTCCAGAGAGTATAGGCCCAATCTTCTCAATCACTCCTCATTAGGGCAATCCCCTCATTCCAGGAATCAATCTAGTGAACCTTTTATGTACCCCCCCCTCTATGGCAAGTATAATTCTTCCTTAGGTAGAGAGACCAAAATTGGACAAAGCTGGTGTATGTGTTTTCATAATGGAAAGAAGGGAAAGGGGATATGATTCTTTTGAAATTCTGGTTGATTCATAATGGTAGAACTGCATTGAACATTCTCTATTTAACCCATTCTGTGTCTGACCAGAAGAGTTTAATATTGACACTGGGTACAAGAAGTTCCAGTACACAGCATGGACATTTCTAAACTTTGACATTTCTAAACGAAAAATTCTGAAGGAGAATATGCTGTAAGAGGAGATATAATACATGAAATAATTTCATGCTCCCATGTTAATTGTCAATATATTGAGTACTAACCCTAATCTACCTAATTAGTTATGTTAGGATAGAAATTAGATACAAGTGGAAGAACCAGATACACTTTAAAAGGAAGGTCATAGCCTACGGCCACACTAGACTGAAAACGCCCGATCTCGTCTGATTTTGTGAAACTAAGCAGAGTCAGGCCTGGTTAGTACTTGGATGGGAGACCGCCTAGGAATACCAGGTGCAGTAGGTGGGTCGCCGCTCACCTAGGGCGCTGGACAGGACTGCTCCGAGTGCTGTCTTACAGGGGTCAAGCGCTAGTCATAAACCAGCTGGTGGCTGCTATGCTTGTGGAACCGGCTGGTCACTTTGACCCCTCCCCCTGCGTTTGTCGCCAAGATACAGAAGAAGCTGGTGAACTTCTTCTGGAACAACAGGAAGCACTGGGTCTCTGCGGCGGTCTTGAGACTCCCGCTTAGGGAGGGCGGTCAGTCGTTGGTGTGCGCCAGCGCCCAGCTAGCGACTTTCCGTCTTCAGACCCTGCAGAGATACCTTTACGTTGAGCCCCCTCCTAGGTGGCGTGCGCTGGCGACGTATTTCTTCCGCCAGCAGTGCCGCCTCAACTATGCCACGCAGCTCCTGTTTGTGAGCTTCGGGGGTGTCAGGACCGCCGTCCAGGAGCTGCCTGTCTTTTACAAGGAACTCACCAGGGTCTGGAACAAAGTCTCCACCGGCTGGAGTGGCGGCTGTCCTGCAGGAGCCGCTTCTCGGGAATCCGTACCTCCACGACTGAAGTTTTAGGTGGCAGTCGGACGAGAGGGCTGTGGCTGGCGAGGTGACCAGGGACAGGGACCTGCCCGATGGCGGAGGAGCGGGCTGGATGGCGGCAGAGGCGCTGGCGCTGCGCTGTGCGGCCGATGTCATCGAGTTGCTAAAAACAGCTTTGGGCCCTGATTCCGTTAGGTGTATCGAGGAGGTTCAAGCACGTGGGGAAATCCCGTCCGAACTGACCCCTGTCCGGACGGAATTCCTCATCGACGCCAAACCCTCGGGAGCCTCACAACTTGAGCCGCCTCGGGGAAATCCCCTCCGTGCCTTTCAGTTCTGTGCGGAGGGGTTTCCTGTACAGGCTGCTCCTGCACACTCAACCTTGCCATCCTCGTCTGCTGTCTGGACACGCCATGGCGTACCATCTTGCCGTCCGGAGGAGGCGGGGGTCCCCGATGGAGTGCACTCTACGCGGGAGTCCTCCCACTATTTATCGGGGACTTGGCCTGGAGGGTGGTGCACGGAGCAGTGCAATAAATTTTTAAGCCGGTTCACGGGTTCCCAGGCCGCCTGCAATTTCTGCGGTCTGGAAGAGTCCGTGTTCCATGTTTTTATGGAGTGTGCGAGGTTGCAGCCCCTGTTTCATTATTTAAAGGGGCTGCTCCTCAATTTCTGGTTGCACTTCAGTCCCATACTCCTGATCTTTGGGCACCTGTGCGGAGGGGAGCGGGTAGGTCCGAGGGCCTCCTCGTAGGACTGCTCCTGGGCACGGCCAAGGGTGCCATCAGCCGGTCCAGGCAGCGGGCGGTTGTTCAGCCCGCCTCTCTTCCGCGCCTGCATCCGGGCCAGAGTGTCCTTGGAGATGGAGCACGCGGTGTCTACCGGTACGCTCGCGGCCTTCCGCGAGAGGTGAGCGTCGGAGGGACTGGAGTGCATCATTACCGCCGGCAACCAAATTTTAATTTGATTTTATATGTTTTAAAGTTTAATTTGCTTTAATTGCCGGATTTTTAGTGTCCCCCCCTTTTATAGGGGGCACTTGTAAAATATATGGTTTTAATGTCAAAAAAAAATCACAAAAAACCCCCCAAAAAAAACATTTATTAGAAAAAGGGGCAGTTAAGTGTCTGGAGTGTCCCCCAGATCGGGGGGCACTTGATCTACTGTTTATTTTGTTTCCCCCCCCCAAAAGAGTTAAAAGGAAGGTCATATGTATACATGTTGATCTATATAGTCACTGGCACAGTACACTAACACACTCCAGTATTTGGGGTTAATAAAATCTCAACTCTTGCCATCCCCTGCCCCTCCCTCTTCATCACTTTGAAATAGGGAGATGTTGAAAAGAAGCCTGGTATTTTCCAAAAGTGAGGGAGGATTTATCTGTGCAAAAGTCACTCATAGCAAATGTGCTGATACAGCCTTGTTTAGAGTGCCACCAGCAGAAACCTGGTATCAGGTTGCCTGCTCATCCTTGGTTGCAGCCAATGCATAGCCCAGGGAAGGGGAAAAAGGGTACAGACCCTGAAATTAAGTTAAAACAAAAAACATGTATTATCTCTAGAATGTTGTTAGATATCTTTTGAGCACTCACCAAAAGTTTAAGATAGAATTTGTGGTGCCATGTTCAATTACATTTTCTTATTGAAAGCACAATGTGATTTTGTCCAAAACTCATCACAAATGACAAGCTTTAAATAACCATTATAGAATATTAGAGTAGAGGAATTCAGAAAGTTCTCATTCTCTACTTATGGGAAATATATGCACAATCATTTGTTAATTTCCTTTTGCATAGCTTATGTTTCAGCATGTTTCTTATAGCTAAAAGCCACTTACCATTCATGCACTTCATTAACATTGATCTGGTTGGTTCTTGGGCGAGGGGGAGAAAGATTAAAATTTTTTTGTAGAAATACTAGTCAAGAACTTGACAGTAAAAATCTTCAGGTCAACAGATAGAATAAACATGCTTTTCTCATCAAGATCTGCTACTCCAGATCTACGATGCTACTTAAACAGACTCTTGACAGAAATGCTGCATTGCATTAATACAATGTACTTATTTCCCATTACTCCAATAGACTTCAGAACAATGGGCTCAATTGCGTCGTTTTTTTCTTCCGTATTTATTTTTTCAAAGTTTCCCCCTGCGATCTGCGGCAGTTAGGATTTTTCTAGGCCATTTTTTTTTAATGTTCCCTCATGTCTGCGTCGGTTTTTTCCAATTATTCGCAGTTTGGCCAACATTTTTTTCTCTTGGGTCGGTGTATCGAGCCACTCCCGAAAAACCTTCTGGTGAGTTAAGAAAACCAGTGCACATTCACAAATCTGCGCTGAAAGACACCATTGTTTTTCAAATCGAAGATTTTGGAGGGAGTCAAGAAGACTGTC